>NW_010972566.1:2739599-2740716 GCF_000737465.1 Haliaeetus leucocephalus | reverse complement strand
CCGGAGGCGGGGGCCTCGCCCCCGCCCCCGCCCGCCCGCCCGGCCTCGGCCCCGCCCCGGCCGTTGGCAGCCCGTTTCCACCTCGGGCCGGGCGGGGGCGCCGCGGCCAGGCGCCGTCGGTGGAGCGGGAGCGGCGGAGCCCATCTTGCTGCCGCTCGGCGGCCGCGTTCGGGGAGGAGGGCCCTAGGCCGGCGTGCGGCCAATCCGGGCGGGCGCTGGCGGCGAGCAGGGCAGAATGGGCTGTAGTTTAGTGAAATAGGAAAGCTGCGAACAGTGTGGAGTGTGCCTGGTGTAAATAAAAGGGGGGAAAAAAAAAAAGTTTCTGCAAGTCGCAGCTCTGCGGCCTCGCTCAGACGCTGGCACGGGGGCTTGTGCGTCGCCAAAAACCAACACACGGGACTTTACTGTGCTGCGTTAACACGCTCTTCCTATTGTTTGTGTTTTTTTCAAAATATGGCAAAGGTTCAGGTGAACAATGTAGTGGTGTTGGATAATCCTTCTCCTTTCTACAATCCTTTCCAATTCGAAATCACATTTGAGTGCATAGAGGACCTGTCGGAAGGTGAGTAGATTTTTTCCCGATACGGATTTTGTAACCCCGGGCTCTTAGTTGCAAGGCTTTTAAGGCTTAAACTTTGCACAGGCCTGCTCCTACAATTTAACAGTTTCTCCTTCACCGCATCGCCGTGCCGAGGCGAAGGGATGTGCTCGCCGGCGCCCGAGCCGCCGGCGGAAAAACCGCTCTCGCCCAGCCCGGCGGGGAAAGTTGGCGGCGTTCGCCCGCCCTGGCCGCCGAACCGGGGCCGCTTCTCCCCGCCGCGCCATCGGCGAGGCGAGCTTCAAGTTGCGAGGAACTTGTTTGAGTGGTGGTAGCCATGTTGCCAGCTTTGTGTGTGCGTGGGGAGGCGGCGGGGGGGTGTGTGTGTGTGTGTGTGGAGGGGGTGAGGGTTAACCGGGCTCGGCTGCCGCGCATCCCCGGGGGGAGACGGGCTGTTGCGCGGCCGGCGTCCCTACGCCCAGGCGTTCCTCGGAGCGCGGAAAACTCCGCGGCCAGCGTTTCGTTGGCCTCGTGCTCCATTTTAAGACTTAGAAGGGGATAAAAAAAAAAAAAAAAAAA
>NW_010972566.1:2718985-2739205 GCF_000737465.1 Haliaeetus leucocephalus | reverse complement strand
CGGCAGGCCGCGCCGCGGCTCTCTGCGGGAGTCGCCCCGAGAGGCCGCGCGTCGCCCCTCGGGCGGGAGTTTTGAACGCCCCGCGGCTCAGGGGCGAGGAAGGGAAGCGGGGAGCTCCTGCCCGCCGGCAGCAGCAGCAGGAGGAGGAGGAGGAGGAGGGAGGCCGCTCGGCTGGGGCTGCCTGTGAGCGGAGAGAGGGACAGCCGCCTGGCCCCCGGCGGAGACCGGCGCCGCCTTGCTCGCCAGCGGCCTGAGGGGCGAGGGAAAGGCGAAAGGCGAACCGGAATTGGTGGGCGATAACGCCTGGCAGGCTCTCTGTCGCTGCGGTTAAACTTGCCTCACCCTGCCTGCTCCGCTAGCAGTTTTCTGGGGTTTTTTGTTTGTTTGTTTTTTACTCGTGCGTGCCGGCGGCCTGGGGACAGCGCGGGCGGCTTGGCTTGCTCTACGCCACCGCCGCTGGGAGGGACGGTCGCGCTGGCGGGAAGTTCGGAGGCAGGCAGGCAGTCTCCTCCGAGCCTGGGGTCTCCTCTAGGCCTCTGCCATTAGTCTCCTGCCCTTCCACGACGGACCGAGGCGTTAGCTGGAGCTGCCCGTAGCAGGCTGCGCTCCGTGCCCGTCGCCAGGTCGCTGAGTGGATCTCTCCAGTCAGCCTGGCATCGCCTGAGACGCGGCGTCGCAGCCGTCGACGGCAGCGGTGCCTGTCGAAGGGGCTCGGCGCGAGGCGTCGCGCCTTTCCTTCCCGTTGTGCGCGGCTGTACGTGGCGCGCTCCTCGCTCTCTGGATTTACGTGGGAGTTAATCCGGGACAGTCGGGATGAGAAGAATTATAGATGGTCTAATGCAAAATTCTCAGTTCCCTTCCCCCACCTAAATGCAAGTTAGACTAGGATGTATTCAGGAGGAGCACTGCTATCTTTCGCATTTAAGAATAAGATGAAGCATAGCCTTCCTACACTTGATGAAAAATTTGCTGTCGTTGCCTTAGCTTTCACGTGCTAATATGTCTATCTACTGTGCTGTTTTCTCTTCAGCCAGTCCTGTGCACCACTGATCTTAAATTCGTTAACTCCAGCCCTCTTGTTTTTTGGGTTTTTTTTTAAAGTTGTTACTCTGTAGCAAGATAACCTAAACAGCACTTGGATCAACCTATTAAATGTATAATCTACAACTTAATTTTTAAAAGTCCATTTTTTAGTAATAAATACTCCTGGTTTAGACTGAACTTCATACTGTTCTCCTAGAATAATGGCACAGGATGGTGTGATAACCTTAAGTAGTTTAGCCTAAAAGTCCTCACTTCTTCTAAGTAGTAACTTACACTCAGATGCTGACAAAAGAGATCCTTAATTGTCCTGGATGAATAGCCTGCAGTACTGGCAGTAACTAGTACTACATGCTTAAAAGGTGACTAAAACCTCTGATACAACACCTGGCCAATTGAGGAGTAAAATCCCTTTCTAAGCCCTGTAAATTATGTTACTTAAACCCCCCGAACCTGCATTGATGCTAAACATGGTAAGCAAGAAGAATTCATTAATGAGGAAAGAGAGTTGCAATCCTAAGGCAGCCAGTTTCTGTTACAGTACTAAGTTTTTTCTATGCTTAAGTTCCACTCCTGCACCAAGAAGCCATAATGTAGACCTTTGGATTTTGCAAAGCACAGTAATAAAGTAGATGTAATAGGGTACAGGTTTGTGCTTTTGCATAGACAATAAGGGCACTGTTCATAAGGAAAAAAAATATGAAATATACCATGTAAGTTTTTAAGGTACAGTTTTGAAGCACCAGTCTCGCTGAACTAAAAAAAAAAAAAAAGTTAGTCATAGTTTTCTATAATGGTGATCTTTCTTCCCTCTTGTTTAAAAAAACCAAAAAGATCTCTTTTAAGGTTAGTTCTGTATGTCTTTACACGTGTTTTTGAATCAAAAAGTGAAAGTGAAAAGCTGCCCCAGGAAGAGCTAATGTGTGCTAATTTGCAGTTTCAACTTTCAAACACCTGTGGTAGAGAGGGTGAGTTAGAAAAAAACTGAGTCGTAAGAAATGTTTTATTTTGGTGCATTATTTTAAGAAGCAAAATGCTACGTTTAAATTTTTTTGCCTGTAGTTCCATTTCAGGATGTGGCTAAAATCCGAGCACCAATATCTTCAATGAGAATGTGATCTAATCACGCTATCACAACTTTACATACTTCTTGGGTTACACCAGTTACATGTGAAGGAATGGGGGAATACAGTTAGTGTGCCTGGTGCTTACACAATGGGTTTTCTTATTCAATTAACTACCTTCCATGATCTGTGTAATTTAAGCTGTGAGGTGTGTATGTGCAAGGTGGGAATTTCTTTTTGGGAGGTGAGTCAGTATTCAAGGTGTGCGATGCGTTCTAGGCGTATATGGGCATCGTCCCTGTGCTGCAGCCACTCCAACAGATGGAGAAAATGCTGAACACAGCGCCCAACAAGTAAATGGGCCCTGTCCTCTGTATAAAATTTGAAAATTAACCTATGAAAATAGAGGGATTCCTGTGGTACAGACCGACTAGAGAAAGATGGTGGGAGGGTCTGGTTCACGAGGACTGGGGCAGGCATCAATAAATTTCCCCAGTGAAGACAGGTCCTTGTTATTTTAGGCCTGTTGCCAAAGAAGCAATTTTAGGCTATGCAAAACTGTAGGTAGGCAGGAGTGGAAGACCCTTAACTGTAATGATAAATAATGTTTGTGGTTTTTTAATTTATTTTTGTTTTGCTGTAGATTTGGAATGGAAAATAATTTATGTGGGTTCAGCTGAAAGTGAAGAGTATGATCAGGTGTTAGACTCTGTTTTAGTAGGACCTGTTCCTGCGGGCAGACACATGTTTGTATTTCAGGTAAGTTTGATTTAACTGTTTCTAAAAGGGTTGTGTTAATTAGTTTAAAGATGATGGTATCAAACTAAGAGGCGCTTGAAAAATAATGGTAAGCTAGAAAAATATTTCAGTCAGCTTTTCAGGTATGATATGCCCTCCTTTAAAGTCTGTTCATGAGCTGATATTTCTTGCCCCTGATATCTCCATGGTAATATTTTCACTTCTGGTATCAATAATTAGACATAATGATAGAAGCACTGCTCCTATAGCTACTGATAATTTTAACCAGTCTGGTTTATAAATATATTCTAGATCACTCGGTAATCAAGAGTGCCAGTCACCTGGTTTACACTAGCACCATCAAGCTTAACTCTGCTGCAGTTGGTGGCAGTTTCAGACAATCAGGAGCACTAGGTTAATGTAGACAACGTCTTCAGAAGATCAGGCCAACAAATTCATTGTAAAACTCTGCCAGAACAGTCAAGAGTTCATTTCTGCTTGGCAGGATAGATGTTCAACTGTGATGTTTGGCTAAGCATGCTAAATCACAACAAAATACAGCAATTTGTAAAGTAAGACAGAATTCCAGTGGCTGACAGCAGGCATTTGGGACGCAAGTGTGTAGATCAAGAGTGTCCAACAAACTCTGGAGCATGGCACAGTCCTATAAAATACTGCTGTTAAAGCCGAAAGTTACTAAGAAGGAATCATTAAGGGAAGGAAAACAGGCAAAGAACAGAGCTAAGATGGCTTACTAGCCTATTCTGGTTTCCATTTAAAGTCAGCAAGGGGGGTGTGCGTGGGGGGGGAACCTAAAGCAAACTTGCCTAAAGTCTTACAGAAGTTTTTGGGGGTTTGTTTCTTTTTTTTAATCAAAACTATGATTTAGCTCACTTTTTTCTCTATTTATCAAATACTAGTATTTGTCTTGTAACCTGAGAGTAAAATCCATCAGCAGAAGAATCGGACTGAAACTGAGTATGGCTTATTGTATAAGAACCATGCTACTTTCCCAAATACTATAAATTCACTTAACCATTTAATGGCAATTGCATGCTGGAGTATGAGCATTAAAAAAAAAAAGTGCTAACGAATACACTTGCTTATTTCTCACACTTACTGTAACTGTTAAAATAATACCAAAATTTGTGAGGCATCTTGATTAATCCTGTAAGTTCCAGGACACTTTTTTTTTTTTCTTACAGGACAGGCTAAAGGAATAAGATTAGGCTGGAGGTTACATTTATCGACCACATATGTGCAAATTAGTCTTGAAACATTTCTGTTTGGTTTTGAAGCTGGGCCTAATTCTTCCACACTACAAATAAAACAGTTCTTCCATTCTCAAGCTATTACACCTTATGTCATTAATTAGTCAGAAATAGATGATCCCATGTTGCCCTCAAAGGGGCTACCTTGTAGCACTATATCCAGAGAAATCGGCTGCTGTTTACATTTCTAATTTAAAAGATGCACTGTTCTCTGTTAAGTTACAAAGATTCATTGTTCATGGTGATGGGAAGGAGCAGGAGGCAGGTGTCTGAAAAGGCATGTTTTGACTGTATGATTAGGAAGGCCTTGAAAATTAAATTTACTGGTCTTGCAGTTTCTGTAGGATGGACTCATCAATTGTATCCTGGTTATAACTGACACTACAGCTAAATTAGGAGCTAATTTTGCTTAGATTGGAATAGGTCCTGTAAAAGAGTCAGTACTCCTGTGTTATAATAAATTCCATTTCTTATGGAAGTACTGTTGGTCGAAGTATATTAGACTTCAAAAGCACTGGATTTCAGGTGAGGGTAGGACTTGGCTAACGTGTACACAGCAGACCACCAAAAACCAAAGTGCTGCAATAAGCCTTTGCTGATGACTGAAGCTATTTTATTCACCACGCTGAAGCAGCCTGGGAGATGGAGAGAACTAGCAAGGGAAGGCCAGAATGGGGCAAAGCACAGAACTGCAGGAGGCATATAATATAAAGAAAAGAGACTGTGTTCACTAGGGACACCACATTGAAAGGACCTTTGTGGAGGTGTATAACATTTTTCAGCTAATAATATGCTGTAGATTTTTCTAAATAGGAAAATGGCTGAAATAGCAAGTAAAATGGAGTACCACACAGATAAAATACCAAGGATGATAAAATTACCTTTGTTGAAAAGAAGCTGTGTATCAGGTTGGGAAGTCAGCCTTACATACTGAAAGATGGAAAACGATTGTGCTTTTCAGATTTACGCAATCGGCCTTTTTTTTTTTTTAACATTTAAGAAGGTTTCAAAATTAAAGGCCCACAGCTTGGCCTGTTTGGTTCTAAATACCAAGATAAAGTAGTGAAACCTGATTCCTTCTCTCTGTGCACTTGGGGATTTATAATAAATTCACAGAAACTTCTTTTTGAGAATATAAGCACATAAATAATTTACTATCTTTAAGTGGGGATATGACCTTAGCTACCTACTCTGCAGTAATAGCTATGTGAATAAATGTATCATATGGAAAAGCAAGATAATTCAAGACAACATATACATTGAGTGATTTCATAAAATTCTTAAGTAATTTCTAGCATAAGAATGGCATATTAAGATAGTGATTTTTACTCAAAAGTTAATCTACTGCCTCTTTTAGCCTACCCAAAGTATCTGCAGCTGCTCCCGTATCATTTGATCACACCAAGCTCTTCTTTTTTTCTTCCACCTGTGTGTGATTTGTTTCCCAGGCAATTAAAAGGTTTGACATCCAAGGCAGGAAGTTCAAAATTTGAGAAAAGAAAGTGGTTTTACACAGTGTTCAGTGTCTTTTCCACTCAGCAAAACAATGCTTTAGAGTTAAGTAGGATTAAAACAGAGTATTTCCTTGGGTTCACAACTGTATCATAGGATATTGCAGGACACAAAATGACAACGGGAGCCTAGAAGAACTAAAATCCCACATTAGGGTGTGAGTTGAGTTTCACGGGAGGTTAAATGAACAGCATCCTTTTGCAATATATTAGTCTATAACTGCCCAATGTGGAATTTAAAGTGATCAAATGGTCCTGGGCACTGTTAGAACAAGACTACTGAATTAAAGTAGTGATTTCATCTGTATTGGCAGTTCTTGTGACTTCTTCAAGCTTTTACACTTGTCCTATTCTTTGGTCATCTTTTCCCTTCTGTGGGAGTTGTAAAGCCATTTGGTCATTTTCTGTTCCCTTCAGGGCTGGAGGAAGTTGTGTTCTACCTGATTCTCTGGTTGCTTCTCTTCGCCCTGGTATATTTGTACCTGAGAGGTCTGACTCATCTAATTTTTCTGCAAAGTGCCTACAGCTTCCTATAAAAAGCCAGACTGGTTTGAAGGCTTAGAATTGAAGTAGCTAAAGAGCAGAAGCCAAAGCTGCATGACCACTAGCTCCCAAATTTCAGAGTACTGAAGTGTATAAATACTACAGAGAAGTAGGGATGAGAGGGACAGCAGGAATTAATCTCATTTGTCCTCTGTCCTTAGAATGGTTCAGGTGTTCTTGCCTAACATACATTGTTAATGCCAGCTTGTACTCGCAACACAGGTGTTCGTTGTTGGCTTCAGATCTTCATGTAAAATTGTAAATATGAAGCTGCTTCATTTATGCTTAGATTGCTGTTTAAATCCTACAGCAGAATGAAGCATCACATTTTATCAATAAATGTGTAGTTAGGAAGCATTTCAAGGGACTTACGTGAGCCACGTTTTACGAGGCAAATTTTATTGATTATTAATAACTGCAGAGCCATGGTAAGTAAGGACATTGAGGAGGATGATAAGAGTTGCCTATTAATTAGGATTGCATCCTGGCTGAAAATATGTTGGATGTCTTAGAGCAATGATACATTTAACTGCGTACATTTTAACAAACGTAGGCATGTGGAAGGAGGCAAGAGAGTAGTTTATTCCTTTCCTAGAAATCTGTGGGACAGCTCAAACCTCACTGTACCCTGTCCCTGCTCTTCTTGCTGAAGTATAAATTGCAGTCTGTATTTTTAAGGGCTTAGTCTTATTAAGAACACACATAGAGACCAATTCAACCTCAGGTTAAAAAAAACACCAAAAACCAACCCCCACCCCCCCCACACACTCTACTAATACCAAGGTGGGCTAGAGAACAATGGCATTGTAGGACTGGAGGGATGTTAGTACACTTGCTCGAACAACAGTTTAGCTGATCATATATTTAAAAGCAGTTTTGGATCAAAGCTGTCTAACCACCCATGAGAAATGTCAGCACACAGTATTATTGTATTCTAAGTAATTCTGTCTCTAGAGGATAGTGTCCTAAAATCAGGGTTGATATTGTTGTGAAGGCAGGTATATTTTCTGGTTAACTTGAAGAACAATTTTAAATAGTCACTACTCGGCTGCTAAAGACATGCTACTTAAGATTCCCCTGCTAGATTGTCATGTGGTATCAATTTTAATCCCTTCTTTTCCTTTCACATTTAGGCTGATGCACCTAACCCAGGGCTTATTCCAGATGCAGATGCAGTAGGTGTAACAGTTGTGCTAATTACATGCACCTATCGAGGTCAAGAATTTATTAGAGTCGGCTACTATGTAAACAATGAATATACCGAAACAGAACTGAGAGAGAATCCACCAGTAAAGCCAGATTTTTCTAAGGTAAGGCACGTTTTGTTCTAGTCCTATGTCAAAGGTACGCTTATAGAAAGAGGTTTTTAAGAAACAAAACCAAACTCCAAGTGATTCCATAAAGTGCGTGGAACGAGGCATCAAATAATGGGAGAGACCTGGGGTGGACAAACTACAAGTGCCATGTAGTTGCCATAAATTCAGAGAACACTGAGAAACCTGCAGTGGTTTCCACCAGCTTGAAGCCTTAGCTGGACTTCATTATTATTTTACACTGTCCGTATGAAATAAACTGTTGGGTTCCCTCTACCTGCAGCACTGTTGACAAAGTGGCTCTGTTCTTCAGAAAAGCAGAATAATGGTTTTTTTTCTAGGACAGTCAACCTGGAACTAAGCTTTGGGTATTAATTAAACACAGTTGTTATCCAGCTGTTCTAGTGTTAGAGCTGCAGTTTCTGCAAAACAGTAACAAACAAACTGAAGAAAAAGTTGCGTACAAAATGAGAGAAGATGGGTAACCTGGTAAGAGCAGGTTGGATGATTATCCTATCAATGTACAATTTGACCAAGGAAGTACACAGATTAAGTTTAAAAATATATATATCCTTCTTGGTAAAAATTAAACCAAGACCAATACTAGAATTAAAAGGTGATGTGAAATAAAATTATTTGAGGAGAAGAATCAATTAAACATCAAAAACTAGTTAAAATCCTGTGAAGTACTCTCCTGAGGCAGACTGTACAAACCAACAAGGTTCTACACAGCATCCGGCTTTGTTTTCATGGAAGATTTTGTGGAGTTGGGTTTTCTCTTTATGAAAGCTGACATATAGTGTACACACTTATGTTCCAAAGTTGTGTGATGGTGAAAATTTTGTCATTTCTCAAGTTTGCATGAACTATGTGACTGGATATATGGAGAAATAAATGGGATAATGCATGTATTGTAATGACTAGTACAGAGATAATCCCCATAGTCCCTGAAACTGATCTTCAAATGTAACTAAACTGAATTGGTATGTAAACTGGTTTTTAGAAGTCGCTAATGATTTTCTACACTTAATTTTCAGGGATCAGACGCTCAGCATGTTCTCAAAATTCAAAATTATGGCTAATTTGAGGATTCTTAAATTTATAATCTGTTCCTTTCTTTTTTCTTGTGTTTAAAACATATTTGTTATTTTGGGGGTGAATGTCAGAATGTTGACTTTCTTTAAGCATTTGAATTTAGAAATGCCTAGAACTAGTTGTCTTAATTGTCTGCTTATATAAAAAGCTAGCTCTCCTTCTTTGAAAAATAACAGCAAAAGCTATCATGTATTTGCAGTAAGGACTTTTTATACTACTTTGGGACAGAATTTAAACGTACAAGTAGAAGGTTATTAAATTGATTGATTGATGGGTAATAGACCCTAGTAGGTTCAAAAAAATAAATAGTCTTGTTAGTTTGCATAAGGGGTTGGGAAATATTTCATGAGAGTGCACTTCCTTGGAGAACAAAATCAGCATTACTACCAAAGCAAACTTTTCCTGTGATCAGTCTTAACTTTCATTATGAGTGGCCAATGGCGGTAAGTTGCCATCCTCCACTTAACTATGTATTGTCTTGAAAATGGTGAAAGATTAAGAAAAAGTTAGCATTTTCTTTTTTTGCTGCATACATAAACAAATACAACATGTTTTCAAAGGAAAGTGAAGGCCAGCCATGAGACTAAAATATATGACTAATGTCTAGGCCACAATACTAATAACTTCCAAATCCAAGTAATGTTTTTACTTTAAAACTTCAGTAGACAAATTAAAATTCAGTTAGTGAAATCAATCTAAAGCATGGTAATGTAATGTAAGGTAATGATAGGTCGTACTCTTAAATGAAGACAGACAGTTGATGGAATTGATACAATTATTGCAAACACCATAAAGTTGATGCAAAAATTTTATGATGTACTGTGGTTTGCAAAATCTTTGTGTGGGTAGTAATTTGCTTTACTAAAAGCTGGCTAAAATAATAAACACTTGCACTTCACTTGCAGAGTTCTCGTACAGCCTTGAACTAACTCATGGAACAGTTACCAAAAATATCCTCTCAAGAAAGCAGTTATTTTGCCGAGTAGGATATTAGAGTAAATGAACGAGTGGTGCATTTCTGTAAGCATGTTTCTGATCCGTAGATAGTAGCTATAGATTCACATTTATATGAATTACCTTTTTAAACAAATTGTTTTACACATACAGGGCTATGGGGAGTAAAACGAAGAAAATCTATATGCACGTGAACTCTAGTTTGAGATGTATACATTACATAATCCATGTATTTTCTTCTCTCCTAGCTTCAAAGGAATATTTTGGCATCTAATCCCAGAGTCACAAGATTCCACATTAATTGGGAGGACAACACTGAAAAACTGGAAGACGCAGAGAGCAGTAACCCAAATCTACAGTCACTGCTTTCTACAGATGCATTACCTTCAGCATCAAAGGGGTGGTCAACATCAGAAAATTCATTAAATGTTATGTTAGAATCTCATATGGACTGCATGTGACTAACCACCATCATTTTGGTACTGTACATGTGTTAAACTGTAAAAACAACCAGAACTATTTCCCTCAAATTCCATAAGTACATAGTTGACAAGCAATGTGAAGAACTTGTTTTAAAACATCCTGTAGAAAGTTTATAAAAAAACAAACAAACAAAAAAAAAACCAAAAACCAAACAAACAGTATTTGAGCAAATTGTGGAATATAAATACAACTATTTTTAAGTAATTGCCTTTTTTCTCTAATGTGTTATTCTATGTGGTCTAAATCAAACTTGATTAAAGTATGCATGTGCTCCCCTCCCCCTTTACTTTGTAAGCACTATTGAAGGCTAAAAAACTGAAGGTTAAAACATTCGGGCAAAATGAAGGAATAATGCCATGTCCTCACCTCTGATATCCAGATTGCCAAATATAAAGTGCCCTTTAATAGCAGCTTAAGAACAAAACTGTCATTAGATGAAGTGCAAAGAAAAAAGTATCTCTTAGAAAAAAAAAAAAAAAAAAAGTCCAAAATTGTCCTCTTGCTGTGAAAGCAGACAGCACAGTATAATTTTAGGTGCAAGCTTCTTTTCCTTTCAAGGCACATACTTGTTACTTAAAGCATGCAATTTGAGATTTACCATCTGCTATCTTGGATTTTAGGATTTTTTTTTTTATCTCCTGCTGCTGCTGTTTAGTCAAATTGTAGTTTGTTAAGGACAATGTTTCATGTGGATTTGGGTGGGTATCTCAGGAAAGAACCTTTTTCAGCCACCCTAATAGCACACACAATTGGTTGGAAGGATTCAAGCAATTACTAGAAAATTTCAGCATCAAAAGGAATGGCATGATTATCCAAAAAATGCTCTTCTGCAAGATTGTTATGTACAACTGCTGGTTGGTACGTTTATTTTCAGGTATGCTTTATTCTTGTAGTCTTTTTAACTAGTAATAAGGAGTTTAGATGCTTGCTTTCAGTTTTTTGAAACATCTGGAATTTAAAACTTTTCTGTTTTCTCTCTACCCTTTAAGGCAATCCTATGCACTGGTATAAATCAAGATTCAAACCCTGTTGTGGCAAGCATAACACACTCAAGAATACACTGCCTGCCCTGAAGCTCTTGCACTGAGACATCCCTATTACCTGAGGCATCCTTGAAGATAAAAAGAACTAAGCAGTAAATTGTAAAGACTTAAGACATTATTATGACACTAATAATTTAGTTATTCCTTCCAATGCTCATTAGCCTTATACATTTACTGTGACTGTATGTGCATTTAAAATTGTAATCTGTCATGTCGGATTACAGGAATATAGTTCTGCTAGTTACTAGTAACCACCCAAAATTTGAACCCTTATAGGTTCCAGGCCCTTAAGAAAAGGTAGATTTCATGATGACTGACAGTGTAGCTCTGAATAAAAATAGAACGCTTTTTCTTCTCTTTCTGCATTCTCTAATAGGGATGAAGATGTCCCAAGCAGTTAGAACTTCTGTCTTTCCACATCATTAGTGAAATGGTCTTCATTTCTAACATGTACATTTTTTTAAATCAGAAAGGAATGACCTGATCTGAATGTACATGCACATGTTTCTTTCTTGTATGGAAACTCAGCTGTACATATGGTAGCTGAATGAATTGATGAAATCTATTAATATTTGGAACCCTAATTCTAAGGTATGCTCTTAAAAATCTCTCTGTAATTGTTTAAAATATGATTAGCAATTTAAAATTATTACCACTCTAATATCGGTATGACTTAACACTAAGAACTGGTCCCCCAAACCAGCAGTTGCTTCACTTGAGGGCTGAAATTATGTGAACTTCTAAGATCTTTTTATTTTCAATTATATTGCAACTTTAAGGTCTACAGTGACATTTTGAGATTTTTCATGCACTTTATTGTTCTATTTATAAAGCTATTTAAGATACCTCTTAAATGTAAGCATGTAAATAAGTCATCTGCTGAACAATTAGCAGGCTAATGAAGTCTGCCTTGAGCTAAGGCTACTGTGGTAGTATTTCAAACCCTTGCACCTATTGAAGATTCAAATGAAAACATGATCAAGTACAAGCTGTAACCATCAGTAGCATGAAGGTTTCTTAGAAGCATATGACACAAAGCGATGGAAGCAAACTGTATTACTGCTATTGCAGAATCAACTACAAAATACAGTCAGCAAAACTGCGTCACCCAGCAAACCAATTAATGTAGAGGAATCAGAGAGTGAAGATCTATTGTTCTGTTTAGGAGGAAAAAAGTCAACTGTGCACGTGAACTCGGGTGCAATAGACTTCAAGCTAGACTGGACAGCATGATGCCATGGTAGAATTTGGCACCACCTTACCTGATACACTAACACATCCTAGATACAGCTAACCCACCAATTACAGGAAAAAGAATAACCCTGCCGTGCTTGGTGAAAACTGGAGAACAACCATGCCTCATGAGAGCACCTCATGATCTTTGCAAGAGAAATGGTCTTCCTATGCTTTTTGACAGACTGGATGCCTCTCGGGTCTTCTACAGCTTTGTCCAGATCTTAGCAGTCCATACACACTGCCTTCTGAATATCGTATTTCCTAGCAAAATCACATTCCAGAGACATGGAATTTGAGAAATCAAATTTCAGTACTCCAGAGGCTTCAGGTCTGATCATCAGGGAATATCACAGCACAAACTTAGTGGTACTAAAAGATACAGGGCACATAAGGCATCTCTGTAAAGACTTGTCCCTGACCTCTGAAAATTTTGAAACAGCAGGGCTGTACGCATGACATATAAACAGCTAGTGCAGACAGCACAGCATTACAGTTTCAAGGTCAAAGATGAGTTCACCTTCCCACAAAACTCTACTTGCAGGCACCACCAAGATGCAAGGGAATGCTACAGATTTTATTGACAGGATTGGTGATGCATCTCACTGTATTTTTACCTCAGATAGATAGACAGACTTGATTCCATTAGAAGATTGTCATAAGGCTTATCAGAGGTTACTCATGTAGAAAAAGGTAAATGCATCAAGGTAACGTTACAGATGAAAACCATGGGTGGGTTTTTTTATGTCTAACTTGAAAAAAACCTGTCCATCTTACAGTCATTGTGCTTTATTCACGCATCACCTTCAGTCTGAATTACTATGACGCTCAGAGTTTGAAGGGGCAAAAAGGTTCCAGCTCCATCATAATGGAGACTGGTGAAATTTAACCTCTCCAGTGGCTCTACAAAGCTCCACTGAAAAAGGTAACCCTTACTACCAATCTTCAAGACTGCAGCAACTCAGAATTTTGCTACAATAACCTATAGTGGTCAAATAAATTTTTGCCATTGAGTTGTTGAATGTGGGCTGGTCTTCTGGCTGCCAACTTTCATTAAAGAGCTGTGGGAGGAACAAACCTCAGTTCCTCACAGAAGTCCTAAACTTGCAGAGAACTCTCAACAGAAAATTTCTACTAAGTGTTCACAAGAAAGGCAACCTAATAAAACAAACTCAGAAACACTATCCAGAGAGTGGAGGTAAAGTTGTTTTTTCCAAAATAGAGAATAGATTATTGGTCATTTGTAAGGGCTGTTTGCAGCAAGCAGGCAACTTGAGCCTGTTCGTGAGATAAAAAAGGTGTTAGCCTGGGTCATGCTCTCTGAATCAGGCAAAACACATCTGATGAAGCACAGGCTTTGTTTAAAAAGCACTGGGGGATGCAGGAACCTGACTGAAGGAGCAGAGGCCCAACAGCAAATCGAGGTGCAGAGTTAGGTCGCTGTTTTCTGAAATTCTGTGGCAATTCCAGTTAGGCCTGGATGGAGTAACGGGCTGCAGCGGGCACATGACACTGCAGGGCCCCAAAGGATCATAGTAGATTTCAAAGCATGTGATACCTAAGGTAGAGCAGGAAAGAACGGGCATTTTGGCACAAGGAGAATGTTAATGATCTAATATGCTGTCCTGGTACAAATAAATGCTTGTACAGAAAACCAGGGAAAAGTGATATGATTAGACAGTTTTGGAAGCAGATTTCTAATTCTGTGGTTGATAAATAGCTCATGTACTAAAACAGTACTGGATGGGTAAAGGGTACAAGACGTGTTAATGCACAAAATCTTACCTAAGGTTGGTTAGCTATCAGCAGTTTTCTCTAAAAGAGGAATCCAAATGTAAGACAGATTTAGCACTTCTCCAGGGTTTACCAAATCTCAGGTGTGTCTTTTGGCCTATGTGGGCTGTAGTCCCAGGGCCAGCAATTAAACTGCAATCCAGACTGCTTTTTATCTAAAGTAAGAAACCAGTTGAAAGTGGAATTTACGGATTTAGTCTTTGTACACTGGAGGGAAAAATGTGCATTAGTACTCTCATGAGAAAGCAGAACTGGTAATTTGAAGTGTGCAATTATGACAAGGAAAGTAAAGCAATTTAGTAGTTCTCTAAACTCATCATTTGGAGCTTCTGCATGAAAAGCAAGTTAACAAAAGCAATGTTAGGTACAGTTATAAACATATTAATAAGTAAGACACTCTGCACAGGGAAGGCAAAATAATTCAAACTACATCCAGACTACTGGGCTAGAAATTCATGCTTTAGTCCAGCAGCTCTAGCAATGGAAAGGTTCCTTGAAATTAAACTAGGGTTAATAAGATTTCTTGCTTGTTTCACTTGTGATAAGGGTCCTAAAGAATTTTAAGGTGGAAATTTGGTGCACGTGCTGTCACATTTCAGGGGGAGTGTGGCTGGGAGAGCAAGAGACTCAAAACATAGCCCCGTACCAGCTACTAGGAAGACAGTTAACTCTATCCCAGCTGAAACCAGGACAGCTTTCTAAAATACAAGCAATATTTAAGTGAAATGTAGATGATCTAAAGACCCAAGATGATCCTTTCACCAAATGAAACTCCATCTCCACACATCATTACAGCTGATTCTATGGCACACATACCACAGTAAGCTTGTAAACTGCAACATTGGTTTTCAGGGAAGTGTCTTTGAACCTAGCTATCATGGTTGAGCTGGAAACTAGATCATTTGGAAAATGAAGCACAGGAGTGAGACGTGGTGAAGAAGGCAACAGCAGAGGCCAAGAGCAGCCGACACAGGGAGATTACTACTGACAAAAGTGGGCCACGTCACATGGAAATGCATGGCAAAATTTCACTCCAGGTCACTGTCAGTCCCCTAGCAAAACTTAAATTATCCAGCCTGTTCGCCGTTCTTAACACAGAACAAAAGGTGGAGAAAAGGTTATGCTGAGCCAAAATGTTCTCTCTGGCTTTTCTCCAGACCTATTTGTCAACAGTTTGAATGGAAAACCAGAGGCGTACGTGTTTCATAGCAAGTTCCCTGCACCTAAGAGTGTGTATGTTCAACATCATGTTCCACTTCCACAGCTGTAGAAGACCCATTATACACATGTACACATAGCTACAGAACTGGGAAAGATTTATTCTCTGGTTTTCCCATATTTAAATAATGCTGTTTCCCAGACATAAAATGAAAACCAGCACTACCTGAGAAACGCTTGTTACACATGCCAGCTGAAACACTGGGGTTTGTCCCTAGTTATTTCATGATTTTAAATATACTAATAAAATAGTCATTTGTTCAAATAAAGTCATTTACAGAGGTAATCTGACCCTGCACATTGTTCCCAGAAGAATTTTTAAAGATACCTGGCATTCAGACCCACCTGGGACATACCTAAATTTAACACACACACACAAAAAAACCCAAAAACCAAAAAGCAACTTGCTCTCTGAAACCATCTTGAAACCATCTTTATGAGTCAGAAATAATTCCTCAGCACAAGGGTAAATTTCCAGAAAGTAAGCAGAAATCAAACTGGCACCCAGCCAGAATATATAAAAGAACAGAAGAGAGGAGAGTGTCTGTTCAGGAGAAACCAAATGATGCTAGCCCATCACACAGTGTGAGCTCTGGAAAGATATCATATTTGTCATAGCTGGGAAGAACACTAAAAATACAGGTCCAGATCATCCTCTTCTAGCAAAGCAGTGAGAGGTGCCTCTGGATGAGGCTTTTAAGGTTCCCTGTTAGAAGCTCATCACAGTGCTCTGCTGATACAGAAGGGGCAGGACTGCCCTTCTGCAGAGAGTCATGTCAAGCCTCACATGCCTCCACAGCAGTTCTTGCTTCAGCTGTGCTCATAACAACCTGAGCACATATGTTCATGTATGTAGAAAGCCTTTATATAAACATACTCGAGTGGAAAAAGTCGTGTTCCAGCTGAAGAAGCAGCACATACCTGCACTTGTAGATCCAATTCCTGCAGTAAGCACAGAGCGTGGTATGATCTTTACTGCATACTTGAGAAACTGAGATTTCCCCGTACCTGGGTCTCCAACCAACAAAAGATGAGATTCACCTTGGGGGAAAACATTGATGTAGGAGTAGATGTTTCATACACAGAGAAAGCTATACACAAAATGCTCAGAATTAAATAATACTTCTCATTATTTGCCTAACATTTAGCACTACATATACATTACAATATGTAATTCTGTTTATGACTGCACTATTTACTGGGTGTGATAAATATATTGTTTAATAAAAGCATCTAGTCATATTGCTGCACCCAAACCAAATATTTACAATGAAATATTTTAAAAGTATTAGCAGGTATTTGACGTACTTCTTATAATGTGAGTTCATGCATTTTAGAATATTCATTTCTCAGACTCAACTCACTCTCAAACATGAAACAAAAGGATACCAGGGTTTAGTCATCATTCCACTCTTCAGTTACTTAAACTATTGCAAAAAGGACTAATAAAATCAGCAGGTTGTTTTTCCTAACTAATTCTGCTATACTGCCAAAAGTTACACAACTTAGTAATTTCAAAACAATGAATTACTGAAGTAAATAATTTGGCTACTGTGATCTCACTGAAGTGCTCTAAAATTATTTAATTATCTTCTACAAAATACAACTTCAATTCAAATATAAAGTCTATAACTTTGTTTAGCTGCTGGAGCATTAAGAAAATCCTGTATTTGTATATACAGACATACTATTTTAGCATTATTATGACCTACATAGATTATGACCTGTGTACCACCTGGCACATGGCATATTTGCCATCTAATAACAACAGAAGGAGAATCAGCAGGCAGATAACTTACAGTAACAGAACTAAGTGAGATGTGCTGACAATCACAGATGGAAAAGTCTGGCAATAGGAAGTAAAATGAATCCTTTAATTTTTCCTTTCAGTGTACTATAGTGATCCACATTAAGGAAACATTAATATTCCATCCTTTGGTGCCAAATACTGCTGGGAATATTCTACTAGAAATCATTTCAAAATGTCACTTATACAATAAAAAGTGAGTTTATGTTTTATCTAAAACAACTGCCTTTAATATTCTACCTAATGGAATCCTGAACGCCTGCTTTTACTGGGTTTTATTTAGGAAAAATTAAAAAGAGGAAGTCTAGACACCTACTTTATTTGTCTGAGATTCTGGAATACTACTCAGCATTAATCAAAAATTGCTCTCACTCAAGAAAATGGGATGATTATGCTTCCAAGACCTTACTGATTATATTTTGGAGGAGGGAGGGATGCGGGTGAAGACAGGGATGGGAACAACTGTTAGAAAGGATATGATACTATTAGAAACAATACTAACCTCTGATTCGAGTTCCAGTAGCATCAGTCCTCTGTACACCGCCAGCAAGCACCATGGCTACAGCCAACTTCACCAGGTACAATCCAAAAACTTGAGGACATAAGCTAGCCAAAATTTCATTCCTCCCTAGAACAGGAGCAAAAAATGGCACTCAGCACCGCCCTAAGAGTAAAACTTGGTTTGCCATGGACTCCTATGTACACTTGAAGTGCTATGTACACTGACAAGTAATTGTCCTACATCCACAGTCCTATGTACACTCACAAATAATTTGGGTCTGCTTCCTGAACAAGAGGAACAGGGCAGGGAGGAGATTTTTTTATTATTATTTTATTTCTTAAATGGGACCTGAAGCAGTTGTTTGAGCCAAACTTCCTTCATTAGGAGGAAGTTAAGTCTTCCAGGGTCACAAGCAGCAAAGCCAATCCTATTGCAATTTAAGGAATGTATGGTCTGGATATCATGAGAAAAGGCACTAAGGAAATTCCATCATGCAAATTCTTTTGTTTCACAGATAAAAGTGTGGGGCTATGAAGAATAAAACTTAAAGTTTCCAGACTTCAAAATATCCCCTTGAAAACTGGTGTGTTGTACATTTAAGAAAACTGAGATAGATAGATAGATAGATAGATAGATGAAGTATTTTGCCCTAAACCTGTGCACCCATAGCATGGCTCCTTTTCTCATTGTTGTCTTGGATCTCCTTCTCCTTTGACCCTTCTGTGTCAAAGGTCCCTCTCCTCCTCCCTAGCATAGTCTCTTTCCAGCAACAGACTATTTCAATCTGTTATGATAAAGTTGTTGGCTTGGAAGATGTGTAACAAAATTAATTCTGTCCTTTAAGATTCTGACACTTAACAGCACATAAGGGATCACAGGTTTAATGCCATACATTAGTCCCATTGCTAGGGAATAAAAACCTAGGGAGTGACCAAGTTTGAGTTCTTAACTTCATGTTTTAAATTTAGATGCAAGTGCATGCTACTGGCAAAATGTGTAGGCACCTAATAGATGACTTGAGGCATATGTGTTTCTTGTGGAGGTCTTCTGAGGGAATTAACACATCTTTGTCCAGAAATGAAATTTTAAAAACTTGGTCAGCCATAGCATAACTCAAGACTTAACTCCACAGTTGCATCTATTTGACTTCAGATTCATTTGCCTTGTCAGTGCTGAGCAGCTCAGCAGTTCTGCTTCTTCCTAGATAGTATCCAGAAAAAATAAAGTCACCTGCATAAGTTCTCTCAGAGGCCTACCATGGTAGACTTTCTCAGAACACCGAATACAAAGCATCAGGAATTGACTGACATAAAATGCAGTAGTAGCTACCATTATCTCTTGAAAAACAGTACATGTACACACATCCTGTTGTGAAATGGCCTATACCTTACACTCCTTAGTCAAATTTGATCTCTGCCTTCAATTTCAACTCAAATTCAGACAAACGGCCTGAAACAGACATCTTGGGCAGTCAGGGTCCTTCTAATTTCCCACCTCAATTTTCATGTAGCCACTTCATATTAATTTATTTATTCTGAATGGGCAATATATGCATAATATTGCATAAAACCACATTGCTCCCTGCAGGCTTCCAAAAATTGTCCTGAGAATGAAAGATTAAATGGGACTTTCAAAGAGGATCCTGAATTACTTTCTGAACAGTTCTAACCAGAGTGGTAAGAAATGTTCTCGTTCCAAACAGCAGGAGGACGAAATGTTCTCATTCCAAACAGCAGGAGGGTAGCAATTAAATTGCTTTCCAGGAAATGCAGTTCTGAAGATCTTTGTCATTGACAAGATCTCCAATTTCTTATGTGAGCATGCTAATTTTTAAGCTGGCATGGGCAACATTCCCACCTGCTCTTCCTCCTGTTTGTCTTTTAAGAAGAAAGACTAAGCCCTTTTCAGGGTTTTAAAAGACAGAGTGTTAGCCTGAGACAGTTTAGTGACAGAGATCCTGAAGAGTCCATTGAGCTTCCACACGGTTCAGGAGGAGGCACTCAGATTATGGAGACAGACAGAGTTCCAGACACAGGTCTGCTGATTCCTAGGTGGTTGACTGCAGACTATGGTTAAGTTTAGGACCCAGTGTACTAAACACTGTGGCTGTTCTGGAAGCCACTGTGAATTGGGAGACTCTCTCCATATTTGATAGGATGCTCCACAGCACCTAAATCAAGGGTCTAGGCATCCAAGAGTTTGGTTAAAGATGAGATGTGCTAAGCTCTGTGGTAAAGAGTCACAGTTTAATTTGGGATGCAGAGACAGTGAGTCAGATCCCTTGCCCCAGAGTCAACAACTATGCTGACTAGAAGCTGATCTGGTCTGCGCTATTTCGTCTAAGAGGTATGCTTTTTCTGTCTTGATTATAAAATGCTTTTCTTTTTTTCCTTGATAACTTGTATTATTTCTCATCAGAGAGCAAGCAGTCTAGGAGGTTCCTGCAGTGTGTGGAAGATAACTTCGTGACACAGCTGGTAGGTGACCCTTGCTAGACCTACTGTTTACAAACAGGGAAGGACTGGTGGGAGGTGTGATGGTCGGAGGCCGTCTCAGGCTTAGAGACCATGAAATGATAGAATTCTCAATTTTTGGTGATGCAAGGAAGGT
>NW_010972566.1:2717782-2718895 GCF_000737465.1 Haliaeetus leucocephalus | reverse complement strand
TGAAGGGCAAAGGGGTCCAGGAAGGCTGAACATTCTTCAAGAAGGAAATCTTAATGGCTCAGGACCAGGCTATTCCCATGCACCACAAGACAAACCGCCAAGGAAAACGACCAGCCTGGCTAAACAGGGAGCTTTTGCTAGGACTCAAGAAAAAAAGGAGAGTTTACCATCTTTGGAAGAAAGGGCAGGCAGCTCAGGAAGAGTACAGGGATCTTGTTAGATCATGCAGAGAGGAAATTTGAAAGGCAAAGCTCAGCTAGAACTCAATCTGGCGACTATTGTAAGAGACAACAAAAAACATTTTTACAAATATGTTAACAATAAAAAGAGAGCCAAGGAGAATATCTATCCCTTATTGGATACAGAGGGGAACATTGCCACCAGAGATGAGGAAAAGGCTGAGGTACTTAATGCTGCTTTTGCCTCAGTCTTTAATAGTGAGACCAGTTATCCTCAGGGTACTCTGCCCCCTGAGCTGGAAGGCAAGGATGGAGAGCAGAATATAGCCCCCATAATCCAGGAAGAAATAGTTAGTGACCTACTATGCTGTCTGGACACTCACAAGTCTATGGGACCAGATGGGATCCATCCAAGAGTACTGAGGGAGCTGGCGGAGGAGCTTGCCAAGCCACTCTCCATCATTTATCAGCAATCCTGGTCAACAGGGGAGGTCTCAGACAACTGGAGGTTTGTCAATACGACGCCCATTTACAAGAAGGGTCAGAGGGAGGATCCGGGGAACTACGGGCCTGTCAGCCTGACCTCAGTATCAGGGAAGATTATGGAATGGTTCATCTTGAGTGCGCTCACATGGCATGTGCAGGACAACCAGGGGATCAGGCCCAGCCAGCATGGGTTCATGAAAGGCAGGTCCTGCTTGACCAACCTGACCTCCTTCTATGACTAGGTGACCCGCCTAGTGGATGAGGGAAAGGCTGTGGATGTTATCTTCCTTGACTTCAGCAAGGCCTTTGACACTGTCTCTAGTGGCATACTCCTTGAGAAGCTGGTGGCTCATGGCTTAGACAAGTGTACTCTTCACTGGGTAAAAAACTGGCTGGATGGATGAGCCCAGAGGGTTGTGGTGAATGGAGTTAAATCCAGTTGGCGGCA
>NW_010972566.1:2709054-2717772 GCF_000737465.1 Haliaeetus leucocephalus | reverse complement strand
AAAAGGAGGCTGAGGGGAGACCTTATCACTCTCTACAACTACCTGAAAGGGGGTTGTAGTGAGGTGGGTGCTGGTCTCTTCTGTCAGGTGGCTGGAGATAGAACAAGAGGAAATGGCCTCAAGTTGCAACAGGGGAGGTTTAGATTGGATATTAGGAAAAATTTCTTTACTGAAAGGGTTGTCAGGCATTGGAACAGGCTGCCCAGGGAAGTGCCTGGGTCACCATCCCTGGAAGTATTCAAAAAGTGCATAGACAAGGCACTTCAGGACATGGTTTAGCGGGCATGGTTGATGGTTGGACTCAATGATCTTAAAGGTCTTTTCCAACCTAAATGATTCTATGATTTCTTGTTAATGAATGTTCCACAAAACATTTGACTAGAAAGCTCAAAAGAAGGAAGATCAATGCAGTATGTTTGGTACTTTTTTCCCCAGTAATATTAAAGTAAGAATTTCATATTCCTGTACTGGAAAAAAATATATTATTTGATGAATGAGTGGTGGGATAGAATAATGGGGGGAAAATGTTTTCAGTCACTGTATTTTCTCACTCCTGATTTCATCTCTATCCACTCATGTGTCCTACTTAAAAGCTTTCAACTACTAACCTGCTAATGGATCATTCCTATGCTTTTCCCAGAAGTCTTCAAATTCCTTGCGGACTTCTTCATCAGTTACAACCCCTGCTAGCTGCTCATTGTTTACTTTAACATAGTTGGCTTTCAGAACAAGCTCCAAGTCACAGCGTGCACCCTCATGGAAAGGTTTCCACCTCTGCATTACCACTCCATACACTGTGATGTCATCTCCTGGAGGTAACAACAAAAATTAATCAAGTAACATCTGACTTGAGATATGCAGATGTGTCAGTTGGCTGTAATGCATAATAATGCAATTGAGATCCTGTGTTACAGTTAATAAGGTTAAAAAACCCAACAACAAAAAACAAACCTCCTGCAGTTACTGGAAGCCTAAAACAAACATTAAGTGGATTGCTTATGTCTATGGTAGGAAGTTGCTATGTCTTTCTACTTCTGTTTAAGGTAAATGAATTCTTAAAGGTATATCTCTGCTTGTTTCCTCTTTTAGACAAGAGGAATTGACAGTAAAGTGTAGAAGCTCTTCTTTCAATTAGATTTGCTATACAAAAAATTTAGTCAAAACTTATTTGACTTCTGATAACTTTTGTGATGAATTCCAGAATCACTCATTAACATTCTGGCTATAGCGTTCTTCTCAGAAAGTACAACCAGAAATTAATTTCTTGTGGAGATGTGCCTATCTGAGAATTTTTAGTCCATTCTTCATACATCCTCCTGCCAATTAGCTTCCTTTCTGAATGCCAAGTAGCTTTTCCACCTGCAGCTCTCTTTAGATAGGAGGTCAGGTTACCTAGCTCTCTGAACCTTCAGAGGGGCACTACACGCTGTGTGGTGGTGTGGACCAGTTTCCTCAGGAGGTTTGGTGTTCCCACACTAACAAGATTTAATATTCTTTCTGTATGTCACAATACCTTACTTATTGAAACTGATCTGTCAAACAGTCAAGATGTAACATGAGGATGTATGACATTTTCTAGAATAGTCCTCAACTGCCATGCTAACGTCCAAGCTGAAACAGCAATGTGACAGATGAACCTATCTCATTTAACAAGCCCTCAGCACTGACAGCTTACTTGGCAAAGATTCATCTCAAATGGAAAAATAAAAATGCTTGTGGTACAAACATATGTGATATAAGCTGTATCCCTACCAGACTTGCAACTGTCCACTAAGTCATCTTCCAGAACAACCACCATGCAACGAGGGATGCTTCCAACAGACAGTCTTTGAACCTAGGAGACAGGAAGGAAAAGCACTTCTTAAGAACTGCACCTTTCAAAAGCCATTTATAGCTGCTCTGGCTTAAGGACCTACATTCCTTTCCTGGAACTGAGGTCAGTCCTTGCTGCTACTCACAAAACTTAGTGAGCATGCCACTGCTGCCACGAACTTAATAATGGAAGTTTAATGCTGATATTAATGGAAACAGGACTGGGTATTAAATTAGCTGAAGGTGCTCCATCCTGGGAGGTACTGTGTGATTTCAATATCTTGCTGAAGAAAGCTCACTAAAAGAGGTCATTTGAAAGAGCTGATTTTTTTTTTTAATAATATGAGATATTTTTAGATACTTCTTCAATATGCAAAGTTTACTTTGGGTACTGAAGCATGTCCATGGGTTAGATAATCCTTCACTGAAGTATATACTGAAAGATTATTCTCTATATTTTTCTGGTATTTAACCATAATTTGACAGGTTGACATATAAGTTTACACCTAGGTGTCAAGGATTAAATCAACAACAGGAAAAAAAAACAATTCACAGACAACCAGACAAATGTATATTGACAAATGTGCCAGTAACTCCTGTAATTCTTTTTCTTTTCTCCAGGGCAAAGTCTATGCAATCTTGTCACAGTCTATTTCCAACCAGCAATCTTTCCATTACACTTAAAGCTCGCAATAGTTTTTAGAATATCCACTGCACAAGAACAACAATCAGAAGTACCTTTTCATTCTGCAGCACAGGTCATACATGCTAGAATTCTAGATTTATTCACTCTCTAGTGCCTAGGAAGGTTAATTTACCCTTGTGTATTATCTAAATGGCCACAGGCAGTTCACATCACTGTCAATACTGGTGGCACATACAGTTACTTGCAGAGCTCAGTAGGAAACACAAGTGAAATTCATTCCTGGTTTAACTTTACTGTGTTTAATAAGCTTATGCTGCTGAAAATCCCATCATAGAGATCTGTGTGTCACACAGTAAAACAAAAAAACCCCTATAGAAACCATATGTCAGAAACAGTCATTATATGAACCTGCAACATTTAAGAGCTTCATTTCTAATATCATATATTTCTGTTTTCATACATCTTGTATGTAGATTGGCACCACCATCCTCTTAATTTATAAAATCAAAACCCTGAAATAACTGAGGATATCTTAGAAAAGATTTATTAAAAAGACACTGAACATATAAATAAACACAGAAACATTGCCTGCAATACACCCTACTTATTCTCAATTTTTGTACAGTGTAGATTTTCCTGTGCCAGTTTTTAGTTATGCGCTACCGTAAAAAGAGGCCCAATTGTTTCTTACTCCTCCAGCTTAGCTGTACGTCCACCCAGGGCTACCTTCAGAAAAAACAAATGCAAATTCTGTAAGGATCACATATTCAACAATTGTTGAATTCAATATTGACTGAAGGGAACAGACATTTGTAGACACCATGTATTGACCATACTGCACTGCTACACCTGGCCTTGGCCACCACTGGGCTATATTTAGTCCTTAGAAGCAGTGTTGAACATCAGCATCACGTACAGTAAGCGCTTAGAGAAACAACGCACACTTGGTATTGTAAGGATCCAACACGGGAGTTTCATCTGTGCACTGACCCCAAGTGTTTTGTACAATATTGAATGGAGTTACCTAATAGTGGAAATCGAGTCAACATGTGCCTAAATTTTTAACTCTTTGACTGGAAATCTCTGACTAACAGGCTGTCTGCCTTGTTTTAGTCTTCTCAGGCATTTGTTTTAAACAACAGTAGAAGCTGTAAAACTTTTCCACTTATCTTGGCATTTAAAACTTATCAATGAAAATGGGATAAACTTAATTCTGATGTATGCATGAACAGTCTCACTAAAATTAGCAGTTACCTTATTCCAGCAGGAAATTAAGCCCCCCAAATGCCTTCTTTAGTACTTGGAACAGCTATACCTTAATACCTTCCCCTTTTTCTCCTTTTTTTTTTTTTTTACCTGTTCCTGAATTTTTATTTCTTGGTAGTCTCTGCAGCAGGTAGGAGAAGAGGTTGTTCCAGAGAGACACGTGAACTTGGTTGAGTTGCAGCCTTCTTCATTAAGACAGGCTGATGGACGACAGAATGCGTAGTACTGTTCGAAGTCAGCCTTGACAACAAACACATGCTTGCACTTATTGCAGATGTAACTCCGTTCAAACTCCAAAACTTTCACCAAACTGGTACGTATGACAGTTCCAGTAACAGACAAAAAGTGACCCACATCCCTGGTTTTAGGAATGTGCTCTCGAGTCAGCTCTGGGCAAACAGGCAAACCTGTTAAACAAAAATAGGTGCGGCATAAGGCTATGCATATAAAACATGGACCTACAATGCAGTTAAACAGAAAGATTAGAAAAAATGCCAGACATATTAACAGTAGCCATTGTTATTACTGTTTCATAAATGTGATTCAACAATTCATCTGTTGTACCATAAATCTGATTCACTGGCCTCAAATTGTGAAAATCATCAGACACTGAGCACTAACAGAAAATGTAGCCATTTTACTCCCCTACTCTTGCCAAGGGCTGAACAGTCATGAGCACTTTCCTTTCATGGAAATAGATCCTGATGTTCTCAGATCTATTTATTAATTCAAATGATCTTTTGGCAAATGCCATTTATTCTGCAATTGGTTTATCTGAATTACAAAATTTTAGTTTTGCTACTTAATTGTGGTTCTATGTTATTCCCACAGCTAAACAAGTGTAACTCCTAATCTTGTGTGAATTCTCAAGTCTAAGCAAATTTAAAATTCATAGTCTGTGAGCATTTGACCTTAAATCTAAACTTCAAGCACAAGGAAGATGGCATAAAAAGAATATAAAGGGGCTATGAGCACAACCAAAGCAAATTCACTTTTATGTTCAAATGAATAGTGACAGAACATTTTCGTGACATTTGCTCTCCTTTAATTCCACCCCGACAGCCAGTTCTGTGGTGTACTGATCCCACTCCAGTCACCAGTGTGGCCGTCACTTAGCACCACAGGGGCTGAGATCCTCAACAAGATTAATCTACTTCAAGAGCCGACAAAGTCTTTATAAAAGTAAATGGTCTCTGAAATGCACACCTGAGGATAGCATCAAAATATTGCCTCTTCAGAAGTTAGTACATGAACTACAACATACTAATAATTATCAACTTAAAAAAGAGATTACCTGCTCTTAAAATAATTTTTTAGCTTTACTTCCAAAACAGAGCTAGGAAACAGAGATGTAAAATAATAAATCTGCTGGAAAATGATGTTTCTAAGGGGATGAAAACTATTTGTGCATTTAGGTCAAATCCTCTTAGTAGCATTGGCTGCTAAAAAAAAGACATCATATATTTATTTCAGTGTTTTCAAAACTAAATGCTTTATTTCACACATGCTGAAACATTCTGTTTTAATGCTTTTAAGCAAAATGTTTGATCTTTTGCTTTTGTTTGAAGAAAATATTTTAAAATATTAAGGTAATTTTAAAAGGTAAAAGGATAAAGTAAAAAAAAAGTAAAGTAGAAAGGAATTAAATAATCTGGAAACAAAATAAAGCATTATGTAGAACTGCAAACAAATTTTTCTGGCTGACTGTAACAAAGCTATTTACATATTCTATCAAACCTGTTGAAAATTCTTTTTCTCCCACAGATTTGCATTTCTATTCAGTTCAGGCAAAAAAAAAAGATAAAATCCATTATTTTTCCAACTTTTTGGGCATCTTTGTTTCCCAGCTCGGTATTGGTGCAGCTCAACAACCTTTGCAAAATACAACACATCTTACACTAGAGAGAGCTGCAGCACTGTTGTCAGAATGTATGTATGATATGATCATCTCTGTGAATATTGAAGAGATGAGTCCGGACAGGGAAAAAAGAGCCTTCATTCTGATCATATTAGACTGCTTGACAAACTCTTTAACTGAGTATGCGCCTCTTTGAATCAGCTTTACTGTATTAGTAATAATGTGTAAAACTGAACTATTAGAAGCAGCTTGGCCATCAGTAACAGACACAGCAGCGCTCAGGCTAATGGCAAGTAAGGAAAAATCTTTTAATGGATTTGTAGCAAAAGGAGAAGTTATACAATCAAATTCCTACAATGCTACAATTCAGATAAAGAACTTCATCTCTTACTTTCTTCAGTGAACCTGGGGTAATCACCCATTATTAATCATTGCATATTCACGCTCCCTGAATCCTTCTTTGAACTCTTAGATGCCCTGTCCATGTTGGTATGAGCGTGCCAAGATTACATTCTTATACCTAGCATAAGCAAAACCACTTTTCCTCACTTCAGTCCAAGCCTGACACACAGATTCCTTCGGCCCCACTCCAGGCAGTTGCCTGCCACTCCCACAGAGAAGAGTGCACCTCGTCCTCATTCCCATTTGATGTGGGAATGGGAAGCGGCACTCCAAGATGAGAATCCTGAAGGCAATCGGAACCCAGTATTCACTTAAAAGGTAACAGTATCATGGGAAAATGTGGGTGGAAAAAGCCCTGCAGATCATTTAGCTTATCGTTTTTTGTTTCTTCAGTAGCCACCCTTTTGGTGGTACAGAACATAAACCAAACTACACGGACAGATGTTCTTTTGATCCAGCTGGACCACATGAGGATAACTACCCCCTGCTCTTCATCAGTTTCTCTCCAGTTTAGTGATGGAGTAATTTGTGAGTCTGACAACTAACTTCTTCCATCAACGATCAGACTTGCTTTTGTAAGTTATTAAAACTATTTGATCAAATGTGGCTAATTTTGCCTGACGTTGATTAGAGAATATTCAGACAAAACATCACTGTGGGAGGAATGGTAAGCTCCAGCAATAGGCTGATAATAGGAGCAGGAATGTCTCAAAGACGCAGCTACTCACGCGGCAAACATCTACCCCTTGCTTTACTCCTTCCAGTACCTCCTGGTAGCTTATAAAATAATCATACTTGGAATAAAAATAACCCTGTTCTCATGCTGAAGCTGTGACTGATGCAAATGCACTGGGGGAAGTGCATCCTAGAACACTGGGGAAAAACTTTTAATTCACTCCTACTTCTATAGGTACAGGGAGATGCCAGACATTTCAAATTTTAGTACCACGCAGAGGCCATCCTTGTACACCACATACTCAGCAGTTGGATACAAACATCACAACACCTAAACAGGTAGCAAGCTTTTTTTTTTTCCCCCTGAAAACCTTGACAGAATAGCATTTTGAGAGCCACAGGCTAATTATATTTCTGATGTATGTGTTCTAATGACAATATTCTTAATGAAATTTACTGATGTGAAACACAGGTCTATTTAACAATTGGGATTCATCCAAGTTCAAGCTGCCAAAAGACTGAATGATCATAAACCACTCCGGCATGGGGCAGAGGAGGGAAACACAGGTCACCAGCTCCTGGCTTTGCAGACTAGACAGCTCCAAATAGTTAAAATCAGAAATGACCAGAAGGGACTGTGCCACCACTGACCCCAGTTCCCCACAATAGGCAAATAGGCATTTTAACCCCCGAACCTGCACTCCACACTTACCACACCCCAAAGCTACTAAAAATTTCATAGTGATAAGGAATAATGGCATATCAACTTGTAGTGAAAAAAAGGACAAAATCCTCTATTAACAATCATGCCTTCCAATAGTTTGTTCCAATTTTGTAACAAGTAATTTTACAACAATTAGTTAAGCATAAAATTTGAAAAATTCAGATTAAATTGTTACGAGACAATTAAAAATGTAGACTTTGCCTCTTCTGGGAGATGGCTGGAGCCAACAAAGACCATGAGCCAACTGACACGGTAAGGAAGTCAACCTGCAAGAAAATCTATGAACTACGTACCTTCCCCTAAAACTCTTTTTTTTTCTTTAGGCCCGACTAACAAGAGAAATAACATGAGACCAACTGCTGATTTGAGGAGTCTTTTCCCCACGGAAAGGCTTTGGTGTAAGTCCTGACCCAGCAACAAATGCTAACCATGACACGCACGCCATCATGGATGGCCACACCTTTTTTCCAGGTTGGTCCACGCAACCACATGTGCTTGCACATGTTCTTTTCTGTTTAATAAACGCCAGCCATTCGCTATTGGTTCAAACACTGAAGCGGCAAGAATTAAACCCGCTTCTTCCCATGACGCTCCAACAGTTTGGCACGGAGTAAGGAAATTTGGCAACGCTGACTGGGAGATGCCCCCGGGGTGCCTCGCTGCCGCCCCCGCCCTGCCGCTCACCTGAGACCCTGACGTGGAGGTTCTGCTTCACGCTGAGCTGTGGAGGGGCGGCGGTGGTGGCGGCCTGCAGCGCTGCCAGGGCGGCCCGGCGCAGCGCGCTGTCGAAAATCGGGAGGACCTCGCTGGGGAAAGCGTTGAAATACTCCCCGATCTCCATGTTGGTCTCAAAGAGCGTCAAGGCGTCGACGACGACGGGATAGTGCGCCTCACTGTCGGCCTCCCTCAGGATGCCCAGGATGTCGTCCCTGTGGTGCTCCAGCACGTAGGACTCGAACACCTGCCCGATGAGGTTCACCTGATCCGCGCTCAGCACCATGTTGCGCCTACAAGGCGGGCCGGTGAGGTAAAGCGGTTACGAAAAGCCAGGCTTTCCGGTAAGGACACGCGCCAGCCGGAAAACTTTATTTTTTCACTCAGAAAAGGCCATCACGGGAGCCAGGAGAGAGGAGGGCGGGGCTGGCGCGTGCGCGGCTTCATGAGCTTGGGCAAGCGGCACCTCGTTACAACGCGCTCCGACAGACAGACAGACCGACCGACCGACCGACAGACCGGCCGGCCCGGCGGGATGGCGGCGGCAGCCGCCGGGTTTACGCCGCCACACGCCGCCCGCCCCTTCTCACAGACGGGTCCCGCCCACCAACCGCCCCGCCC
>NW_010972566.1:2708663-2708906 GCF_000737465.1 Haliaeetus leucocephalus | reverse complement strand
GCCAGAAAGTGGACCCGCCCGGCGACCCGTTCCCTCGCTGGGCGGTGAGGGGAGCCGGCGGCGGCAGCAGGCTCACCGCAGCGCGGAGCCAGGCCTTCCCGCCCCGGCCGCCGCCAGCACGGCAAGTTTTGAAGGCGGCGCGGCGAGGGCCGCCTTGCGGAACCCGCTGCCCCGGGCGCGTCCCCTCCCGCTTCGCCTCCGGGCAGCGCGGGCCGCGGCTGCGCTCCCAGCGCCCGCACCGGC
>NW_010972566.1:2628368-2708418 GCF_000737465.1 Haliaeetus leucocephalus | reverse complement strand
GGCGGAGAGGGGCCGGGGAGCCGCCAGCCCGCGGGGTCGGAGCCGGGCGGGGTTGGGGCCCTTCCCTCAGGTGCCTCAGAGGCGGCGGGAGGGCCGGTCCCCTCGCCGGGAGCAGCTGAGGAGCGGCGGGCCCGGGTCCCCGCCGAGCAGTGCGGCGGCCGGGTGCCCTGAGGGGAGAGGAGGGCGCTTGGTGGGTACGGAGGGGATCCCAGCTGCTGCCGTGGACGAGAGATAGCACCAACGGGTTCTTCTGTCAACGGGGCTGCACGCTGTGGTGTGGCTAAAGGTCTCGGTCGGCGTTCCCCCGTTACAGAGGGACGCTGCTCCTGTGTACGACGCGGGAGGACTGCAAGTCGAGGGGGGGAAGAGGGGTACTGTGCAGCAGGGGTAGCCCCAAGGCAGCCGAAGCTTGTATTTGCTGCTGCTTCCTGCAGCCCACCCCGCTGCGGCTTACACGGCCCATCAAAACTGAATTTGGCTTCTTTAAAGCGAGCTGCCTGACAAACCAGTCAATCCCCCCTTCTTCGTGAGGGCATGTCATAGCAAAGCCTGAGGAGTTTGGGGATTTAATTTTTAATAGAGCCAGAAAATAGGGTTTGCTGGAGGCTCTAAATCTTTCACTTTTGCCCAGAATTTACAGTGTGGTGTTCTGAATAGTTTTGTATCCGTATGTTCTTTTCTCTGAGTGTCTGTTGCAACCCAGTGACACGCTTGAACTGTTTGAAATATTTTATCTTTTAAATAGTTACTTCTGTTTCAAAATTGAGTTCCAGGCATAAGGAATGAAACTGGATTCCAGTTTCTCCGGCAATATGCCTCTTTATTTCCTCTTCAGTTACTTGGCAGCATGTGTGTGCTCTTCTAACAAGTGCTGTGCACGCGTGTATAAATTCTGCCCCCATTGAGTTCAGTGTAAGTAGACTGTCCTCTGAATTACTACATGCATTTTCTCAGTACCTCTAATGTATTTAAGTATCTTTTTCATATATGTATTCAAATCTTGTGATATCACAGAGAATAACTTAATGTTCCCTTCACTTCAAAGTGCTTGAGGAATCTTAAAACTTCTTAAAACTGAGCTGCTCACTCCCAGGACTTCCCATTTTTGGCTTGTATTAATGATGCATTATTGATAGGCAATCAAAACAAAAATCATTGCCCATGTAAGATCTTAACCAAAAAGCGTACCACACTATTGCCAAGGTATCAGAACTATGCCAATTATAATAAAAAGATATCAGAAGAAATGTACAAAATCTATATTTTTAGAGTTGGTGGAGGGGAAAACCAATGCTTTTCAAACAAAAAATATCCTTTAGATCCCTTATTTTCAAGTTGTGATGCATGGCTTCAATATGTAAAGAAACTGCCTCACCTGCCTTAATTAAACTAAGATAATTAATTTGAATGTGTAGCATATTTTTTTCTCCCAATCATATTTAAATATGTGATCATAAGGAATAAGAAAGCTACAGCAGTTACTTCACTTCTGTTAACGATATTGAATATCTCACCTTCCATGAGCTGATCCGAGGAATGTTTTGCCAGCAGAGAAGGGAACGGTCTTGGAAAGTTTGAGCAAAAGCTTCTTGGGTGGAACTGCAGGGGCCTTAAATCACAAATTGCATTTCTCTGAGTTGCTACTCCACAAGCTACTGGAAGGGGATTCCTGCATGTGACTCCTGTCTGGTAAATCAGTGGATAGAACATCTGTTATCTGTCCTGCATTGTTTGCAAATACAAATTTCCTCAGAGTATTTGTAGATGTTGCCTGAAAACTCCCCTGAAGGAAATAGTGTTTACAACAAAAGTCTAAGACTGCTTCAGGGGGCTATAAAGAGGAAATGTTTTAACCCCTAGATATGTTCCTAGAACTGAAAAATATTTTGCTTTATAAAATGCCCTTATTCTAACCAATTGAATGGATATGGCTGCAAAAGCACTGCTGAAATCTGCACCTAATATATAAATTGATTGCTGTGAAAATTCGAAACTATTCCTGGTAAAGGTTATCCTGGGTGGAGTGTCAACCAAGTCCTATCTCTGCAATATGCTTTCAGTGTCAACTTCAGTCAGTTTATGGTGCTGTCTTGCAAGGTACAGAACCAGGCTGCTTTTTTCTGATGATGAGATGCAGCTATTTCCACACATTTGTTAGATCAGCGTAGTTACGGCTTCTGGTATGGCAGAGCTGTAATCTTTATGATTTCCTGGAGGTGTCCATCTGTGCTTCCTCAGACTCTGCGTTTTGTAGCCTAAACAGCTAGAGCAACAGGATGAAAAAGAATGCAGCAGTCTGCAACTGGAGCAGCTAATTACAACTACAGAGCGAGTCACTGATACTGCTATGTAAAGGCTGCAATTAGGTAGTGGTTCCTACAAGAAAAAAACTAAAGTATTTATCATTTCATTATTATCTAATAATAACTAGTAACCATTATGTGCTTAGCTGAGTAATGAAGAAATATTTACTCAACAAGAAGTCATTAAAAATATACAGTATGCCAATTTGAAAATCCTGAGGGAGCCCCTTTTGAAATCATGGTGCAAAATAGGACAAGAAGTTATTGTCTCAAATGAGTGGATGGAGACAGAGCTAGCAGTCACCAGCCTAAAAAGCTCTCTTGTCCTGGGCTCAGAACGCTTTCCTGGTTTGTCTCTGCTTTCCACTTTGAATGGCTCTCTTACATAAGCCAATATTACTATTTTTCCTTTCAGGTCACTTCTCATAGTCTTGTGTGGTTATGAAGAAAAAGATGAAGACTAAAAACTCCTGTCTTTTTCAGTTTTACAGAATATAGTGTGTGCCCTCAATCTGGAAGTGTCCCAGGAGAGTACAAGAACTGCCCACTAACGCTGTGGTCCAGGAGGCTGGTACATATCCCTTGCCAGCGTGCAATTGAGACACTGCCGGCAAGGTTGCACGAGTGCTGAGAAGTGATTGTGGATCCTACAGGTTAGGTAAAGATTTAGTCTAAGCAGGGTAAATATGGTTGGATGTTCATGTGACTGTAAAACTTGGGCTTCAGTCTGTGCCCTAAGGCATGTGTACTGCCAGCCATGACTGAGGCTGCCTGTGGTGTTTACAGCCTGGAGTGTGCTGACTCTTCTTTGTGCCCAGCCATCACACTGATGATCTGTAACTGAAGTTAAATAGCTATAATTCCAGCTAAAGACTCAGCAGCTCTCTAAGCTTTTCTGTTTGTCTGTCAGGTTGAACGTGGAAGGCCTGTTAATTTCCAAGAGGACTCACTGTCATAATGAAGCCAGAATTTGGTAGTTATTATTGAATTACGCTTTTATTTTCTTAAGCTTGGCTCTTCTTGTTCCCTAGCAACGTTGCTATCAGTGCTGCTGGCAGCACCTGCTTCTTGTGGTGTTCAGCCAGCTGTTTACTGTGAACAGGCCTCTATACCATACTTAACTCTGAAAATAACTGAGTTGCCTTCATGACAGGCAATTTCTAAACTCATCCTTAAGAGCATGCAGGACTCCGGAGTGGATCAGGAGTTCACCTCATAGGTCCCATTGTTAACCTAGGAACTATGCAGTGCAATTTGTACAGTCGACAATGCTTGAGTTGTCTAATTGCGTATGTGCTTGAAAATGATAAATGTTAACTCAGTTGTGCAGTAAAAGAGCCCAGCAAGTAACAAGTTCTATTATTAAGAGAAATGGAGTTCAGCAGTGGGTCATGCCGAAGAGGAAAAGTTCTGTTACAGTCTGGCTGCCTGGTTGTGTTACGTGATCCCAGTATTATCCGCAGCTACTTCCAATTACTGTAGTGTATCTAAAGAAAAGGATCTTTATTTATATGACCAAAATACACTGCAAAGTTGTGGTGGGTTAACCCTGGCTGGATGCCAGGTGCCCACCAAAGCTGTTCTATCACTCCCTCTCCTCAGCTGGACAGGTGAGAGAAAATGTAACAAAGAGCTTGTGGGTCGAGATAAGGACAGGAGAGATCACTCACCAATTACTGTCACGGGCAAAACACACTCAGCTTGGGGAAAATTAACTCAATTTATTACAAATCAACCAGAGTAGGGTAATGAGAAATAAAACCAAATCTCAGAACACCTTCCCTCCACCCCTCCCTTCTTCCCGGGCACAACTTCACTCCCGGATTCTCTACCTACTCCCCCCCCCAGCGGCGCAGGGTGACGGGGATGGGGTTTATGGTCAGTTCATCACATGTTATTTTCTGCCACTTCATCCTCCTCAGGGGGAGGACTCATCACACTCTTCCCCTGCTCCAGAGTGGGGTCCCTCCCACGGGCTGCAGTTCTTCACAAACTGCTCCAGTGTGGGTCCTTTCCACAGGCTGCAGTCCTTCAGGCACAGACTGCTCCAGCGTGGGTCCCCCACGGGGTCACAAGTCCTGCCAGAAAACCTGCTCCGTGGGCTCCTCTCTCCACAGATCCGCAGGTCCTGCCAGGAGCCTGCTCCAGCGTGGGGTTCCCACGGGATCACAGCCTCCTTCGGGCATCCCCCTGCTCTGGCGTGGGGTCCTCCCTGGGCTGCAGGTGGAGATCTGCTCCCCCGTGGACCTCCCTGGGCTGCAGGGGGACAGCCTGCCTCACCACGGTCTTCACCACGGGCTGCAGGGGAATCTCTGCTCCGGCGCCTGGAGCATCTCCTCCCCCTCCTTCTTCACCGACCTTGGTGTCCGCAGGCTTGTTTCTCTCACATGTTCTCACTCCTCTCTCTGGCTGCTGTTTCTGTCTGTCCCCACTTTTTTTTCCTTCTTAAAAATGTTATCACAGAGGCGTTACCATTATCACTGATGGGCTCGGCCTTGGCCGGCGGTGGGGCCATCTTAGAGCTGGCTGGCATTTGTCGGACACAGGGGAAGGTTCCAGCAGCTTCTCACTGAAGCCACCCCTGTAACCGCCCCCACTACCAAAACCTTGCCACACAAACCCAATACAAAAGTAAATTAGCTTTAGAACTGCAAGCTGATTTCTTTATATAATTGTACATGGAAACGAGCCAAATTTCCATTTAAGGATTTTGCCAGGAAACGTATACATACATAAAACTGATACAATGCCCAACACCCAAAAGTAGCTAAACAGCAATACTACGAATTAGAGTTTCACTTTCATTACAGTAAAAAATGGTTTAGTATTTGCCTAGGAAGAATAGTAACAGTACTGTATTGGACTACATTGAACATACCAGGAAAAAAGCAACACAGCTCCTGTAAGGAAAGTCAGTTTGCATCTTTCAAAGCTGATGTATTTTTGCAAATGTTCGTTTAAAAAAAAAAAAAAAAAAGACAGGCTAGGGTTCCTCACACCTAAATTTAGGCAATGGAGGCACTTATATTTGTTGTTGCTCTACAGTCTTTATGCAACCACGAGACATAAGTAAGTGGGCTGATTCACCCTTGAAGCTGCCTGTTGACTGCAGAGGAGGTTGAAGATCACCATTTTCTTAAGTGATGTGAGTCAGTCATATTCCTTCCAGGGGAAGTAAATTACCACAAAGGCAGAAAACTTGGGGTCTAATTTTGTCAATGCAGAATTAGTGAAATTTACCTGTGGATAGCATGGGGATCATGTAACAAAATTCACGTAAAACTTAAAATAAAGCTTAAGCCAGCAAGAGATTGTTCTGACATTGTGAATAGGTCTGATTTCTAATATTATGAGTGAATTCTCCTGATACTCATTAGGATTTCCTCATGTCCTACAGTTTTTAAATAGAGTTTCAGAGTAAGACTAAAACTGGAAAAAAAGTTAAGATTGGGATTTTCTAGCTATGGTTACTGGGATAATATATTTTTGTAACAATTTAAAGAAAGGACACCAATTTTTTCAGCTGCCACACCAGAAAGGCAAGTGCTGCAACATGGGCTAACAGTTCAGAATCCCTCCATATTCAGTTACAGGAACAGAAGCATTTCTCCCCAAAGAGACTGCTGCTTTCAGCTTTGAAGTGCAGCTCATCAAAGGAGCTCCTTTGTGGAAAGAGTTTTCTAATCTCAAAAAGTGGGGAAGTTTAGTTCCAGAGACTACATCAAGAGTGAAAAAATTATATTCTGCTTTAAGAATGAAAACAAAGATTCTTGTAGCATTATATAAAGCATTTAGGAAGAAAAGATGATAGGTATATCCTAAAAAAATCGCCCAAACCCAAACCTAAATATTATATATTCTCCAATTTTATAATACATAGATATTCTTATTCTTTAAAGTGATCAAAGATTACAAATCCAAGACATTTAATTTAAATGTGTAAACGTTAAACACAGAACTACTCAAATCAGTTAGAAAATAATCCAAGTTTTTTCTTCCCAAATAACAGATGATGAGAAAAAGATGTGAAAAATTATTTAGACTAAATTAGAATGTTAAAAATTTTATAATATTGATCCATGTAATTTATTGCCAGTACTTCTGATAGGACTAATATTTTCCTTGAAGTCTCAGGTACATATAGTACACATATGCTGAAGTAACTGAAAAAATGCGAAAGGAAGGAGTCAATCTGATAAGGCAATTTCTATGTTGGCACTGATTGCAGCTTGGTTTTCAATCATCTTTGGGCTTTTTTTTTTCCAAGTATACGTTCTGGGTACAATTCCTGCTACAGAAAAAAAGCCATGCAGTTCTCAGGACATAATTCTTCCCTGTGCTATGAGATACTGTCAGATGGGTCAGCTAGAGCAGTTTTCTGCTAACCTGGAAAATTTACTGGCATCAAACTCTTACCACAGAAGTAAATGGAGCAATGCAGGCTGACGGGCCGAACCTGGCCTTAAGACTGGTTATTACGATGACATTTGATGAAACGTAGGATTCTTCCGCATTTTGCCCCTGTATCAAATATAGCCTGTTATTTCCTTCTTCCATAGGAGAACACAGTAATTTAATGTGTCAGAGTGCAGAGAGACAGCTCCTGAAAGCTAAGATTTCCCCACCATTGTAAATAATACTATGCAATTTCACACGAATTCTGTAATCTCCGTACTTGGAGTTGTCTGTTAAGCTAGGAAAGACTACATGCATGTGTGAGCAGAGACTCTGCAGAACTTTCTGCACAACTGGACTCACGAATATGTGCACTTTTAGCTTTTTCCAGAATACCAGATACCGCAAAGATCAGGAACGCAGTGGCACTGTGATAACGCAAATTCCTGTATTAATCCCAAATGCCAGATATTAACTATTTTTAGGAATACATTTTACAGAGTTCTCAGTGCTATTTGGTAGAAAATCAGGGTTTTTTCCTAGTTTCTTCAGGTTGGTTTTGGGCTGTTGCTGTTTCTTTAAGAGACTGATTCAGTAGTGGAACAGCTGCTGCCTGTGAAAACATGGTAGCTCAGTGCTTCTGAACTTTCTTCTCTCTTGTGAAAGACAAATGCCTACTAGCAAAAAACCAATGGGCACACTTTTTACTGAATAGGTAAAGTAAATGCAGATACTGTCATCTTCCGATTACTGTTCAGTTATTAATTCCACATGTAAAAATGTACAAATGAAGTAGAGGATGGGAGAAAAAGGCTGAGCCCTTGCAAAGCATGCAAGAAAAAACACGCAACACTCACTTCAGAACATTATAACAAAATGAGCTAGTGTGTTTTATTTTGGGTAACAGCCAAGAAATCTGACATTTTGCCCAATATGGCTTTCTTCTAAAATTAAAAAGTTGCATATACCTACAGTTGAGTCCACCGAGTACAGAAAATCTGCTCTGTACATCTTTAATCCACAGCAGCATCACCAGAGTACAGCTTTCAGTGGAGTTTTCAAGCTGAATTATAAGATAGAAGTTTTAAAATGTTCATTTAGAAGATTTTATATTGTTTATATGAAAACATACAAATTTTTCATTTATACATATACTACATATAAAACTCATTGTAATTAGCAAGTATCTTCATCTGGGTATTTACCTTTGTGCATATAGCAAAAAAAAAGGATGTAGTTAGGGCTTCAGATGAATTATTAAAGTTCAAGACCTTTGTATACGCTAACTAAAACCTTATTCAAATAACTCAAACATTTTTTTTCCTGCTTTTAAAAGATAAGAGATTCAGCTTAAAAATACATTCATAAAACAAAGAGACAATTTTCTCCCTGAGACTACCAGTGTGAGTTACTTTGTGGTAATCTTTGAATGAAAAAATATTTTAAAAGACAATAAGCTCTAGTATTCTATATGCTGCAGCAAATTTCTCAAGCAACACTGGTATCATAAAAGGTGTAAGTTGGAGAATCATGCTCACTAGCTGAAAAAACATCTTCATATATCAGTTTAAGAAGAAGAAAAAACTTTAATATAGCCAAGGGAAGGTGATTAAGTTTTAATGAAAGATCTGTAGCTGTAGTATGTATAAATGGGAAAAAGTTGGGTGGTGGTTTTTTTTTTTTTTTTCCATTTCAGACATGAATTTTATCCAAAGCAGGACTATATGCTCAAAATGTAGATTCTTGAGTTATGCAGAGATACTTAGTGCAGTATTCTAAATATTTCAAGCATTTAATTTTGTTAATATTCATAAAAGAAATACATAACTTGTGGGAACAGTTTCTCCTTAAATTCAATTTGATTATAACTAGATGGCAAAGTCTCATGAGCAACAGGTAAGGAAGGAGTCAACCCCCCTCCCCAATGAACAGCTCCTGGTTTGTGGCTTCTTTCATCCTCTTGTCAAAATCACTCTGCTCTGAAGGCTAGCAGCTACACTAGTTCTGATTTATTTCACATTCTTCCTCTTAAATGTTAGAAAGAGACACTTTTTAAACTGCCGCAAAGTAACAGAATAAAATTGGGATGCATTAAACATATCCTGCCCAAATTGGAGAAAGAATGAGATATATATGTACTTTTTCCTTTTATAATTTAAATCGTAGTTATAGTAACCATGCAGTTACGTTATTTTGGGGGGGGAAGCCTTACCTGAAATCAAAGAAAACACATTTATAGGAAAAAGGGGGAAAGCATTATATTTGTTCTACCAAAATTTATTATGTAGTCATTACAAAGTTTAAAGATTCTTCCATTTTAAATAAAAATAATAATTACACACATTATATAGTACCATGTCAAGTGATTCCAACAAATATAACATGAAATACAGTGCAGTTTCAAATCAGAAAGACAAATACTTTCTCATTCACAGTGTTTGACAAATTACAGGAAAGCTTATTCACATGAGGGTTTACTTAAGGTCATGCTCTTTATAAACAGTCCACATCACGCTGTGCCACAAAACCAAATCATCTCTCAGAACGTGAAGTATCGGGCAAACCACTCCTGGCGTTGTGGATCTGGTGAAGCCACTGGTGAAGCATCAGTCTGAGGAGGGCTAAATTCACAGAAAGAAAAAAAATAAAAAATTATCCCACAACTACACAAAAAGTACAAATGTCAGGAGAAAAAAACCCAGAGAATATTCAGTAAAGAACACAGTCTGTTTTTCCACGGATTAATTATCAGTGTGCCTCAGGACATGATTTAATGTCTCCCTATAGAATCTGTGATCATCCACTCCATTGGAGAGCATCAGCAGCACAGACAAGTCAGTTCAGAAGCCACATTACAGGGTGGGCAAATAATATTTTGGAAAACATAATTTAAAATCTCATAAACAGCTGTAGGTTTTCAGGAAGAATAAAAAGGGCTTTCTTGGAAAAGCGTGACTGTAGAAGGTCCTCTTTTAGCATCCTTTTCCTGTGGTAAAGGTAATTTTCAAAAATATGATGCGAGCATCATATTTGTAGACATGTGCTCACGAAGACTGGTTGGCAACTGAACAAAAATACACACTATTTTAATACTTAACACCGATCACAAATATCACTTGCATTGTTGTTCATGCACACATTTAAAATATGCTAATATACTAGGAAAAAAGAAACTGCTGCACTGCAAAGATTTGGTTCCCCCTTGAACACGTTAAAATTCTTACAGAATGAGCAAGAGAGAATAACTTAAATTTAATTACACAATTAGGTTCCTTTATCAATAAAAATCAGTAATAAAATAATCCCTACTGTATTACTGGATAATACAGAGCACAAAACAATTTGGAATGGAAACTCCAGGATCACAGTCCATGAGTTCATGCACATGCACATTCTAGATATCTGAGCACACTCATGCATATCACATGCACAGGAAAAAATAAGCAACAGTACTTTTTTTGAAAAAGATTGTTTTCTTGAAATAGATTGTTTTCCCTTATCTATTTTAGATTCTATTATTTCTTTACATTTATAATTAGTAGTTGCTAGGTATGTGGTCTTTCACATTAAACCAAAGGAGAGAGTAAACAACCGACTGTGGAACTGGTAATTACACATTGCTTTAAGTTGCCAACTTAGAAGTAAGAGATCAGCACCTACTAAATAGAGAGTACAGCACTTCAGTGCATTTAATATGTAGGCACGTAAAGCCGGAAGATTAAAATCCTGCCTCTAAAATGCCATTTTTAAGTTATTCAATTCACTATATTATTTTGTGAGATAATTACTTGAGACTTTAATGCTGGTTTTGATTACTGGCAGCTCAGCATTAAGCATCCAAGCATGCGCATTTCCTGTTGCTGTAGTAAGGTTACTCCTATGAAACAATCTGATACAGGTGAGGAAAGGGGAAACACAAAACATTCATGTAGCACAGAAAATAGTTTTCTTACTTAAAAACCATTATCACATAATACTAAGAAATTCTGTGCTAGTATCAATTCCTAAATGACAATCAGTAAATAACACAAACATTTAAAACAATTGTTCATAAACAATTGGAAGCACATGAGTTCTGTTAAAGTATCTAAAGAGGTTTTCAAAGTTCAAGACTTATGAAAAAGTGAGAGAATACTTCACATTTCAACAAGGTCTACAATAAAAAGGAATACTATAAAGAGGTTACAAATATAATGTAAAAATTAAAAATGCCATAAGAGTACTTGTACCTCTGAAAGGTTCATAAAACAAGTGGGATTCAGCTCAATAGGAATGCAAAATTTTCCTGAGTTAAGCAAAAAAAAAAAAAAAAAGAGAAAGAAAAAAGATTGGTGAGGCAGTGCTCACCTCAAAAACGTCTTGGGCTCTTTGGGTGGCATTGGCTGTGGTAGTGGTTTGCTGCTGTTGAACTCAATATCGTGGATGGGTGAGTTAGGAATGGGGTCCAGGCGGTTAGGATGTCCATTGCCCACCACTCCGCTAGATTCCAGAGCACTTAGATTGGGGACACTCACAAACCTGTTTGTTGATTTATCGTTCTTCTTCTTTTGCTGCATTAAAAATAACAAATGTAAGGAAGGCTTCTTTCACCAGGACAGATGAGGAAATTTGCAAATTGAAAAGTTTTACAGATGGCTGGTTTGGGGCTTTTTTGAAGGAGAGCAATTGGGACAGATTGGGCTTTTTTTCCAGTTGTAGTTTTACTATTTGCTTGACCAGACCGGAACACCACAAATTTTCACAGAAAAATAAAATTTCTGATCAAGATGATTAAGTTATTAAGATTTAGTGTCATAATCAATGAGTATATTATATGGGATCTTCCAATACAACATTTTGCTCTGTTTTAAGACATTGGAGATAGGAAGTTTTCCACAAAATTGTCCTTCAGTCTGTTAAACCTTTCATGTTTACTTAAATCTTTTCTTGATATCAGTGAAACAGCTCTGCTGTCAAACGTAATTACAGCACATTTCAATGACAAAAAAAGTGAATCTCTCCAACAGGTTTCACCCCATCACTGAGGCACATTTTGGTAACTGGAACATGGAACCTAGAAAAGGAGCTACATTTCTTTTAAAGCAATTATGCCCTCATAGTTAGCAAGCATTATAGCAATACTGCTGAAGATAAAAGGATTATTGCATAGTTCAGTTTCTTGCACAAGGAAAAGGCCAGGTTTGTAACACTAATACAGCTACTACTTCTAGACACCAGATGGCACAACTGAACATTTTTCTTTTCTTTATACTCTTACTGATACTATTTCAAGGGACTCGAAATACTGAAGAATTTTATTTTTATACTACTATTTTACTCTCCATAACACATCACTCAAAGGAATCAGTATTTATCATCTCTACTTTTATAGGTATTTTAATGTAGCAGGATGCTTCAAATAATTCTATAGCTTTTTAAAAATAGCTGTGTGACAGGATGCCATGTGTATTTTCTGACTTCTATCAAATATTCCATGTCCACAATAAAATATTAATATTAAAAAAGCCTTATTTCCAAAAATAGGATTTTTGAATGAATAGATTCATTTATTCTCATGAATTATGTATTATTTGAATATATAATAAATACTTTCATTCAATTACATATATGCAACCCTAACAAAGCAGCTAGGAGAAAGGGGATTATGAACTACACAAATTTGTCCTAAATAAAGTGAAAGACAAGTGGAATCTAATGTTGTTTCTATATAATAGTTTACAGCAGAATTCCACTTCAAACAGAAGAGCTGCTCTATTCGAGGGTGGGCACGAGTTCAGAGACAGAGTCCTATTGTTTGTTCGTACTTTCTTCTCTTTAGCTTTCTGCTAGCTTTGATTTCAGAGCCTGACCTCTCCAAGGTTGGCAGATGCAAATGCTACTAATTGTAGACACACTGGTGAGTGTGTTTGTCAAAACACAATTAAAAAACCCCAACAATTTAACAGAAAGCTGTAACAGAAAAAAGTCATTTTTAAGCATCACAGTGAAAGATCATTAGCTGCAAAGGATTAAACTAAGATTGTCCCATACACTTTACTTTTTCTGTAGTAGCTGAAGAAGCAAGGAATAACATTATGGTGGAAAAAAGAATTTGGTAAAAGTAACCAACTGTATGTAAAATACATCTGCAAGGTAACATACACTAATTAAAACAGTGTGTTAAACACACTGTAGTTAAATCTGTGTGCTTCATAGGTGGCCCATTTCTGGAAGACGCATATTATCCACATAAGTGCTTAGAAAAATACTACAGTTTCTATCTTATTCTCTATAAAACAATCTATGCTTCTGAAGCAGTCAAATCTGGAGAGACAAAATTGTGTGTATTGTTTCCATGAAATTCATGCAAAGTATTAAGAAACTTCAGATGTAACAGTGTAATACTAAACAGATCCATTGCATAAATTAGAGAAGCTGAAATACATACTGCAATGGCTGTAATTTTGCATTAATATGCAAAGCCTGTAGTAACTCATAAATTCTGTCCTTTTGTTACAAAAAAGAAAAGAGAATGAGATTTTCAGTTTCTTTGTAATTCATTCTCCCATCACACAGTATGTGCTTTGACAAAATAAAGTAACATAGTCCACAACTCATGAAATGAGAGATCAAAATGTTCTGCCATACAAGATGGTTTTAAAGTCTAAACAGTTTTAAGTGATAGAAGCATATTATAAAAATATATGAATTATCACTATGGAAATCTGATGCTGAAGTACTTTTCCCAAAAAGTTCAGATTTCACACAAAACACAAACTTATATACTTGATGGTTACATTTCACATCTTTATAAATGAGTCATTCAGACAAACTTCCAAAATTTTCCAACAAACTTTATCGCACAAAACCAAAGCATTCACATTGTATCTGGCAGTCCTGGCATTGTCTCTACTGGGCGCAAACTAAGTTCTTTTATGCAGTTCTGCATAAAAGCTAGGCATCCCCAGATAAGCTTATGAGAACTGCTGGGCTCCTGAAAAACGTAGAAGAATATTAATTTGCAGCAGAGTCTGCGCAGAACCAGGAAATACACTGATCTGAAACTAAAAGTCTTAGCTAAATAACACAGCCCGATCTCAAATAATGGAGCCAGACCTCCTTTTACGTAATGGAGCCTGAACCTTGATCACTGAAGCTCTCGGGCATCTGAGCTGCTCACGTTGTGCCCCTTGGGTTACCCTCTGCTTCAGAACCTTCCCCAGTTCTTCTGCCTCTACAGCTGGGACAAATCTCTTCCCTTTCCATGCAGGTGAAATAACCTAAGGGTTACCACAAGGAGGAAGGAAATGTCAGAGGACTCATTCTTACTCCTGAGGTTGTGAAAAGAAATAGAATTAAGGTACCCTACTGCAGTCTATTCATGTTCCTCGTGAAGGAATGCTGCTGGGCTTTTGAAGTGACAGGGAGGCTACTGTGCCTGCTTGTACAGTAGCCTTCACTGGCTGCTATTGAGCAGGATGAACTGGGAAAGGTTGCTGCCAAAGTGCTTTCACTTGTATAGGTGGTAACAATAACTGAGAAGGCTAGAGACTGACTTCTATCTCCTGGTGCCCCACCCGTCACTCCAGTTCTCCAGGATTACTCTGTCTTTCTCCATTCAGACTCATTCCATGCCCTTCTCATGCTCTTCCCCTTCCCCATTTTACCCTTATTCCCTTCCTTTAGTATCCCCTCTCCCTCTATCCTTCTAACAGTCTTCCATGCTGAGCACCACCTGAAAAATGAAATTGCCCTTGCACTTTCCAAAATAACCACGAAAACTTACGAAACTAAAACTGGTTATGGGTGTCACTGTTCTCTATTATATGCTACAGTCCTGCCCTGTGTTGCCTTTCTGTCACTTTTCTATTTTGGTTTTGCAGGTTTGTGAGAAGGAACTGTGTTTTATGTCATAAATGTCTAGCAAACTAGGGCAACAGTATCAGTGGATCTCTCAACAACGCAAAAGAAACAAACCTACACAAAAATAAGTAGAGACAAATGGAAAACTATGTTCCTTGTTTTGAACATGTCTTTTAAGAGTGATATATGTATACATGCAGGCACACACACATACGCATGTATTTCTTCTTTTTACTATATCCTAAGTTTAGATTTCTTTTTCTTCACTTTAGCAATGAAGTCCATGGAACATACCTTCACCAATGGATTAATAACACCAACATTAGGGCTTGCATTAAACATTTTGTTGTAGTTAGTCTCCCTGTTAACTAGCTCCAGTTGATAGAACTTTTTGTCCTCCTAAAAAGAAGAACAAATAGAAACTTCTTTTTATGCATTTTCAATCAGTTAGTGGCCAAATCTGCCTATAAAATTATTTCAAATAAATTTATGTTTACATTTTTAAAGAAACAGGTAATTCTAAAAATTGCATTTAATATTTAATGTTTTATATATTATTATATGTAATAACCTAAATAATTTCTATTTATGCAGTTCTGTTGCAGTTCTATGCTCCTGAGAATGAGCATAGCCTAATGGATTATGCACTCGGAAAGACTCAGTATAGTCAACTTCTGATCTCTAATTAATTTGAATTTCCTCATTCCTCCTTGCTTCTGAATCAGGATCTATTCAGACTAATCTGAGTCAGGGTGTTGTGCTCTGAATTTGGGAAGCTCAGTGGATAAGGAAATTGGTCTTAGAAACCTCATAGAAGAGACTATTTCTTATATGGCTTACATGGCTGGCTTATTCCAGGATTGGAGATAGGAGACATCTGATCAAAGTCATACTGAAATATTTTTTGTAATAATGTATTACGCTTGATTGTGCAAAATTCTCTCTATCTAATTAGTTTTACTATTAGGAGTCATTGGAACCACACGAATAATGCGTCAAAGAATATGAATAACATGCTAGCAGATTGGTTCTTTAAATACCTTTCAAACACTTTGAATTAGATTAACTTTTGTATCTGTCAAGATATTGAACCGAGAGAGCATGAAAGTCTTACAATCAATTTCTTTATGAGTTGGTCCCGCTCTGCAATTAGGTCTTTCAGTTCTGAGATAAGCTGCAAGTCTTCTGGTCTTGATTCTCTGTTTTTATATTTTTCTTCCATTTCTTCTAAACTTTATAGGAAAGAAGAATACCTCCTTTAGCCTGATCCAGTGTTAAATGATGAGTGAATAGTCATATCTTTGATTAGTACAAAAGAGAGTTCAGGGAGTAAAAACAGAAGATGACTTTCTTAACACCTTGAAGTAAATTAATTTTTATGTTATCATTCAGCTTTAGCTAGTTTAAAAAAAAAAAATCAACAATAACCATAACCTTTGCTTCAGTAACTAATAATCTGGACAAAATTCTAAAACTTAACATCCTTCTCATGCATGCAGTACTAGGTGTTTGAAAAAGGCCTCTTGGAAGTCAGACTGAAAATAAGGCATTCAAAACCATAACATCGGAGAATTACAGAAGACATAGCTAAGATTGATTCTTATGTAAAATATAGGGACTACACTGCATTATATTTAATATTAATGTAAATTTTAAAAGCTGGCAATTCACTTTTTCTTGATGAGGAAACAAAGCAGTGTCATTTTTCTTTTTATAGATGGCTACTCTGAATAAAGATGCATGCTTGTGATACTGGAGAAACTGGACAGACAGACACAGCTGGCACCGTCTTCCTCAGTTCATGCAGAACATACTAGAACAAAGATATCCAAAAACAGTGAAGACTAATAGGTAACTAATTCCTCTCCACAAAAGTAACTTAGTACGGTTAGAGATAAAGGAATGATCTGCAAAAGAAAAGCAGTAACACTTGCATATTAGGATACGGGGCTTAAGAGAAATGTAACAATCGATAAACATTTGAAAAAAATAGGAGGAAATTTGAAATGCCTGGTGGGAAAGCATTAAAGGAGAGAAGTGAAATAAGCCAAGTGAGAGAGGAATTGTGCATGTAACTGCATAAATATCCTTGATTCGCCTTAAAGAACAAGTTTTGAAGACACAACAATTTCAAATGACTGTGTCTTTCAAACATAAATATAGGGCTCATGATGCTAAACATTGTTGCAAAGGAAACTACTAAAACACTTGTGTCTCATATTCAGCCCTCATGTATATTACTGAACCAAGTTTCAGAACAGATTCAGGAAATTTAACAAACTTAATGAAAAAAGACATTAAAAAAAATCCCAAACAAACCCTGAGAAAAACCTATGAATTTAAGGTGTCTAGGTCAGCTCAAACTTAATTCCATGAGACACCTGGAAGTAGACATAATTTCTCACTTTAGATAAATATTTCCCTTCAGAAGCAGATATGTGATTTTTACTTTGAGTTGCTTCTGAAAAAACAGTTCATATTAAATTATAACCTTAAAATAACCAGTACCTAATCTGAGGAGATCATGTAATATATTTACATAAAACATTATGAATGTGAACATGACTGGTTGTATTTGCAGAGAAGGTATTTGACTCAGCAGACAGATACATGCTCAGCTGGCTTTGTTCTTGTGTATACATTTTATGCTGGGTTAAGCTATTGTATACAGATCCCCAGAGTATAGTACATAGTTATGCACAGCTGTCATTTTATTTTCAGATATTTCAGAGAGCTGGGTTTTTTTCTGTTTCAAAGACGTAACATGTAGTTTAAAGACTCTAGTTGCAGAGCCTAATTAGTGATACCCACACTCAGTTACTGTAAGATAGATTCTCCATTTCATAAATGTTCACAAGGCCATGCTTCAGGTGAGGCAAACCCGGAAACAATGACTTACGAAACAGCTACATAAAACTCTTCTTTTGGTTGTTTTTTTTTTTTTTAACAGAGTTTCCTCTGTTGTCAGCTCTTTGCTTCAGTGTAAGTAGAGAGAGATAACACTCTAAGTTGAGCAAGAACCAGGAGTAGGGAACCAACTACATTCAGAAAATTTCCAGACATTGAAAAACAAACAACTTCATGGGAGAAAAATTTAGGGTAAATGATTCCAAAACCTAGTTCTGGTGGCTGCTCATAGGCATGTTTCTCATACAACATAAATGCAGGAAACAGGAGGGAGGTAGTTTACACCTAATTTCCTGAATGGGAAGTTACCACATTTATGAGGGCACAAGAGTGTGCATGTGGACAGTTAATTACAAATGAGTAAGAACTAGAATTTATACCCATCTTATTTGAAGACAATTTCTGAGCGGTCATTATCAAGAAAGAATTATATGTATTTAGGCTTTATTGTCCTTTTTTAATTGGCATTTACTTTAAGAAGTTTTCTATCATATACTTAGAACCAATTATTTTCTCTGCCATAAATCTTTTGTACTGCAAATACAAATCCGTCAGTGACAACTCTGTGTCAGGAAGCCCTCAATACGCTATGAAATCTCAGCCAGAAACCCTGACCAAATGGGCTACATCACAGACAGAGATAAAGAATGAAGGATGCAGAAGAAGGAAAACACTGGCTGGATGACTCACTACTATGCCACTTCTGCCCAGAGGTGGTCTAACCCCAGATGGCATTTTGACTCAGAGATGCTCTAAGTATTCTGTTATCGTTATGCTCATATAATCCATTTTGGACACTAATTTTCCTTATGTTAGCAAACCTGAAAATGTTTGCATCACTCGTGCTATAATCAGACTTCTTAATAGCAAATGCTGTACTGTTTATAAACTTGCTAAAGGAACTCTTGTGTTCTCAAAAAAGATGTATTAAAGTTTGAGAAAAAACATCTGAAATAATGTTTTCTCCAGTTTTCTAAGAACTGCACAGATTTAATGTCTTTCCTACTTGAAATGTTCCAGTCTCAAATCCCTAAGAATTTATCTCACTAAATTCCCCTAAAGCTTATAGAATTGAGTTACTTAAAGAATGCAAGAGTAGGCCCCACACTTGATTGAGGCTTTTGCACATCTGTATCTCTGCAATATCTTTGGCAACTTATGGACACCAGAATAAACTATTCACTCAAACGCAGCTACACAGAAATTTTTTTAACGCAACAAAACTTACGAAATCTGTAAAGCTGAATTTATTTCCTTGAGCAGCTCTTGGGTCTTATTAAAATCTGCCAGCATGCTTTGTTTCTCTCTGATGTGATCTGCTGTCAAGACATCCAGCTCTTTCTCATGTTTCTTGCTTAAATCTTGCTCATGCATCCTGTTTAATTTATTTTTTGTTAAAAAAAGAGTTATTCTAAAATCAGACTCGTTTCTTCATCATGATTTTCTGCCATGCTTCTAATGGCTTTTACACAATATCAGACAACACAGAAGGAATTACTGATTCATCAAAACCCACTACTTACTGTTCTCCAATCTTCTAGCTTATTTCATGGAAAATGCATCTCCTTTAATGCTTTTTTAAATAAACAAACATAATGAACTTAAAAAAAAAAACAACACCAAAAACCAATACTTGAGCGGCCTGTTACTTAAATATGGCAAAATGTATCACTGAGATGCAGCTTAACTGTATGCAATATTCACTAACTTTACTAGTAATGGGCATAGCTTCTTCTAATGAACACTAAATGATATATAACATCACTTGATTAAGAGGATAAATTAAAAGCTGCGAATTTCTTAAGTAAAACAATAAGTGAAACAACACACTTTTGAGTTTAGAGTGGAAAAATTCATACCTGATCTGTTGGTTGGATTCACTGCGTATTCTAAGAACTTCTTTCCCTTTAAACTCTAATTCCTTGGTCAATGCACTTATATTTTCATGTAGATGCAGAATCTCTTTGTCCAGTTCAGCTATATGATGGTCTCGGTGTCTCAGTTCATCTTGTAGATCGGATATTCGGCATAAAAATTCTTTCTCCTATGATATAAGTAGAAGCAGCAAAAAATATTTTAGACAGACTTGTCTCGCAGAAGCACAATACTTGCTTCTGGAAGATAACAGCTGAGCAGAATTTTCCATTCAATAGACAATTTTTTCATTTTTTGATGCTGACACAAATTGTAATTAAAACTGAGCATTTTTTGTGTACAAATACAAATAAAGAAGAAATCAAAGTTATTTTAACAAACAATTTCCATTTGTGAGAAAATTTAAAACCTATCATTGTTATTGCCTGTTAAAGTTTACATAGCTCATCACATTTTCCTTTTGCCCACACACACAACAAAAAACCAGACACCGCTAAGAACCAGGGGGCTGGGCATTTAGCATTTTCTACCTGTTCCAACATACAATATAGAGAAACTGTTTTTGCCTTTACAGCCCCATACAATGGGACAAAATAGTTCAAGATGTACGCCCTGCACCAACGAACACTATGATTCAGAAGTCTCCTATCTTACTGTGCTAGTTTTGGCTGGGATAGAGTTAATTTTCTTCATAGTAACTAGTATGGGCTATCCCAGCCAAAACCAGCACACTTAAGTATATGTAAGGGTCATAAATATCTCACAGCAGAATATGTGCTAAATAGTTTATATAATATTTATATTGTGTCCAATAAATCAATAAAAGTCATTCTTTTTGCACAAGAAATTCCAATTAAGTTAACATCTAGAACCCATCCCAATGGTTTTGATAATGATTCTCCTCAGTTTTGAAAAATTCTGTAATAAAATCAACCTTTTTCAGAGTGTCCTGGTTTCAGCTGGGATAGAGTTAATTTGCTTCCTAGTAGCTGCTACAGTGCTGTGTTTTGGATTTAGTGTGAGAACAACACTGATAACACACTGATGTTTTAGTTGTTGCTAAGTAGCGCTTATCCTAAGTCAAGGATTTTTCAGTTTCCCATGCTCTGCCAGCAAGCAGGTGCACAAGGAGCTGGGAGGGAGCATGGCCAGGATCACTGACCTGAACTAGCCAAAGGGATATTCCATACCATAGAACGTCATGCTCTGTATATAAACTGGGGGGAGTTGGCCGGGAGGGGCGGATCGCTGCTCGGGCATCGGTCTGCGGGTGGTGAGCAATTGAATTGTGCATCACTTGTCTTTTCTTGGGTTTTATTTTTCTCTTTTTTTTTGTTATATTCATTTTCATTACTACTATTATTATACTTTATTATTGTTGTTCTTATTATATTTTATTTTACTTTAGTTATTAGACTGTTCTTATCTCAACCCACGAGTTTTACTTCTTTTCCTGATTTTCTCCCCCATCCCACTGGGTGGGGGGGGAAGTGAGTGAGCAGCTGCGTGGTGCTTAGTTGCTGGCTGGGTTTAAACCACGACAATTGCTTTGCCCTCAGTACAGCTAAAGCTTGTGCTTAGCAGGTCATGGTACTGAGACCAAAAGTACGTGGCATTTGGTTGGATCAAACACTTGCTCTCATAATTCAAACTTCTTTTTCTGACATCTCCTTTAGGTGTCTCGCTCCAGGCTTAAACAACACACAACCGAAACTATATCTTCCTAAATCCTGCGTGTTTTCATTCACTGCTGACAGCACCACATTTTTGCCTCTAGTGCTCACACTTTTAAACCAGCAAGGAAGAGAAAAAGAAGGGCTCTATTTTTGACTGTCTCTGTTTTTGTGGAAAGGCTATATCCAACTAAACCTGTTTCCTCCCTTAATATATTTCTAAAACCACTCCACCTCCTTGGTGCTGGACTATCAGTAAATCAACCCTGAAAAGCCTATTGTATAGGCAAATAGAGAAGTAATTTTCTGGTCCTCTTATTTCCAGGAGTCTGGCTTCCTTTCAATAGAGATCAAGCTTTGAATTTTTAGTTACGACTGGAAAAACTGATTATGTATAAAGTGAAAAATGAAAGATAAAAGTGAATGAATCTGTTTGCTGCTGAAAGCAAAGGTAGTCCATACTGGCTTTGGGATTTGGGGGTTTGTTTTGTTTTTTGGGGGGTTGGGTGTGGGTTTTTTTAAGAAACAGTTGCAAGCTGTTACATCATCTTCTCTGCTTTCTTTAGATGCTAATTTATCTTTTCCAATTTGGCTCCTGAAAAAAGAAAAAAAAGATACTAAGCTACCTCTTAAGGTTGAAGCAATCATTTGGTTTTAAGCAACCACTTCTTAGCCATATCACTTAGGCTTCGGAGAGAAACAGCTTTTTCCTTTTTAAGTCCTGCTGGCAGCTGAGGATGAGTAGAATTTTGTGAGAAATGGCACTTTCCTCCCACAGCCAGCCAGTGTGCTCCCAGGCTGCACAATTCTGAGAGGAAACTGCCCTGATACGGGAGCCTTTACTAGGCTTTGAATGAAGTTTGTTGAAGGAAGAAAAAGCTAAGCAAGGAAGTTTAGGTAAATCGGTAGGGGTGCATTATCTTCTGGTGCTGGCCAACTTTGAAGGATTACATGTTTGTTCACAACAGTTCTTGCCTCCAGCTAAGAGAAAACAAATACTGATTATGCAATTTTACAGTCCATTGCCAGCAATGCCTCCTACCTGCCGCCTGCCAAGTTCTATGCTTCTTTCAAGCTCCATTTTGGCAGCTACCAGTTCTTGTTGATGGTTGTGCCTTAGCTGGTCAATTGCTGCTGCATGTTGATGATTTAGCTCTGAGCGCAAGGAAGCTAGTTACCATGGACAAAAAGAAAAGTTTATTTTGCATATGTTTACAAATTAACAATAACAGTCCAGCTCCGTCAAGTATTGCTGCTGACCTAACACACACTGTTTATATCAGCTAAGCAACTGTCCTGTCATTCTATTCCTGTTACTTTCTGAAACATTCTCCATCATGAAATTTGATCACTTACTCCTTCCAAAAAAACTTAAGGGTAAGATTTTTCAAAAGTGAACAGTTTGGGCTTACCTGTTAAAGCTTATACTGATTTTAAGAGGAACAACTACGTCAATATTGAATGACTCTGAGTACACTACAGTGTTACAATACACACACACGTACATACATGTACGTGCATGTATATTTGTATGAGTAGAAATAACGTTTTTGGACCCACTTGCAAATTTGGAAATAGTATACCTAACATAGCTTTTCCTTCATCCTCCAGCTCAAATCGTAGAGTCTGAAGTTCCTGTTCCATCTCCAATTTGAAACCTTCCATGGCTTGTTTATGTGTTTCTTTCAGTGCCTGAAGTTCTTCCGAGTGCTTCTGTTGTAAACGTTCTTCTAATTCCTATGAAATCAAAATTGACAAAATTTATTCTATACCACCTTAAGGAATTTATAAAACATTAAACAACTGGCAACAAAAAGCAGGCATTGGCATACTCCAGGAATTATTAAAAATGCACTAATATTGCTCATATTTTCTCCTCTCACTAAGTTATGCTACTACTTTATCTTTTCTTTTCAGTGGCTGATGGTTATCAAGATTACCTGTGCACAAAAAATCTGTTCTGCTCACAGCTGGAAAAGAGGAAAAAACAATCTATGGATATATTTACAATAGCAAGCAATATGATAAGGTACAGATCCATAGATAGGTCTAGTGTGCACACAATACACATTTGGGGATTTTTGCTCCCCACTGACATCCACGTTTATTCCCTCTTTAAGTGTATGAAGCGTAACATTCCTGGTGCACATCTTTTAGTTTCATTTCACCTTGTGCGCTCCAAGGCCAGTCTATGATGTGAACCAAAGTACATTAAGTGGGGACAATGGGAAAACTGATTGCAAAGGTACACTCTAAATCTGAACTTCAAAAAACCTTAAAGACACACACCCTATGAAGTACCATGCACTGCCAAAATTTCAATTTTAAAGCTGGTTTAGTTAAGGTTTTAAAAAAATATCTTGGGCATGACATTGTTCTGAACATGAAAATGATCTTGCAACTTGCAGAACACAGTTTATACAGTTTTTAACATAATGAAAACATAAAATACATTACAAAAGGAGTCAATTGACAGGAAATATCAGAAAACACATGTGAAATTAGGCAACTATAATGGAAAATACAGAGAAACCTATTCCAAATCAAAACTAGAATATAAGGTTATGGATAACAATGTCAAACTACTGTAAAGAAATGTGTGTGTTGGTAATAATTTTACATAAATATATACCTCTCTCTATATATGCATATACTGGTAGAGTGTAAAGCAAGACATGAAACAATGCCAGTATTAGAGATGATTTTCAATATGTCTTGATCAGATTTAACTAGATAAAAATGTTACTATAAGACATCAGCTGAGAAGGAAATTTAGTAATTATGCAGATACTTTTCTTCCCTTATTTCAACTGTGTACATAAATTGCTAAAATGGCAACATTCTCTACATAATTCGGAATATCCATATGAACATGCCTTTTGTTCTTGCTCTTTTGTTTCTTCCATGTTTTGAAAGGCAAGGATATGGGCTTCCTGAAGTGACTTATGCCTTTGCTGATGCTCCTCTTCCAATTCCTGGATCTCTTGAGTCAGCCTTTGTCGCTCCTGACTGAACTGGGCTTGTAGCTGTTGCAAAGAGCTCTGTGACTGGGAAAGCTGCATCTCCAGATTCTGCTTCAGTAAGGAGATCTAACCCACAACAGAACAGCAAATGTTCATTAGTCATTAATACTAATGTCAACTCTGAAAAAAAATATTCAAAAGAAGAAAACACCTGAAATTTTAAAGCCAGAATGTTAACTAAAAGACAGACAAGCAATGTCATCCATCTGCTGAATTTGTTGCTAATATTATATCTCAGAGATATGATAATTACATTTAAATAGTTTTGTAAGGGTTATCACATCTGTCAGTTCATACTACAGCACTACCTATAACACAATTTTTCATGGCCAAATTACCAAAATTTACTTCTAGGTTTTGTATAAAGATCAATAAAAATGACACTATCAAGGTCTGAAGACAAACACTTGATTGTTAAGATAAACTGTTCTACAGGGGAACATCATGTCAGTTCTGTAAGGAAAATCCTGCAGCTGATAGGGGAGGATAGCCTGTGATGTCTAGACTGACTGATTTTTTTTTATCTTTTGATATGATATGGTCCTATCTTACTGGTATTTTTCTCACTTAAAAAGAAATTGTAACATACCACTCTACATCACAAATAAAATGTTACAGTTGATGGATTCCCCCCTTTTTTTTGTTAGCTCAGTAATACGAGAGTGATTTTTCTGCTGGTTTTCAAGATCTAAGATCTAAACAATCTGAGTCACGAATACTCATTTTCTTAGAAATACCTGATTTTACAAATGATGTTTTTCACCCAACAAGCATTTTAATACATTAGAGTACACTGTACTCCTTGAAAAAGTCCCATATTCTTTTTATAATAATGTTATACTTTGTTTTTCACATCAGATAACATCTTTCCAGACTGAAAATACTAAACGTGTATTCCCTTTAGAGCCAAACACGAGAGATACCCTCCAATTCTGGACACAAGATTTAACGAAAAAAGAATTTTTCTACAGTGACTCAAAGAAAGGAAAAGTAAAATTGCTACGTGACAAAGAATTTCAATCAGTAAGGATACTTTTCAAGCCTCAAAGCATTACATAAAATTGAATTATAAATGAAAGTCTGATAGTGTCATTTGATTCAGCGTATCTTAAAATTAATTATGACAAATTAATAACGACATTGCACATCAATTTATTGATTTACAGAACATTAAAGCTCACCACTTAACAAAAAAATTAATAGCAGCATACCAAGGACAACTTGCAGCATGAACATTATTGTCGAACATGTATTTTGGTTTTTTTTCAGAAGGGCATAGCTTAAGCAGATTTGAAAGCAAAAAGCTACACTTAAAGGAAAATTAGCACTAAAACAAAACAAGCAAATTAATTTGAATGAAATGAGCATGGCTCGTTACATTTCAAATTCACCAGGTCTTTGTGTCTCAGCATATATACTCTACCTTCTAAGTATACTGTATCAACAGTATTTTACTTCAGATACCTTTGAAACAGATTAGCTACAACTGAAGGAGTATAGTGAAGGCTTATACTACATTCTGTAATCTGAACTATACATGTAAAACCTTTTACTAACTACATTAAATATAAATATCACATACAAATTGTACAGTGTCGGACCAAAGGTTTGTCTAGTCTCCAGTTCTGCCTCCAGAAACGGCCAGCCCAGGTTACTCAGAGAAAACAAGGCCAAGGCACAAACATAGGGGTCTCGAATCCAAAGTCTACCAGCATCCAACAATCTTTCTTAAACCAGAAAAGGCATTTTGGGGCAAATTCATGGAAGAAATATTAATTAAATACAGCCACTATCTGAATCCATAAAAGCTTTTAGCAACCACAGTGCCCTGTGGCAAGTTCCATATAGATGTGTCAATTTGTCATGATGACCTCTAATACGTGAAATGGAAAGGAGTCAAAAGAAGTTCCCTTTTCAGTTACTCACATCTACTCATGCTTCTGTAGATCTCCATCATTTCCCTCCTTACATCCTTTTCCATACTAAACAATTTTGGCTTAATGAGTCACTCCCTGTATGAAAGCTATTTCATATCTATCATCACATTTCCCCTACTCTTGCCCCTTTTCTACTTTTTAAGATTAGGAGACCAAACCAGCATAAGGTATTTAAAATGAGAGTAAACCCTGGTTTTATATAGTGGTTTATACAGCTTTACATGTTATGTTGTCTGTTTCTTTCCTATATTCTTGGTGTTTTATTTGCTTTTGTGACTCCTACTGAGCACGGAGGTGATATTTTCATGGAATTATATATTGTAGTCCCCAAACTTACTCTCTAGTTGTAACAGGTCAAGGTAAGGTTCATTATTTTACGCAAGAAGTTAGAATTTGTTTATTTCCCTTGTGTATCACTGTATTTTTTCTACACTGAATTTCATCTGCCATTTTATTGCCAAGTCCCTTGGCTTTTTACAGCTATTCTGTAATTCTTCAGACAGTCTTTGTGCTTCCCACCCTGAATAACTTTTTGTAAGCTGCAAACTTTCCCACCTTACTTATTCATAAACAACCTGCAAAAGAAAATATGTTGAACATCAGTGTAACTCCACTGATAATCCACCTTCACTATGGTAACACTGTATTTAATACCTGTCTTTCAACCGTTTGCTTATCTATACAGAAACTTGCCTCTCATATCGTGGAGTTCTAGTTTCCTCAGAAGCCTCAGAACTACTTGGCCGATCCCTTTCGGCGTACTATGGCCAGGGCTGTTGTGCTGGTCAGACCAACCAGTAATGCAACCACATATTGTATTCTTCCTCTTCAACCCCACAAACTCACTCCACTGATGGCGGTTAGTTTGCACCATGCAACTGCCAACATGGCCAGCTCTGAATTGTCATCTATGTATCATCTTCTGGTATTGCAATGTGCCAGCTGCATCCTCCTTCTCCAGAAAAAAAAAAACCCAAAACTCTCTTGTCTACACTCCCCTTTGATCTACTCACATCCCCATCTACTCTAATTCATCCCACATTCACTGTTGGGCCCTTCTCTCTTTCCCCACCTTTCTGTAACCTCATACCTACCTGGGTCCTTCTTTTTGCCCGTAAGCCTTGCCTTTATTACCTGTTTCTCTGCCAGACTACACCTAGCAAAACCCAGACCCTGTCTGGAGGTCTCTTTTTCCCCCTGTGCTTTTAGGTAACTCTTGCACTTCTTTAGATTACCTCTGCTCCTATGTAACCAACACCCATAAACTCTCAGGTTTGTTGGGTTTTTTTGTTTGTTGCCCTGAGACCACTACTGCAACTTGGCTCTAGCCCCTCTATTCCTTCTCTTCCATCCATCCCATACTCCAGCATCTCTCCCTCTCCTCTTCCTCCTCCTCTGCTCTTTTTCCTAACTCCATTTTTAGTATCATAGGAATGTGCAGTTAGGATAGTCTTAAGAGATTATTCAGTCCAATTCTTTGCACTAGGTGGGAACTCTATACACAAATTACTGCTTAAAAATCTCATGAGAAGGAAATCCCACAATTTTCACTCAGATCCTCTTCCTCCTCCTCGGAGTGCCTGTGGCAGAAACACTGAGATACTGGATAGATGTTCTGTCCACTCTTACTTGTCCCTTTCACCATGTTTCTGTCCCTCAGGTTTCTCACCTTTGCCCTGTCCCATTCACCATGGCCACCAAGAGGTACAATTCTAGGGGAAGTCCGGCTCAGTCCGCCACAACCTCAGGTAATTTAATCATCATACTGTAAAAAGCCTTTCTTGATAACATTCAAATGGAGTCGACCACAGTATCTTAGCCAAATTTGTATTAAGATGACATGAAAAAATGTATTTTTGGCTTGAAGTTAAATCTGTCTCTCACTTAAGTTCCTGCTCCAAATTCTGGTAATTCTCAGTATATCGTTTATAAACATTTTAAGTGTGGGCCAAGGGCAAAACAATTTTCCTTTCTTTCTTGGAAATGCAGAAAACATTTTAACTGAGATGACCAAGAGAAGTCTGATATCTGGCCAGGAAGCCATCTTAGAAGAGATCAGGAATACCCTTCCTGAGAGCAGTTCACACTTCCACCAGATTAAAGTGACTGCAGAACCACAGCCTTAAATGAGTCAATGTCTGGAGATGCCTATTTACATCAATAGACTACACAGAAAATAAAGGACAATAAGGATTAAATGATTCTAACAATCAAGTCAGATTAGTCTACCCTTCTAATAATAAAATATGTTTTTTGTTGAAAGTATGTAAAATATTAAAAGTCTGACAGTTATTTTTAGAAGAGTACATAATCTTAAACATTATTTTGATTATTCAGTACATATACTGATATCCTTAAGAGCATATTTTTGAAAACATTAGTGCCTCCCTTTGCATATCTTTGGAGTGTCCCTTCCATATACTCCTGTATTGAGGATTCAGAGCTCTAAACACTGTTCTATGGACTTTCAATACTTTTATCCAAGGTTTTCAGCAAATTAAAAATATTGGCAAGAATTTTAAAAATAAAAAAATAGAAAGAAAGAATATTTTGGTTACAATTATGACTTGCACTGCAAAACTGCAAATTATAACACAGCATCAATCTCATGCTTTGTAGAAAGCTCTGCAATACACATTTGCACTGCCCGCAAGCTTGCTTGCTTTAACAATGACATAAAAATGCTGCTTATATTATGGCCATGTACGTAGTGTTTGATGTCCAATGACATATACATTTACACAGATGAATGGATGCAGTACACAAGCTTTTGATAACTAGCGGCAAACGTTCTCCTCTCAAACATTACCAGGTATTCTACTTCATAGGCTAAAGCTCTAAAGCAGTACTACAGGATATGCAGGTTTATTAGTGCAAACATGCCCTGTTTACAAGCTGTAAGTGCACATCACTTACATTGCTGATAGATTTATGCAAAGCTTCACCGAGACAGTGCCGCTATGAAGAAAAGATCACAGGAATAAAGGGAAATATTCAGAAATCAACTAAGTAAAAGAAAAAGGGATAAGGAAGGGAGAGTAAAACATAGAACATTAATTATAATTTGATCAGGGAAAAATAAGTTGAAAACTATCTGGAAAAAAAAATATGACTTGCTTTGACTTAGCATATAAACTACTGAACACAGAACAGAATGATGCATTTTCCTGTGTTATGCTTTGAATGTACAGGATAGCATTCTCTCTTCAACATAATGTGACTATATACTCGTATATTATGCAATACAACACTTCTGGAATTATCTAACTGTTTTCTACTTTATGGCAAATAATTTTGGGAAGAAATCATTAAGCACACCAATTTGCATTACTATTAGAAAAGATGTTACATAAGGACTCAATCAACAGCTGTGTCTCTGAAATATCACAAGCATATTAAACAGATAATATTAAAGATCAAATTTCACTGCTAAAGGGCAAAAAATGAGTTTAGTCTGTAATAAAGACATATTTACATTAAAATACTTTTTATTTTTCTTAAAATTCAGAACGAGATGGGTACATAAAAAACCCCTCCTGAAAGTCTCTAGCAAAAAATGACTTAATGTACCACTTGTACAAGTGTTAATGGCTAATGAAAAGCAAAAAATAAAAACATATTGCCAAGTAAGTGTTCCATATGAAATGTTATTGATCATACAAATCATATACATCATTCATATATATATGTATATCTATAAAAATACCTCTGTGTTCATATATATATGAATGGTGTAGATAGGCACACACACGTGCACACAATAGAGTCATCAGAAATGAAGTGAGAGCAATTTCAAATCCAGCATGACCAATTTCCCCTTTTGGCACAGGTCAGTCAAGAAGATGGCTTTCTCCAGGAGACAGCAGGTATTTTGACACCAGGTCGGAAGCCTATAGTTGGGAACTTTTAGATAATACTTTGGCAAAATACAAAAAGAAGTTATTATTTGTTCTGAATCTACAAAAAGGCGCAACATAAAAATACATTATTGTGGAACATCCAAAATTATCTTATTAAAATTGTAAGAGAGTTACAAGCAACAATTTTCTACGCAAGGGCGTAACACTGGGAGGCATCATACCCCAGTGGACAAGACAACAGACTGGCATCTAACAGCTCCCATTTCAACACTGGATTTTGACAGTGCCAATCTGAACAAATCCACCTATTTTTTCCTGTCCTTCCTTTCCCATCTGTCTGGTTTGTTTAGGGGGGAAGCTGTTAAGAGTGGGAATGATCTCTTGCTAAAGAAATGCTCCATTTCTAGAGCATTTGGGAGTTAATTTTGACAGATGTACCTAGGCACCACTGTAGTACAACTAAGAAATACTTAGATTTTACACCTGAAGCAGAAACCTTAGTAATGTTCTTCGCTGAAAAGAAATTCCAAGTAAAAGTACTTCTGGGAAGCTATAGTCTGAGATCTACCCTATTAAAAAGGCCTTTTAAGAAAGTGAGAGTTGCTCCCTGCTTCTTGCAGAATAACAGATTTCCTTCACCAAGAAAGAAACTGGTCTTGCTTTGCTGTCAAACTGATCTTATAACTAAAAGTGCTAAGACAGGCTAACCATTTTAATACATGTGATTTCACCAAATTTAAGTTTTCCAGAGAGCGGGAAAACAGATGGGATTAAAATGAACTTTTGGTGAAGGTTCTGTACTAAAACTCTCCAGTTAAGTTCAGTATTGAGATTTGTCACAGGTTTCTTAGGCAACCTCACACAAAGCAATCTTTCTGCAACCCACATTTCCTGATTGTGAAATGAGAACAGTAATTATCTTGTCCAAAAAAACCCCCCAAACCTATTAAATGCTTAGATCTTATTGGCAAAAAGAAGACCACACACTGACCAAAAAAAAGTTGTATTTTTTAGTAAAGTTGAACTTATGTATTTGACATGCCTAAGTAGCCTGGAAGTCTAAGTATCGTATCGCTATTCAAAAGCATTTAATTGTAGGACAGGTAGATAAATATCAGTCCTGGAAAAAAGACTGGAAAAGATGATTTAGAAGTCAATCAAGAAAATCTTCAAGTGGGAAAATAAGATGATTTTCAGTCAACATAACAATGGAATAAAGCCCTGCTAAAGAAAACCTGATTTTTTGCTTTGACAACACTACAAACTTTGGCAAGAAATACTCCTGTAGAGAAATAATAGTTAAGAGGACTTATGGTATTCAATTTATTATCACATGAGATTTTGATCAAAACATGTGTGCTTACAAAACATTACTGAAGGATATTTTAAAAGATTAAAACCAACTTCCTTTATCTCAAAAACTGCTAGAGGTCAATCATCACTGAAATCAAGCAGGGATTCACTAGGATTAATACTAAACCTGATTGTAATTTATTATTTTCATCCTTTATTAGATATGAAAATTATTTACTAAAATACATACATTATAGAATAGTAAATCAGAATTATATAGGCTAGTCAATTGGTATGGGGGCTGATTCCAGCAAAATGTGTAATAATATCATCAGATGCAGCTCCACATTGAAAAGTATGTAGGACACATTCAGAATAGAGAACTCCACAATAAGTCTGGCTGAAGTATTATTAAGACATTCCTTAAAAATTCAAAACATCCTCACAACTACTTCCACAGCAGGGTCCGTGATCTGGGCAAAAAGCGATGAGAAGCAAAAAGAATGCAGGCATAGTTACCACTCTCTGTATTTCTATGACGGGGAGAGGTGATGAGAAAAAAATAAAGGGAGAATGTGGGTTTAACTATCACTCTATTTCTACAGGTTGGAATTCAAGATTATTTGTTTGTGATATTATTGTGGTATGAGAAACCCTTGCTCAATTCTCTTTGAAATCAGGCTTTGCAGATAGAGGATGTACAAATGAATTAATTTGTTTCTTGGAATTACAGGAACTTCTGAAAACACATCTTTATTCAGTATATATGTATTAGCTATCCTGCTTTTACTTGATTGTGCTGTCTCATTTTTGAGTAGAAGTGCTGTCTTCTCCACCGTCAGCACGTGCACAGCTAAGCCTCGGGTGTAACCGAGAGAACTTCCTCATGACCCAGAGGAACAGCAAAGAGGCTGCTGCATCTTTAGAACCCACTGATCACTGCAGGCGACACAGCAGGACCGAAAGAGCTTGCATGCAAGACACAGAGAAAGATTTGTATTCCCACCTCTATTTTAACATCTCTCCTAAAAAAGCTGACTTTTCAATTTAGTTGGGCCAATTTGTGTTGTAGTAAAGCATAGATTTAGAGATTTGAAACTATGCAAGCTTTGGCTTTGCTTGCTGTAATGAACAGTTGCTGGTGCTCCCGTCACGACTATCACAGGGGCTATACTTGTGATCAAATGGTGTCATTTTCCTCAAGAAGCGAATTTACTGCACCACTGACATTTTCACATTTTCATTCAGTTGCATTTTTTCCTGCAGGATATTAGCTTATTGCATGTGTGGAAGTTATCTCATTTCATCGTTTCTCTTGGCTAAAAATTACTTTCAACTAGATTACAGAGGCTGGACACTGAATTTTAGCATCAGTCTTCATTGCACCCAAAGATCAATTATGTAATGCTTTTCTTACTGATATTTCAATGTCAAATTGTGTTGAGACCTGACTTTGGTGTACAGTTCACAGAGTTTTCAAAATACTGCTGGCAACAGAAATTTGTGTGCAATACCCAAGACCCTAACTGGGGAAGATCCAACTTCATCTGTGGTATCAAAGCAGATCTAGATTGCTATGTAGTCTTTGCCTCATTTTAAGAATGACCTCCAACAGATTCTGCTAATCTTTCTGAAGAAGAAAACCTATGTGCATCCATCAGAGGTTAGGAAAAGAAACTAGTTTCTGAGATGCCTACTGAAGAAGCTGAAGGGACCGCTGGCGTGAGTCCATTTTATCCAGCTGATAACAAGAACCACAAAACTCTCCCTCGAGATACATCTTTGGTTTGAAGAGAAAGACTGATTTGTCAGCAGATGTACTGTCTCTGGCTGCGCAATGCTTACGTGACAGATGACTCTGCAGAGATTTGGAAAGCAGCTGTTTCCTACTACAATGTTTTGTACTTGGCTTGAGGCTTGTGACATGCTAGGAATGAACCGCTGCATCAAAGTTTGCCCCCTCTGACTGGTAAGAAAAAGCAGCATTCAAAGCCCCTTCCCTCTCTCAAAACCCAACAGTTTTCTATCGAGGAAAATGAAGTCTAGATATAAGGCACTCTGAAATGTGTAACTATTTCCGGGATCTAATTGGTCCTGATTTCCTCCTGTGTTTGTAGCAACCCCGAGTGAAGGTGCTGTGTCCAGGCTATCACAAGGTGGAGTACTTATCTTGTTGCTTTAAAAAGATGGAGCTCTTCTCTTTTCCACTTGCAGGAGCCTAACAAACCGCTAGGCAAAATGTCTAGGTATTTTGACATATTTTTACCTGTTTGGATTTTGGATTATATGCTTTTAATCTGACAAACTGCAGGTTCAATGGTCAGGGGAAAAAGAGGATCATTTAAATCTCCTGATAATTTTTAAAGGTTTTGGAATGGTACTAGAGCTTCATTTCATTTTACTTATTTGTCATAATGCTGTCAGGATTTTAAAGATTATATATGCATCTTGGCTAATCCTTCCTGGAGCACAGAGGTATCTGTCAAGAAGTGCCCTTAATCTAGAATTCTATTCATCTGCTGAATCCTAAATGAATTTTGCCCCACCTAATAAGTTACCTCTCATTCCTCCCAGGGTCCACTGTTTCCATTGGTCTTGAACCTATGCAAAAGTTACTTGAGCAGCTATCTTCTGGAGCAAAGAGGTGAAGGGTAATGTTTTAAAACTAGATTCTTGCCAGACTCTTTATCTTACATTTAAGGGAAAAATTATACAGATATAGGATTCAAATTTTATTTGGGGAACAGTGCTACTGTTGGATTTGGCTTAGATTTATATTTACCAGTTTTGGAAGTGTAAACTTAACTCCAAATATCAAATTAAACTCTTTTCTGACTCATGCATCATTAATTACATACTGTACTAAGAATTTTATGTTGTTTTCATCTATTGACAGGTAGAATTAAAAAGTCTTTCAGTCTCCTCCACATTTACTAACTCAAACACTGCCAAACAAAACCCAGTAATATTAAATTCCAATTAGAAGTTTATGATCAGATAGACAAGTTTCTCTGGATATGAAGATATCAATTTCAAACATCAGCCTAGATGTATTTTTAGATTTAATTAAACACAACAACATGAGAGAAAAAAAATTAAAGGAAGAAGAAACCAAAGGAGAGATTAAAAAGAAGTCTGGTAACACATTTATTCTTTAACAGAGCAACAAAGCTAATATTTGTTAGTATTCCTACTGTATCCCACTGAAAATACTTTGAAAACTCTGATTTGTTCTGTTGCTTTTGTTTGTATTGCTGAGTAAGTCTTAACTGTAAACGGTCTTTAATTAATTTCCTCCATTACATTCGGAATCTTTTAAACAAAGAGCAAAATAATGAAGAGAGCGCACTGTGGGCTGAATGGGCTCACCATAACTAAAAGCTCAGAAAAAGAAATAGTACTGCTGGATGTTAGACATTTGTTTTCATGTTCAAGCTTCAGACAAAACTACAACGACCAATCTGGATAGAACAAATGCACCAACCAACCTTCAGGATCACATCTCTGTGTAGGACAGGGAGCCCAGAACAAGGGGGATTCTTTATTGAGAAGTACAGACAGTCATGAAACAGGGGGAAGCACCCTGAACAGATGGCCCTCTGAGGGCTGCAGCGACCCTGGATTACATGATTATTCACACGCTCATGTACAGTAGTTTTTGACTTGCTTAAAGCATAGGTTTCCCACTTAGAGTACAGGAGTACTGATTCTTCTAGACCAGTGGTGGGTGGCAGGCTGTATACGGACACTGGATCTAGGCAGAAACGCCCAGAGCTCCCCTGATTCTCTGTGAGGCCCGCAGGAGCAGCAGCACAGTCCCATTAAGACCATAGTTTTGAGAGCTGTAGCCCCTTCTGAAAGTATCCAAGAGCTGCAGAAAGTGGTGCTCCTTTGGAAAAACAAAGTATCTGCAGAGGAAAGAAGAGGCATAAAACCTTATCCTGAACTGCATGCCAGGTGCTCTCTGTTCTTTGCTCCCTCTTTGGTATGAATTTTCTTGTTATTCTTTCGGATTTCAGCATTTTAGATTTCTAAGTGCTTTTTAAATCTTGCCCAAAATCCCTTACCATCCACTAGATGTCACGGTAGCTTTACTAGTATTACTGAATACTGGACTGCCCAAAGAGAATGAGGGGGCTGTTCCCTGAAATTTACCCCCCTCTGTTTGACAGACAAGCCTTTGAACAGTCTGTTCAGGACAATACCAAGTGACAGGAAGCAGAGTAAAATGATGCCGTGCTGAAAGTTAATCTCCCTTCTTTCAGGAAACTTATAGAGGGTAGGTGCAGGTTATTTCCTGTAGAAATTTCCAGCATCCATTCGACAGCAAATCTTCTAAAGCAAGGACTACCCAGGCTGTGGAACAGGCCAGTAATCCTGGGAAACTGCTTGGAAAAGAAAGTAGCATTTCCCAATGCTGCTAACGTGAATGCACATCAGCTCTGCGGTAAGCACCTCCACATAGGCAAATAAAGACGGAGCAATAACTGCCCTCTGATAGAAGCCTGGTCAATGGGCATTTACAAATGTGCAGTGGAGCTCCGTGGCTTTTCTACAGCACTCCTCTTCATGAACAAGAGCATATGCAGTGGCCAGGGTTTTAAGATTGAGTTTGAAATTTTCTGAAAAACTATGATTTGAATAATGTCTATATCAGAAGGAAATATTAACATTTTGATATAAATCAAAGTTTCTCATATTTACTTTGACAGTTTAGAAAGGAACACACCATCATAGAAACAAACTCTGAATAGGAAACTTCTACAATTTTTTCAAAAAAGGAGAGAATCTTTGCAGCAGGAAAAATAAACAACAACTACCAAAGTATATGTAATATACTTTTCTCCATTCTCACTGTACTATTTCTAATATTCTCATTCGTAGAAGATGGTATCTTCGTGTGCAAAAAGTTGACAATGTTAGAAAGATGAATGTCACATTAATGCTTGGTCACATAATAGTATGAAGCTATGTAAGAATGGAAAAAACACTGACAAAAACATTTATTTTACTGAAGAGCACCTTTTACTGAAAAGTAAGGAAGATGGGAGAACCAATATTTGCTCATCCACAATCAGAGTACTTGATTCAGTTTACAGAAAGAAACATTTCTCACAAGAAGAAATAGGTAAGAAGAATACAGGTCTTAACCTGTATGTTTCAGTGCCCAGAATTGAAGGTTGCACAACACGGAGAGGCAGGAGGAAGAACACGCTCATGCTTTAAAAAAAGAAAAATCCTGCTATTTTGTCCGTGGCTGAAGCCTTCTCAGCAGTAAAGTGTTTTTAAGAAAAGCATTAAAAGCCCATTACACAGCTAAGAGAAATGGAAAAGAGACAGCACATCTGAATTCACTACATATTTAATGAAGAAACTCTCACATGGATTGATGCAGAAATACTTAGTACAATTTACAGGAAAAAAGGTAAAGCACTTTCTTTTTATGTCTTTTAGAACCATTTCTCATATCAGAGATAAGAACTACATGGTTGGTCTCTAGACACTGATCTAGTTAACCTACCAACCACATTTAACTGTAGATGGCAAGTGATGCTTTGCAACTGGCAAGAATGTGTTTAAGCACTTAATCAGCTGAATAGCATTTTCTCTCAAGAGAATTATTTTACTCATAATAAAGCTATACTGTTAGAATAACAATAATCCTGCGTGCATTCTATGAGGAACCACTTCGCATTACTGGTATAGAAGCAAAACTATTACCTTGCTTTATGCAAGAGCTAGATCTCGCCTATCAAATGTGCAACAACTACTAGAAGACAGAAATTTGTAGATAAGTATAACATAATTAAAAAAACCAAACCAGCTCAGTACACTTTATGGGCATAATTTTTTGATTGAACAGTTTATTTTTTTTAAATTGTTGCCTTTTATAGCTGTCTCTCTTCATTCAGTTTTTCCCGCACCAGTCACCAGCATTCCAAGATGGTCATACTCTATGTTGTATTTTTCTACAGTTTAAGTAACTATATTTAAACCCTCCATCCATTTAAACCTGTTTTTTCAATACTTTGCTTACATAGCCATTCGTATACTTCAAGTTAGGTGCTATGCTTCCTTGTAGCTTGTTTTTAAATCAAATCTGAGATACATCAATACCTATTAGAAAATTACGTACCCATATTGATGAGCAATTAATTTCTTAATTCAACTTTTCTGAACAGCATTTATACAACTAAATGGTGAAGCTCTAGACACTTTCTCAACATAAAGAGCACATGTAGACCTCATTTTCTGTCAAGTTAGGAGTTTACAAATGATTTAGCAAAGACCTTGGTCTTGTATTATTTTGATAAATCTTCGTATAGTACTGCTGGTATAGACCAGACTAATGCTTCCGGTGCACATTTACAGATTGCCAAGCACAGCTAGGCTTACTGCAGTAGTTCCTGTAGCATCAAATCGGGCCCAATGCAGTTTCCACTCAGAATAGCATCATTCTAGATCAACACAACCAAAGTATATAGTCATCTTTGCATTATGAAACACATACCAAAAATCTTCCACCATGAAAATACTGTCTTTATTTTTCTTCTATGATGAAATGACTAGATCTGTGGATGAGGGAAGAGCAGTGGATGTTTGCAACCTTGACTTCAGCAAGATTTTTAACATCCTTGTATTTGATTGTATCACAATTCAGAGGGGTGCACTACCAGATATATGAGAACTGGCCAGATTATCAGGCTGAAAGGGTAGCAGTTAATGATTCACTCTATCTGAAAGCTTGTTACAAGTGGAGTTCCCAAGGTGTCTGCTCTAGGACGTATTCATTTTATCAATGCATCTTATCAACGTCTGGAGAAGGAGACCAATAGTACCTTCATGGACTTTGTGGGTGACACCAAACTGGGAGGAGTAGAAGGCGGAGCGTGGCGCAGTGGAGGGGACACAATACATTGAAAGGTAGGGCAGCCATCGACAGGGACCTATAGACATTATAGGTATGGGCTGATAGGAACCTCACAAAATTCAGCAAGGACAAATGCAAAGTCCTTTACATGGGATGGACTAAACCTGAACCCTGCACTGGTTCATACTGGGTTACAGATCTGCTTCGCACAACCTAGTTAACAGTGGGGTAAACATGAATCAGCAGTGTGGCCTGGCAGCAAGGAATCCCAGCAGCATACCGGGCTGTAGCAACAACCAGTAATTTGAGGGAAGGGATCTGTCCCTTTGACTTGGCACTTATTGCACATCACCTGGAAGGCACATTCTGTCTCCTCCTCCAGTTCATTCAGCTTTGGTTGCCCCAGTACAAGACAGATGTTGATAAACTTGAACATGTTCAGTGGAGAGGTACCACCAAGATGGCTGGGACTGGATCATATATCCTTCTGAGGGAACTAGGTTTGTTCAGCCTAAAGAAGAGAAGGTTTTGTGGGACTTAATAGCTTTCCAGTACCTATGAGGTGGTTACAGAGAAAGTGGACCCAGCCTTGTTACAGTGGTGCACAACAGGACAATGAGACACAATGATCAAACTGAAATGGAGAAGGTTCTGTCTAAATATAAAGAAAAAACTCATTATGAGGATAATTAAGCACTAGAAGAGATTATTGAGAGAGGCTGTGGAATCTTCATCCCTGGAGCTTATTCAAGACCTGACTGGAAAAAACCCTAAGCGAACTGGTGCAAATTCAGTGTTGACTGATATGAGCAGGACGCTGCAGTAGATGACCTCCTGAGGTCTCTTCCAACCTGAGTAAGTCTATGATTCAATTCAGTGCAACTCTCAGAAGCTACCCTTTGTGTACTGCAATCAGGAGGAACTTACTACAAACCCATTTCTCTAAGCGTTAAGTCACCCATCCTGTATACTATAGTCTGGAATTCTCTCTCCTTCAGGTGTAATGGATAAAATGTAGATTCCTACAGAGGGAAGCTTAATTCCCTACCACCAACTATAACTTTTCAATCTTTATGAAATACCTATCCAACTCAAACACTGGAACAGAAAAGCAACAGCTGGAGGAAAAAAAAAACCAAACCAAAACCCACAACAAAAAACCTCAAACCCCACAACTCCCAGGGTTTAGTTTCTTATTAGTCCTCCGAACACACATGCTGTTATGAAATGGTGCAGCTCTTTGGTATGGTAAAAGGAATGAAGAAAAAAACCAACCATTTTGCATATGCAGACCATTTCCTATGTCTGCAAATTCTCTAGTAAAATTCTCACTATTACAGTTAGCTTTCTGATTCCAAGATTTCTTCCATATGCAGAAAAAAAAATTGTTCATTTGCAACATGCTAATTTTCCATCCTGAAACTGTAGGTTAGATTTATTATGGTATTTTTAAAAGGTAGAGATAAGTAAAATATTTTTAAAGTATTTTAAAACTACAGTAAGTTTAACATACGCCTTTCAATTTGTACTTTCCTAGAGAAAATGCTATTTGTAGGTAGAATTAAAAAGAGCAAATGAAGCTTGGGTAAATGCAGCAAGTGAAACAAAATCAAGTGAGTCTAAATCTTATTACATTCATGTTGTAAAAAGTAACAGACCAAGAACTTGAAAACCTCCAGCTTTTATGAGCCTAAGCCACAAGATTTTACAAGCTTAAATTCCCTCGTCAGCAAAATAAATTGTTATGTGTTCCTATAAGAAGCTGTATAATCAAGTGCACATTCAGTTATTAGACTTCTCAAATTAGACAGCAAATTAAAAGCCATCCCACAACAACACCCTGAAATCGCAGTCATTTAATGAGTTCCAAAATCTATTTCTTTTTCTTTAAAACGTATTTGTTAATTATCAGCTATTCTTTCAAACTGTAGTCAATAAAACAAGTTCTGTAGCATTTGTAATTTGGAAAAATTAGAAAGCAAGTATTTTCTATGAATTATCTAACATAACTGAGTTTATAAATATGAGCTGCAATTAAAAATTCAGTATTTATAAAAAAAATTATGCCAAAATAATGTGCAAAATCACTTAAGAAGAAGACATAGTTGTAATAAACGTGTTGTAGAAACTGAGGGACATTTTGACTTTTCAGTGACTTGTACAGTGTTATTATTGTAAAGATAATGGATACCTCCAAGCCCAAACAACTAGCACTGGTAAATATTTACAGAATAGGTGAGCAGACAGAATCACAAAAATCTTTTAGTGAAGAGGTAAGACTGTCAACATGCTCCCACTCCCCCCAAAAAACTGTGAAAAGTGTTATTCACATTTAGTGTAAAGGTTCAATAATGATTAGGTTTAAAAAGCATTATGCTAACAAATTTCATTTCAAAGACAGATGTCACAACCAATTTCATGTAGTTAATTGGTAATAAACTACCAGCAACTAAATTGTAATGGCCTTCCAATTCTCAAAGAGACCATAGTTACCTGGTCTAAAAGATCTTCAACTTTTTTTTGCCATCCATCCCTTGCTGCATTTTTTTCACGTTCTTTCAGCTGCAACAGCTGAGTCATGGCTGCCTTCTTATCTTCTTCATGCTGCAGCCTCAGTTCTTCACGAAGCTTATTACATTCCTGTCTAAAAGCAAAGGTCAAATAACTAAAATGCAGTTGACCTTGTGCAAGAAGCAAAAAATAATTAAAAGCTCAGTAATAACTGGAAAAGCTTAGATAATAACAGAAACCTTTGCTTTACATTTCATTTGCTATTGCATTTGCATGTGATACATACTTCATTTCTTATTAAAGAATAAAAGAGAAAAATTAATACTTGCCGAAGATTTTCTGTCCATTTTATTTCCAAGTCGCGAGCCATTCTGTCAACTTTGAACTTTTCCTCTTCTCTCATGGCAGCAATCATTGCCTCGTGCTGTTGTCTCTCCTGATCTAGTTCTCCCTGCAAACACAAACTTCACAATAGAGACTGATCAGCAGCAAAAAAGTATTTCAAACCTTAAACAAGTGTATTTATAATAAAAATGTCAGTTACAATTGGCTCATAAAACTTGAGCTATAACTTTCAGTGTGTAATTCCTAATTATGCACAATTAATGCCTATACATCTGCTGATACTTCTTACTTGTGGAACAGAATTTTGCATTCCTATAAAAAGCTATAAAAAGCAATTTTCCACTAAGTCATTCTGGAAGTAATCTTTTCAAATACTGTTACATTGAATCACAGAATAATTTATGTTGGAAAGAACCTCAAAAGGTCATCAAGTCCTGTTCACTGCAGGACTAACTTCAGAATTAGAGCAGGTTGCTTAGGTTCTTGTCAAGCATGTTTTTGTCAATCCATGTTTTGGATTTTATTTTTTTTCTTTTAAAGCAGCAGATATTCAGTATTTGAATTTCAAAGCTTGAGCTACCTGGATTTGATACAAAGTTCATGTATCTTCTTTCTGTTTCTTGACTGGACAAACCTGCTAGAAACAGGGTTTTACAGTCTGAACACAGAAAAAGAACTTTAAAATTCCTATCAATTTCTGTTCAAATTTCACCATACTAAGTAGTATTAGGTACCACCTAGAAATCATACCTACAGGAATGTTTTTCAACAGTGCTTGCTTCATTCATGAGAGGGAAACATGGCTGTCTAAATTTAATTAAGACTTTTAAAGTGAGAATTTTTTAAAATATATAAATGAAAAAATCCTGCAGAAATCTGTTAAGATAAACATCATTGCCAGTAACCTGCTATGTATGAATATTTAAATGTTATAATAGGTGAACAGAGAAGAATGCAGTAGTTCATAAGGACACTTAGAGAAATTATAAAAAATACAGAGGAAGCTGTATACTGTAACAGGGTCCACATCTAATGACCATAGCTGAAAGAAATCAAAAAAACAAACCAAAACAAAACAAAAACCAAACCCCAATATCCTATTTCAGGCTGTTTTCATTAAGAAAATAGCATCAACATGAAAACAGATTCAGGGAAAAATTTTTCTTAATATTTGCTGCTCTAGTTCAAATATTGCTGTGATCTTGTAAATGTACATTGTTTACTGAGGAAAGAAAAAGGAAAGGTTATACTTTGTATTAAAGTCAATGAGCTATTAAGAGATAACTGACAGGTCCAGTTCCATCTAAGCCAACTAAAATGGCAATATATTTGTGCTTAGACAAGTTAATTGCTTCAATTGTATAAAGTGATCACATTTTCTGGATGATAATCTGCCATCTTTCAAGATATCATAGCATATATCTTTAAACTATTCTCAAGCATCTTCTGAAATTCTAAATTTGAGCCTGAAATGAAGATTGTGCCATTATTTGAGCAAAACATAGTATGCATGCATAAAAAAAAAGATTTAAAAGGTTTCAATGAATTCTAGAGCTAGTAAGCTCTGGATCTTGTTTTGCACCAAGACATGAAACTGTCTGGAATAGCACTGGTGTAACACATATCCCTTTTACATTCTCATGAAATCCTGTTAAGCCTCTGAAAAAATCCAACCCTGGATATATTTTGTACGGACATACTTTGGCAGCTACAATTTGTATTAACCACAGGAAGATGTGGTTACAGCAATACCCATTAAATACTAAAAGTGTTCTGAAAACAATACAAAAAAACCCCAAACCACCACCCCAAAATGAACCAACCAACAAAAACCCAAAAAACAAAAAACAAACCCAACCAAACCAACCCATCCTAGTTTTCCAGTTTTTTTTCTCTCTGCTTGAAATAAAAAGAGAAATCTCTCTTTTAACAAAGCCATATAAAGCTCCTTCAATAATGTATACACTATAATACCTCTTGCCATTTTAAAAACAAGACCAAAATCACCATGACTGTACTTTGCACAATTTATTCTCCAACGTTATGGTTACCTCAACGCTATACAATGAATCTGTGGTCTCTCGCAGTCTTGCTCTAGTTAATTCTAGTTCTTTCTGGAGTATTTCCTGAGCTTCCTGAAGACTGGAGATATGTCCTTCTGCAGTACCAAGGCCCTGTTCACTTTTTCGTACTAGGTCTTGCAGACGACACACCTATGACAAAAAAAAAGTTGTTGTAATTTCCATAATTATTACTAATGGCAGCCAAGTCATCCTGGTTTCATTTTCTTCCAGTGTTTTCTAATTCCCACCTAGACAAATTCTTATTTGCACAGCTGTTCTCCTTTATTATCACTTAATGTTTCTGCATTAAAAAACAAATTCCTGTAATATTATAAAATCAAACAAAGATTCAATTAAAGGATTTTTACAAGTAAAAAAATATCCAAGCTATGTTTGAAGCATTTTGCAAGGAAAGAGGTTACATAAAGTTCTGAAATGACCTGTAACTTTACTGTGAGAAAGCATGTTTCATGCAAATTAAAATAATGAGAACCACTATTTCAAAATATATAAACTCTAATCTAATGGATAAATTAACTTGTGCTAGGGTATATGCTTCTCTGTTTTCAGATTGCTATCTGTCCGTAAATTAGCCTGTTTAAACCCCAGTCTAATATCATTCCTACATGAAAAACAGCCCCTGAAACTGTACTGATAGCCTCGAAGCGCACCACTGTCTATGTATCTGGTAGTAGCACGCCACTTGCATGAGATGTGAACAGCAGTCCTGTAGATCTAAAGGATATGGAAACATTATGCAAGAATGCCACTGATAGGGCTTAGGTCTGTTCTACTGACAGCTGGAGGCTGTTTAAAGTGATCCTTAGTAATATCATCGGAAATCCTTTGCGTGGAGATGGCCAGTCCTTTGACTGCACTGTCAATTGACACAAACAAACTGTCTTTCTAAAAGGTCTCATCCTGAGATACATGTGAGAAAATTAGTATCTTGACTTAACCAGAACTCTAAAAAAAAAAATCTCTGGCAAGTATTTAAGATTACACTGTTCTTAAATAGCTTGGTACTAGGAGCATCCTTTAGCTATGATAATTGCTACCAAAAAGTCTGTCAAAAAGAAAAGAGGATGGCATAGATTCAAAACCAGCTTTCTCAGCAGGGAAGCTAGAACTAAGCTAACATCGACAGAATATAATAAATATATGCCTACTGTTAAATTAAGTCTGTAACTTAAAAACAAAAAAAGAAGTAGCACTAGAAACGTAAGGGCTAAGTTAAAGATGTGCCAGACATTTCACAGGGAAGTTTCTTCCAGGTCAGTGAAGACATTGAGGAACTGTTGTCAGTTGTCAATAGAGATCTAGGAGTAAGCTGTGGCTGCAAGTGAAGCACTTGTCTTGTGCTTAAGATAAACATAGTAATAAAATAAAACATATTGCCTCTGTACTACATGGAGTAGATTTACAGACCACCCCAAATTTATTGCCTGTATGCTTTTTCTCATCCTCTCAATATGCAAAATCCACTACTACACTTATGCTGGCATAAGAATGTATACAAGATCAATTACTGAACAGCAGCTGTCCCTAATTCCCTATTTTAGTTTATGTTAGAGTAATCTATTCCTTAGCTTTTCTTAATTCAGTGTGCTGATAAATTTTCGAAGCCTGAACTCTATAGTAGTTAGATAATGAAAATTCATTCTTAAAACATTCGAAATTATTTCCTTCAGAGAAGGAGCAAGTTGATTACTCACAAACCCAAGAGAAGTTGATAAAGAGTAACTAAATTAAAACCTACAGTGTTGAATGACAATAGAACGACAATAGCGCTCTCCTCCGATCTAATCCAGCAATAAGGAAAGTTAACATACAACAGAGAACTTAAAGCTAAAAAGAAATAACAAAACTTTCTGTAATTTTGAAAGGAAGAATAAACCCATGTATGGTTTTCTTAACATATATAATAAAACCATCATATTTCATCAATTTGAATGTAGGTAAGCATACTGTTAAGGGAGCAAGAGCAGTTCCAGCTTCAATTTGCACCTTCTCCAAGGTCTGAAGTACCAGCAAAGGCACTCACAACTACCAGAAGGAAGTACAGTCTCCTCTTTAACAGGTACTTACGACTGATTGATCAGCAGTGCTGCTGAGCTCTAAAGATGGTAGGTTCAGCTCTGCTGGTAGTATATATTATCTGGTGTGTATATATCTATGGTAGGTACTACTCCAAAAGTATATAGTAATATATATTTTCAGAATATACATTCTGAAAATAGGATTTAATACATTAACATGTATAGTAATATAGTAATGCACTGAAATATTAATAATATATCAATACATAATATTTTAACATACAAGAATATGTAATATTATAATAATAACTTTAATATTACAATAATAATTTAATATATACTTCCAGAAGGGCAAACTTTCCCACTTATTAAAAACAAGCAGTTTCATTCTAAAGTGAGTTCAACTTTCATACAAGTTGCAAGCCACTAGAATCAGACAAACACCTGCCACCTCCAGAACTTGTATGGTATAGAAAATGGTATGAAGAGTACTGCTGCAAAAAAGTACTTGAATTCATGCTTAAGTCTGTCAAAACACACACTGAAATAATACCTATGGCCTCTTGAAACAAGGCAAAAGTTCCAGACAAAAATGGATTGATGGTTTTGAGATCAGTAGAATATATTTCTAGTTTAAAAATATTATATTATGAAAAGGTGGAGATTTCAAGCTCAAAAAATTAAAAGTGTATTGAGATATGATACACTTAACATTGATTGCGTATATCAAAACATTGCAAATAACTTGGGTCTTACTAGAAGTAAGTATTTCATGTCATTTTTTGATGGAAATACATGAAGATCATCTGCAAGTCGGGAAGCTGACAATTTACAATATGTTAATTGTAACCAAATATGAGTTTAAATACAGTTAATTTTCCCTCTGTCTCCTGACATATTTTGTGTAGAGGTCTGCATACCTAATGAGAAGATAAGCAGAGTTAAAACAAGAAAGGCTGTTTACATCAACTGCTTTGTATCTCAATCTCTTTTGCTGATTTTTGTTAATTTTGTAAAGGACAATAAAACCAGCGCTCAAAATCAGTCAAGTAACTTACCATGTTTGAAGAATACTCCACTTTAACCATAAATAAGGCACTAAACAGACTGAACAGTGTAGTCCTAGCTCTGTACTAGACTCTAAGCACAAGATCATTATTGATGAAATGTGGTCTAGTGCACAGGACTGTTAGCTGATACAATTAAGTTAACCCTTGCCTCCTGATTGGCAGAAGTCAGTTTTGTTGTCAGCTCTTCCTTGAGGTTTTCCAGCTGCTGTCGGAGCTGATTCTTATCGTCCTCCAAATGCAGTTTCTCCTTCTCAAACTGCTGCTCCAACTCCTTCAGAAATAAGAAGGATGGAAGAAATACTAAATACCTGCCATACAGTCATCGCAAAGTACAGGTATACCACATGAAAATTATTCCTCCTGGCATAAATATTGAAGAATTGTCCTTTCCTTAAAGTGTTAAAACATGAACATTTATTTCCTTTTACAATGGATGTCTTAATTTTTCAGTTAATTTTCTAATCTAACATCCTTGATGAATCACAAAATAAAGACAAACAGGACTTTCCTCTCAGTTACTAGTTTCAGTTTGCACTTAATTATCAAAATCATTAAAACTATATCTACTTTCACAGTTTTTCAATCTGAGCTGACAGAATGAAGAAGTTTTCACTTTTTATAAAATTAAACTGATAATATGCTTATCCTTCAGCCTTCACCCATCTATCTCCTACACATAATCCTCACAGAAAATAGTAAATCTTAAAATCCAGACTGAGCTTTGGGAATTTTTTCAGGCTGTTACAATAAACGAGAAAAAGCCCCACACCATATCTATAAAATTTATGTAGAACCAGAAGAAATCAACGACTAGCCTTCAAGTTCAACTATATGGAGAGAATCAAGTAACACCTCTGTTTTCATTCAATCTCTGTGGAGTAATAGCCAAATTCTGAAAATAACTCTGTTGGATGAATTATGTCTCTCTTACATGAGCCTATGTTGTATACGCATTTGTTAGAAACTTTTTTCTTTTTTTAAGGAAATATTCGGAATATATTTTCAGAAGAACAATTTCTGTCACAAAATACTTAACATGAAACATGTTAAAATTAAGACCTTTATTATATATGTCATATTATATATTTCATATATTTTGTTATATATATTTATATATAATATATTATATGACAAAGCCTGCCTGAAGAAGATTAAGGTTGCCAAGTAAGGTGCTCCAGAGCCAGATAATACAAGACTTCAAGGTTTTCTATGCAGATAGAGAGGCTCCTTTATTAACTCCCTCCTAGGGGTTCAGCTGCAACGCAAGGCTTAGCACCGATTCAGTGCCTCTGTGTAGCCCTCAGCTCAGATTTCTGAGAAATCAATAACATTTCAGAAACAGCTATGAAAATACATAGACCAGAGCCATGCATGAAACAAAAAGTACAACTGCAGGCATTGGTAAGACTGCGGAGACAAGGAGAGTTAAGCGCTCAGGAATTCAAGAGGAAAAAGACTGTCATGAAAAAGTGTAAAACCAGGCAGCTGGAAGACAGCGACTTGGTGTCATCCAGCTCATTCCCAGAAGCAACAGGGGCCAACCCATCCTCATCCAAAAACAGACTCCTCAAGTGTTTTGCTGGGGGTGGTAAGCACATTAAGCTTAGCAGCTTCTAAGTTCTAGCACTCCATTAGGGTGTGCAGTAGGCAATAAATAATTTGTGTATGAACTGCTTGCTCAATCTCTTTGTTCACGGTAGCAGTTGGACAAAGTGACAAAACAGAGGGTTACACTTTCAATAATACACTGCTATACAACATAACTCAACAAGTGCATGTTTTCTTCACTGGGCCCAGATCAACGACCATGTGGGACAAATGATGCTTGCTAAGTGAGACTTGCTCAATTCTTCTTGTTCGCACTATGAAATCTGCCGGCTGCAAAATTTCACTAGTGCTATTCACACCCTATTCTGATAACTGAGTAATTAGTTCTTTTATGATACTTGTCAGTACAGCTGTGCAGTACTGCAAAATTATTAGCAGCTCTATTTTCATAATCCTCCTATGAACTGATGCCATTTTTACAGCTCATTTTATAGATGGAAGAATTGAAGCAGAGAGATATTTTTAAGCCATTTCTTGAGTCCTATTCTCATTCTTTAGAATTCTCTTCTGTTCCATTTTTTCCAAAGATTTCCAAACCCCAGATGCCCTTCCCAGTCTTCCAGTCCTAATAAATCCTCATGTCCTCTACCCCAAGGCTCCTTTTACCATGTTTCTTCCTCATAATAAATTCAACTCTTCTCCACATTTGAGACTGACTGATTCTTCCTTGAATTACTCAAACAACACAACATGTGCTTAGCGAGACAGGTTTGACAGAGGAGACAGTATACCAATTAAGATTTACTGACATCTTGACCCTGACATATTTTCATAGCTAATTTTCCCTTGCTAAAATCAAGTTTCAGATTTCTCACATTTATAGAGCTGTTCCCTATTTTAACTAATGATTTAAGAACATTTTATGATATCCTTTGTTTTATTCTTGACATTATTTTAATAACAACAAAACGAACCATAGATCTTACTGAAGTAGAAGAAAAATTTTCCCCCAAACCCTTAAGAGACATTGTTTTAATAACAGGCATATTTGAAGTTACAAAGAAAGTAAACCTGAAAGATCAGATGCATGTATGTCTCGGAGAACTACTTCCATTACTAGCAGACATGAAAAAAAAAAAATCTTCGGGTTTATTCAAATTAGAACTAAGCAGCAACACACTAGTAAAATAATTTACTAAAAAAAAAAAAAAAGTCTTAAGCTGCACATCATTAACTACAACTGTGTTTCTTGGTATATTTCCTGTGAACACACCAGAAGAGCATAACAGAGCCTTAAATTAAACGGTATTTAGCCTGGTTTACTGTATAAGACAAAATTTGTGTATAATGTAAATACAATCAGATTAGGAAATAATAATCCAAAATTGGTCCTCTCATTTATCCCAACAAAGAAAAGGCCAATTTTGTGAAACAAAGCCTTTCAGTTTCAGGATTCCAGTCAAAGGTAAATGAATAGTCAATACACAGTTAGCATAACTTTATGATGTAAGTTAGGAACAGCTATTGTTATCTTCTGAGTATACATATAGTCAAGTACTAATCTTTTTGTACTTCTGGACTGTTTATGAAAATTTTAAATAAATATTAGAGTAACATAATCTTTCATCTCCTTCAGAAGAAGTGATCTTGAGTGATATACTAACCTTTCTGAATATGGGTCACAACACCTGGAAAAACACACATACTGTACTCAAAAAGATAGTTGTATTGAGTTGAGAATTTCTCTTCTCTATGCAGACAAGTGACAGTACAAATGCTCTTTTTTGGGGGAAAGATAGATGTTATTTTAATAAAGGTTGAGTAGTTTCTTCAGAGAGGCACAGCTGATCTGCAGGTAACTCCAAATAAAACTTGCCATACAACAAACCCATGCAGCACAAGGTTCAAACCATAACACTTGCTTTTTGTAATATGTTTGATTATTAAGAAAGCACAAACGTACCATCTGCAGTTTTTTCTTATCCTTATTAGCATTGCTGTGCGCAGCCTCAATTGCAGTATGGTGTTTCCACGCCAATTCTTCTAAGGTCTTGGAATGAGCCTCCTTTAACTGTGCAGCCTCTCCTTCCAATCTTGCTTGCAATTTTACCAGCTCCTTCTCATAATATTCACGTTGTGTCTCCCTTGCTTCATTTACTTTCTAAAAGAGACAGAGGAAAAAAAAAGATATTTCTATTAAGTGGTAAAATCTGAACAGTAGAAGGAAAAAAAAATACAAAAACATTACTGATGACATAAACCTACAAAAATTAACTTCCATACAAAAGAAACTGAGCAAACAAAAAGCACTCACAAAATAATTCAATAACCAAAAAGGTAGTTTCAATATATCCATGCAAAGAAATATAGCCACATTAAAATCTATTTTTTTGCTCTCTTTAATCTGGGGAAACAGCAATCAGGTATCAAGCCTATAGAAAATTTCAGTTCAGTATTTTCAGAAGTGTTCAGCACATTTTCAGAGAATGGCTTTTTTTAATTGTTCTTTAACCATTTCACCTTTCTCCTTAATGAGACACTTTAGATACTAGGCTACACACAAGGTCATAAATTAAATGAAATTGTTAGAAGATGTCCAAGGCAGTCTGACTTCCCTCTACTCTCACTTTACACTCTACATTAGTCATTGTATGTTGCTACACAAGATATACTTGGAACATACTACTACTGGTCCTGGTCCAGTCATATCAAACAAAAATGAAAACATTTTTTTCCCTGAGAATTCCAAGTATTTTGTTTTTATTCAACTAAAGCCAATAAACTGTTTAACCTTCTCTAAGGCCAGAATTTGCTGCCTTTGTCGCTCATCCAGACTTTGTGTTTTGCTTTGTAGTAAGTTTCTTTCCTCTTCCAGTTGGGATAGTTTTTCCTTTAATCTAGACTTTTCTGATTCCAAATCTCTGATTGTAACTTCTTGAGTCATTTGAGTAGCTTGAAGCATTCCAATGTGACCTAAAAACAAAACAGCTTTTTAAAACCTCACAGCATTAGTCTCACATAATTGAAGTACACATTCATACTTCAGTGATTTCTAGAAGTGCAACTCTAGAGGAATTTTTCATATGGATCTCCATTATCTTCACTGCAATGCTTACCCTCCCCTCCACTTCTCCCTTTTTTAGTTTTCTTGTCAAATGTCCAACAACAGTAGAGTGCTTTGTGCTGGGGCTCCTTTAGTTTCACATTTCCTGGTTCAGAGTTGCATACTGACTCCAAGAGAGAGCAGAGGTAGGCAACAGTATGAACACAGACAGTCTATCTTGAAGAATTTAGCCCACCTAAACCCACACATTTTTACCCCACGATAAGCTACACAACAGAAAGCAGAACATTGAAGTCTAATGGTAAAGATGTTACTGTTTTATCAAACTCATAATTTAACCAGCTTGTTAGGTAGAGCAGCTAAAGCTATGTTAAACTTCTGGAATTGCACTTTGTTTATTATGCTATAGGGGTATGACTAAAAGATGTAACAGAACTAATTCTCTCTACAGTAAAGTATGATCCAAATACTTACAGGTTAGAAGCTTGCTTTTAATTTCTTTGTTAAAAAAAAAAAAATCTACAAAGCTAGACAGTGTAATCATTTGTCCTTCACATCACAGTGGAAAAAGATTTATGACTTCAGAAGTTTTTGCCCTTGTTCTTCTGAATTTATATCCATATTATTGAAAATACTACTAGTAGGTAACTGACTAAAGCAGTGAAACTCCTGTTATTCTGGGAAAGGTGTAGGAGGGAGTAGCAGGCTATTTTGAAAAGAGGATGCTCCTAGGTTTGTTCAGTTGAACAACTGAGAGGATGCTCCTAAATTTGTTCAACTGAATCAGAGGGGATATTCTCCCATTACTTTAACTTCTTTCTAGAGCATCATAGAGTCATACCTAAGCTGACATTCCATGTTGGAATGGATTCTTTTGATAGAAACACCCCATTCTCCCTTTCATAAATTGCATGACCTAGACATGTTTGAAATATGCCTTTTAAAAATTAGCATATAATAAAATGAAGTGGTAACTAAAGAGATTTTCAAGAATTATACAGAGATCCTTAACAGTTTCACATAAAGAAAGCATCCAGATAAGAAACTGTATTATTTACATGGAATAAATTTATTATTTTTGTAGTCACAAGTTCTAGGAGAGACTTCCCCCCCCCCCCATTTTATCGTATCCTTCAAAAATAACAGATTAGTTGAGTTTTAATAACAGAGCATTGCTTTTAAATTTAAATTACTAAGAAATAGCTAAGCAAGTGGACTGTGTGTCACTGTTTCTCACAAGACAAAACCACTGAGACTCTAGATTCACTTCCATCTGAGGTTAAAGCAAGACATGAGCCACAAAGGAAACTGTTTTAGCCTTTGTTGCCTGTGGACACTGATGTGAAGAACGGTGGGATACATAACAGAATTTGGCCATGAAAAATGCTTCAAAATTAGTAGTATTTTTATAAACAATGCACATCTCTAATTGTACTAAGCCCTGAAGAATTCTAAGAGTCATTTTGGCATTTTTGTTTGATAATACTAAAAACTGAAGAGAAAAACTTAAGATAACAGGTACACTTAACTTCTGTAACATTTCAAAAACTACCTTGTTTCAAAAGTTCAGCTGTTTAAGAAATGTATTTGCAAACCCAGATTTTAGAATGTAACAAGAAGAATAACTGTTCAAGAATTTCAAGTTTGTCAGGAAGTATTATGCACGTGCATATTTTATTGTAAGCACACAGACACACTGATCTAGAGCGTTTGTCCTAGCAATACCAACACACAGTAGAGGTTTCCCATTCCTCATATTCTACACATAAGGTATGAAAAGCAGCAGTTTCCTTTCAAATTTGGAATCCTAGGATAAATGGGAAGAATAATATATTAATTTCCCATAATAGACTTAATACAGTATTCTCAAACTGCAATACAAGTAAGTATTTTGTATGGTAATTAAGTATAAGAATTTAGTTTCTTTGGGGCAGGATTTTTGACTTCCAAGTGGAGCTGAAATTCAAAGGAGATGGCAGTGGGCTAGCGTCAGAAACCCTTTCCAAACAGGCTGGTAATCAATTTTATCACACTGTAATTGCGTGGTGGCATGACTGTAAACAGGGCTCCTGGTTCTTGTTGCACAGTGAAAAAAAACCAGCCTGGATATTCCAGTTTCCACTAAATCTGGGGCTGGCTGCTGAACCCTACCCATGCTTCTACCTAGGGAAACAAACAGCAACGGTCAAGGAGTATACAGGAACAGGCTTCTTTTCCCAAGCCTCAGGTCATGAATTTTTCCGAGTGCCTCAAACGTAACTTTTTGAAGGGTCAGATTCCCATTTGAGATGCTCTTAGCAGGAAGCCCATTCCTTTTAGCTATTTATATGCAGTAGGACCTTGCAGTCTTGGGTCCCTGCTGGCCTTTATCTTGTCTGAACATATAGCCTAGACTGTTCCTAGCCTTTACCTTAGCTAGCTCATCTATGCCACTTGTCCTAGGTGCGAAGCATTCCTAGGGAACACACACTCAGTCCATCTGTAGGAACTGCTTAATTACTTAAAGGACAGAAATAAAGCCTTGATATAGGCCACAAACCGAGTTTGAGGGCTATGCCACATGTAGCCATCTGTAATAGTAAACTATTATAGTAAATATGGTATTATATATAGTATATAGTATAAACAGTAAACTATTACAGTATTAGCAAGTTAACACTGTGAAGTATTTTCTGGCCCGAAGGCTGACTGGCACAGTCTGGCAACATCCCAGCCTTCAAAACAAGGTGATCTTATCCAAACTGACTTTTGGGAAGGGCCCCCGGGCTTGTGCTAACTTGTATGGAAAATAATCAGGTATTTCTACGACTGGCCTAGTTGAACAAGGCCAAAGATAAGCCAAGGGCTTATTTCTAGCCTACAGTCCTACCTATGGTATAGTCAACCAAGTTCAAGTACTTGGGCTCATGCCCATGCCCCACCACTAAGCAGTTTGCTAGAGAGACAATGCCAGCGATTTAAAACCCGCATGTGTACAGCCAAGTCTTAAACCATTTTCTATGACTTTCCATATGCCAACGAGCACAGAGAAATCGAGAAAACAACTACGAAGAAAACCCTAACAGATTTATTAATTGATAAGCTGCAAGTCTTCTAACAGCAGGTGTAAAGCAAAGTACTGCAGTCTCAGCAAAAGGACAAGGCAATTGAAAACTATGGAGAAACAGGAAGCATGTCTCAGTGACTGTGTGGAGAACAGACAGACAGGTACATGGCAGAAGCATTCTGTGCAAGTGCAGTTAAGGCAAGAAATTCCAAGGCCTGGAAGATACGTACACACTATAAGTAGCAGCACATTTGGACAAATAAGTACACAAAAAAGAGTCTTAAGTACAATGCATACAATATCAAAACAGTTAAAAAAACCCAAAGCTTGTCAGAAATTTCTATGGACAGCATTGAACAGTCTTTAGGCACTCTAAACCTGCACAAAGTTAACAGAAAAAGGAAAGGCTAGAATAAATGAATGAAGTTCATTTCCAGATCATACATACTGGCTTTGAGAACAAGATCAGTGGCCTGTTGCTGTAAGCGCTCTCTAGCAGCTGCTAGCTCACTTTCCACTTCTTTGTGTTTGCTTAACAATGACATCTCCTCCTCCTTCACATCATCTAGCTGTTTTTGAAGAACCTAGAGGAAGCACAGTATAATGCCTGTTATCATTGTATACTATCATGTTTAAATTTAAATGAGTATTAGGTTAAAATGTACAGAAAAGACCTTTCAGTAAACAAGTTTCATTCATACACATGCTGAAATCTTGTAATATTACCATCATATTCATTTAGTATTATGTGTTTTTCCAAACATATTACTGAAGCACTGCAAGAAACTTGATATACGGCATGACAAGGATACAAAAGAGAAATGTGACAATACTCAAAAAGGCATATGAAAAATAAGAACAGTAACATGATCCACAGAATTTGCGGGCCAATTTGAGAAACCTGGTTTCTGGTATCTCAGGGTTCTTCAAATTGAAGAATATGTTATATGTTCACAGCAGTTTTCAATGTCCTTAATTGCAACTGCAAGTGTTTATTACTGACACAAATAAAGCTGCACATGGATATACATAAAATGAGAGCTAAGCAATTAGTTAAATCAAACTTCTAATATGTTTTAAGTCTGATGTACAGATTCACGAGAGCAGCTCTGGGGTAGTGTGATGATGGTGTGCTCCCAGCCATGCAGGAGGGAAAAGGGAATCTTGTTCTGTTTTAAAAATAAACTAGAAGGCTCCTTGGGAAACCAGAAGAAAGTATTCTGAATTCAACATCTGATAAAGGTAGCAGTTATCCTTCACTATACCCTGTAGCCTTTACACAAGAAGGCAGGATAGTCCAAAAGATGGGCTGGAATTAGATCGTAAATGGGAAAAGGTCATGGCCCATCTCAGCTCTACACAAAGATGCTTCCAAAATTACTACGGCCATCACATTTCAGGTACTTCTGGCTTTGAAACTTGAGAGTAAGTACAACTGCATAAGACAAGATACTTAAGCTTACCCACAGAGATTACTGTTCTCGAGGCCCAAGCACAGCTACCAAAACGCAAGCAGAATTTCACAGAATATTTTCCTTCAAGCCCAGCATACTCAGTCTTATTTTTTTTCCGAACAAAAAATCCAGTCTGATTTTTCTCCAAACAAAAAAATTCAGTCTTTGTATTTCTGGGATGTCTTGTCCTTATTTAAGGACAAGAAACTTCAGTATCTAAATAACACTGTGTTGGGGTTTAACTGTGATGGGCAACTAAGCCCCAGACAGCTGCTCACTCACTCTCCCACAGCGAATCAAAAGAATAAAAGTGGGAAAACTCATGGGTTGAGATAAAGACAGCTTAATAGGTAAAGCAAAAGCCATGCATGCAAGCAAAGCAAAACAAGGAATTCATTCACCACTTCCCATGGGGAGGCAGGTGTTCAGCCATCTCCAGGACAGCAGGGCTCCAGCACGTGTAACAGTGACTTGGGAAGCCAAACGCCAGCACCCCAAACATCCCCCTGCCTCCTCCTTCTTCCCCCAGCTTTATATTACAGAGCATGATGTCCCATGGTCTGGGATATTCCTTGGTCAGTTGGGGTCAGCTGTCCCAGCTGTGTCCCCTCCCAACTCCTTGTGCCCCCCCAGCCTCCTCGCTGGTGGGGTGGGGTGAGGAACAGAACAGCCCTTGGCTCTGGGTAAGCCCTGCTCAGCAGGAACCAAAACATCCCTGTGTTATCAACACTGTTTTCAGCACAAATCCAAAACACAGCCCCATACCAGCTACTGTGAAGAAAATTAACTCTATCCCAGCCAAAAGCAGTACACACTGAAAACATGTACAGTACTTCAGTTACTGCTTGTGAAAACATCATTGAAGATATTGTTATAAAAAAAAGTTAAAACGTTCACAAATTTGTCTTTTTTTTCTTGCCTCCCACAAACCTAGTTTTCTTAACACTCAACACCCTCAGGCAAGATAGTCACTAATGACCTCTACAAGCAAGACTGCACTAAATACACAATATTCATTGTATTTAGCGTCAGTTGTATGACATTCCTGTCAAATACATTTCTGCAAGAAACTGTACAGTCTAGATAAGGGGTTGTACAACTTTTCTAGCAAGTATTCAAGTTCGTCACCATAACATCTCAAACGGTACCAGTCATCAACATCCTCCTTCCCTGTCTGAATCTTTTTTTTGGGAGGGAGGGATGAGTTTGTGCGAAGACCTCATCCAAAGATATTGCTTAGCTTCCCCTCACCCCTCTCCTCTTTGGAGAGAGGAGAACAGGGTTTGGTTTGGGTTTTTGTCTGTTCTTTAAGTGGCAACAGTTTTGAGTAGTCTATTGAGTACCCTACGCTTGGGTACTACAACTAGAACAATCAAGTTCTGTTCATGAACAACTGAAAGGAAGGAGACCAAGACTTTCGCCTGGGTAGGGGCTTCTAGATTCTCCTCGAATATAAAGTAGTACTAATTCAGTCCGGGAAAATTAAACACAAAATAAATTTTTAAATATACATAAATTAAAAAAAATTAGAAGTAGAAGATAATCAAGTACAAGTGACAGAAAATTAAGTTTACGTGTTCCAGTCACCTCAACCTATCAGCCTCATGGAAAGACAGCCTAAATAGGGAAAGAAAATTCACAGTCTTGGGAACAACATATCATCGATCTTACCTGAACATTGTTTTCTGCTGTACCAAGAGCCACCTGAAGTTTTTGGCATTTTTCCCGTAGACTGGCAGCTTCATCCTGGACCATTTGCAATTCAATTTTAAGCTTTCCCAGATTCTTCCGTAAAATACTTTCCTGGTTTTGAAATTCTTTCCTTAGCTCCACTTCTTTTTCCTTGCAAGCATGCAGACTTTCTGCTGTAAAAAGCTGAGATCTTTTCAAAGAATCAAGTTCATGTTCATAGAAGGACTGTGCTTTGCTGAGTTTGCCTTCATAGTCCTCAATGAGTTTTTTTCTTTCCAGCCTTAACTCTTCAACTTTACTGTTCAAGTCTTCCAGCTCAAGTCTATGCAATTCCTCTAGCTTTTCTTGCCCCTTACTTAAAGTAGCATTCTGACTCTGTTGAGTCTTCAGAAGTTCTTGAATCTCAAGCCTGTGGGCAGCTCTCAAATCTTCCAGAGCTGTACGCTTGTCCTTCTCATATTGCACTTGCAACTGTATGAAACTTCGTAGCCTTTCCTCAAATTTCTTTCTGATCTCTTCTACTTCTCTTGACATGGTCACTACACGTTGGACATGCTGAGCTTCTGCACAAAGCTGCATATCTTCCACTCTATCCTTATAGGCTTCAAATTCTGTCAAGGCCTGATGTTTCATCTTTTTATGATCTTCCAGTGACTCTTCTAAAACTTGGATCTTTCTCTTGAGATCCATTTCTTCTGCAACTTTACTTTTATACTGCAAGATCTTCTCTCTGGTCTCTGCAAGAATTTGTTGAATTTCTTCTTCATGAGCATCCTTAAGGGCTTGGATAGCAGCTTCATGTTCATCATTTTTAGTGTTCAAAGCATATATTACCTACAAAAATGAAATAATATTGTATTACAGAAAAGGCATTTGAGTTACCTGTTAAATCATAAGAAAAATCACCTAGGTACTCTGAAAGTTACTTTGACAATCTGGCAGGCTTTCATGATACAAATAAGACACCAAATGTTCTTGTGAATGTGACTACATAAACGCTGTATTAGTCATTAGAAACTTATACATTTTGTAGAATGATCTTTCTATACTTTTTAACCTATAATTTTGCTGTTGAAGGTTTTGCTGTAAATACTACTGGAAAAAAGCACCTTTTTAACAAAAGTCCAGGCACTGTATTCTAAATTTTATTGTCTGAAATGACAAACACTCACCATTCTTTCACCTGCGCCTAAAAGGGAAGGCTTTAGATTAAAAAAAAAAAAAGTTCTGAAACAGTATCAGATGGAAAGAACTAAACAGCCTCACTCATCTTTATATAGCAAGAACTAAAAAAAAAAAAACCACCATAAAAACCAGTTTAACTTACATTATTCTAATTCAAATTTTCTAACATATATACATGTTATTTAATGAAAGGAGGAAAAAAAAAAAAAATAGGTCTTCCATGGGTTTGGTAGCTGTTCTTAATACTGCTAATACCTCTGCAGGCAGCAGGTACACTTGACTTCCTTCCTAGAAAAAATAGTTTTTCCTACTGTGAAAGAGCTTCATGGTTCAGAGACTCGAAAAGACTCCTCCAATACATTGCAAAAAATGACAACAAAACCACATGCAATTCCATTAGCAGAATCACAGCTATCATTGCAATGCCCTTCACCCAAGATTTCAACCTTTTGTATTCTCATTGTCTTTGATGATGCCAACAGTAACTTCTGGCCACAAAGCTTTCACCTCCCTCCTATCACCAACATACAACCTCAGCCATTGGATCCCAAAGGTTAGTTTCCCTGTCATGAAAATGGTGTCCAGTGCTCAACTTCTTAGTTCATATCAGAAATACTTTGAAAACTGTGGTTTTTATTTTATTTATTTAAAAATGTACATGCAGTATCTTGCATGAAGAGGGCTTAGTTTTGGTTAGAGAAGCTAGACAATGTAGTTAAAAAGGTATTACATAAAAAAAAAAGTCACACTTATGATCAGATTGTTATAAATATTTCCAGAACACTGATCAAATCCCACGCTCAGAACAGCCCTTGACTCCTGTCTTTGTGCACAGAAGTGTCATAATGTTCTTCTTCACTTTAGGCAGTGTTCCAGTCTCAGCTTTTGCAGCACTATAATCTGCAGAAAGTATAAACCATATAGCATTTTCAAGGGTATTATTATTTGGCAATGGGACCCTCACTGAAAATTCCAAGTGAAAAATAAGCCTATATGCAAAGCCAGATTCAGAAGGTATCTTTAAATTCTCATCATCCACTTACTCCATACAAAAAGCACTGAACAACTACAAATCCTATGAACACCACTCATTCCCTAAATGAAGGACATGGGTGTCTTACGGAAAAACGTAAAAATTAAATAAAATGCATGCAACTGAATGTTGTATCATAACATATGTTCTTCAGCAGCCTGAATTCCAGCTCTATCAAATTACTCTATTATAAATCTTAGTATTTTAAAGTAAGGGAATAGCTATAATCAGATTTTATCTTTGAGAATGTAATGCACTGTATTAGCACAGGAACATAGAAAAAAAGCCTGTACTAACTGAAGCAGAAGCAACCTAACAGCATTTCAATGAAGTGAAAGCAGAAACTGAAATATATTGGAAGAAATTAATACATTTAAGGTTCCAGCTAAAATAAATACTTCTTAGTCAAGTAAGTTTCTGAAAATTGAGAGGCAGCAAGGTTGCAAAAGTTGGGAGGTGGGCAGATAAAACAAGTATTGCACTCCCTATTTTTAAATTAGAGGATGAGCCATTTCCAAAGCACGCTTGTAAAAGCTTTTAAAAATACTAGTAGCTTTTTCAGTACAACTGCGTATTACCAAGAAGCATAAGCTGCTCATTTGAGTAATTCATATTTTTTCCAGCCCCACTCTAAATGATTCATACACATTGCAGTTCTTACCAGATGACAGAAAAAAAAAAAATTAAATTGTGCTTTACTGCATTTTCAGTTAGCATATCATTCCAGAGGTACAGACAGAACCATACTCTCTCCAAGAATATGGAGATTGCCAGCTAAAGGCCTTAATACTCTTTATACAAAACAGTAACTTAATTATTAATAGGAATCTACTGAAATACTATATGCCTCGGTCTGAAGAACTACAACAGAGTAAGTTAGTAACAACAACCACCACCTTTTTTTATGCCAATAATTGAGTACTGGAGTGTTTAGTTATATTCTATGTCGTAAGGTTAAGTAAGTCTGTTGCTCCATTAGCACTGGTGTCTTGAACTACATACATGGAATACAAACAACAACCAGTGTTCAACACTGTTTGTGGCTGAAAAATTAAAGTTTTACTATTTGGCTGAGAAATCTTTTTGACTCCAAACAGATGTTATGACTTGGAGAGCTGACCAGCTCTTGCCTGGTCAGCTGCACTTGGTCATCTGCTCCTGCCAGCAATTTAGTCATGACGGAATGCTTTTCTAATTAGAAATGTGTAATTCACCTTAATACTAGTATTAAGTGCCAAATATATTTTACAGTACAGAAAACATCTTCAAAAATGTGTGTGATTCATTCTAATTTTACATGGAAACAGGAACTGATACCTATGAGAAAAAAAACAAACATCACTACACGCCTTATACAAACATCAACCTTTTGTCTCTGGTAAACCTTCATTTTAGAATTAACATGTGGGTCCCTGGGTCAGAGCACTATACTCAGCCTAGTTCAGGTGAAGTGTCTTGTTCCCAGCGTTACTGGGGTGCTGCTGCCTGTGAGCACTGGTGCTGTCTGGAGCCTCCAGAGACACCCCAAGAGTTTGTCAGTGCTACACATCTATTTAACAAACTACACAACTACAGTGCCAACAAGGAATTGCTTGTGCATAACCTGTTAATGATTTGGAACACATGGACCAGTGAGCCTGACCTACCCTTGTTGTCTGTGGGTAGATAAGAACTGCTAGACGCAGGAAGAAATAAGATATACTAGGAAACCATAACAAGGGTTTTCTAGACACAAGTCACACCCCACAGATACAGTGGGATGCAAACAGAAAAGTTTAGTCCACAACATTGACAAGAAACATCAAAAAACTTCACGCATTACTATGAATTAATTTTATGTAGAAATGTATCCTCTACTATAGTCCAGAATATTAATTCCTTTTATTACAATGGGTATTACATTAATTTTTCCCCCTTTTCTTCCTGTTGACCAAATAATGCCAAATAATGAGAAGTATGTTATATTTAAGCATTTAAAATCTATGTATTATGATCAATGAAAAGTCAATTTAAGAAAAAATAAATAAAATAACCAATTTAAAAACCAGAAAAAGTTTGGGTTTACTGGGCAAATTTCTGCTCCATAGGACATTATAAAAATACAGTAATACAGGAAAATACTTCAAAGTTATTTGAAACAGTCTTTCAGAAAAGCTGTCCACAATCACAGAGTGCATTACTACTTACAAAGTAGACAGACAATTATAACATAGCATTTTATTCCTCCTCATGCATTGCTAGCCAGACATTGAACACCAAAAGATAAGCTCTGAAGATTTTTTCCCCATAATGATCTGTGAAGTTGCATTTTCAACAGGACTTTTTTTTTCTTTAAATTGTAACCAAGAGACAACTCTGCTCAGAGCATTTAATGGGGAAAACCAAGGTACTGCTAAATCTGAAACCCCCCTTTAAAAAAACATGTTATTTTCATGGTTTGACCCCAGCCAGCAACTAAGCACCACACAGCCACTCACTCACTTCCCCCCCACCCAGTGGGATAGGGGAGAGAATTGGAAGGAAAAAGGTAAAACGCGTGGGTTGAGATAAGAACAATTTAATAGAACAGAAAGGAAGAAAATAATAATTATAATAATAACAACAATAAAATTACAGTACTAAGAAAAGAATTGGAATATACAAAACAAGTGATGCACAATGCAATTGCTCACCACTCACTGACCAATGCCCAGTTAGTTCCTGAGCAACGATCTGCCCCCCTTTGCCAACTCCCCCCAGTTTATATACTGGACATGACATCACATGGTCTGGAATACCCCTTTGGCCAGTTTGGGTCAGCTGTCCTGGCTGTGTCCCCTCCCAACTTCTTGTGCCCCTCCAGCCTGCTTGCTGGCTGGCCACAAGAAGCTGAAAAACCCTTGACTTAGTCTAAACACTACTTAGCAACAACTGAAAACTTCAGTGTGTTGTCAGCATTCTTCTCATACTGAATCCAAATCATAGCACTATACCAGCTACTAGAAAGAAAATTAACTCTATCCCAGCTGAAACTAGGACAGTTATGCATACCAAAAATATCCCAACCCCAAAGCCTATATATGCCCATCTCTCTCTGTTTTTTTTTTTCTTTTAATAATAAAAATAATTTAAAAAATCCCTTTACCTAGAAAGTTTTGTTCCCTTATGGAAACACTGCAAATACAGGTGCTTTGTCAATCCAGTCCTTGTGTTGCTGTCAGCACAACAGAAACATGCCTAGAACTTTAGGCCAGGATTGCTTAGACATCACAGAAAAGGTAGAAGGCAGGCACTTGTTCTTCAGCTATCTGGTTCACTGCAAGTCTTTGTAAATGCTTGGGCCAGTGCATTAGAGGCACAACATGATAAGTAGGTAAGAGACAAATATGGTCTGCAGCTGTAAAAGTTGCATCCCCTGCCAACACCATCTCCCCAGAAAAGCCGGTCTAACTACACCAGTCTTCCCTCGAGATAAAATCTACAGGGGGCAAGAACTTGAAATTTTTTTCCCCAAAAAATACTTCCACAGAAAATTTATTACAAAAATATCCTTTAGCTGTTCAACAGTCTTTGTGCATTAGCTCAATTTATGCCTAGGTAAAATTTAGTACTTCAGAAACTCTGAAAACAAATACTGAATTATTTTTATTACAACAACAAGCTTTCCAAAGTAATCTCTCATGTCTTCTGTTTACAATTAATTATTTAGAGAATGATGCCATGAAGACCAGCATAATTTATTTCCAGGAGTAGAACATTAACAGATTTCCACTTCTACCTAACTTTCAACCTTTGACTGAAAACAAACAACAACCATTTTTCACTTCCACACTTGTTGCTAAACATTTACGCTTAATTTTCTATAAAAGAAAAGTCTTGGTAAGTCAGAAGACATGTATTATTCACTAACATCTAAGCTGATAATTAAACAGGGGAAAACCACATATTTTGTGCTTTCCTGTTTCTTGATGTTCAATATCAAATACATAAGGCATAAAGCCTCACGGAGGCGCATACACCTAAAGATGCTTTCCACATACTCCTAAACACATGCTCCTCAAGTACCTGTAATCTGATGTGCTGATAACCCATTTCTACTTTCTGAACTGCCAAGTACAGATCAGTATCACATTAACTACTTGACTTACAATCCTTCCTGTGTTCTGTTTATTTGTGTATGAACCACAGCAAAATATCAACTCTTCTTAAGAATTTGCCTGTAAATCCCACTGGTTGAAAAGATTCATTTGCATTTACAGCTCAGGATATTTATAAATTATTACAGAGCCTGTACCTTAAAATTTAATTCTCAGAAAAAGGCATGCCACATTCCGAATAATTGTGGGGTAGGAGATGTCCTCACCTGAAGAACAGATACAGAGCATGTCTTGGCACAGGGACAGAATGGCCAGTGTGCCCAATTCCATCATTCACTGTTGCCTTTTTCCTTTCTCCTAGAGTTGTACCAGACAACAGATGAGAGGCTCTCTGGAAGCTAATGAGGAGCTTCATGTTACAGTAGCCTATCCTGGAAATATACACTTCATCCAAATCCAGGAACAGGAATAACCATTACCAAGCCAAACAGGTAACAGAAATCAAAAGCCTGCCAGCAGGTAAATCTACAGCTGTAGAGCACTCTGCAATCAAAGATTCAACAAGAGGAGCACATTACCTGCACTGCATTTTATAGACCAACCTGCTGAGCAACAACAGGAAGATGGGGTTCACGAGTTCAGAAGCCATGCAGTCTGCTGCCAGGAGTCAAGCATGGTTTAAACCTCAGGTCTCTGGGCTGGGATACAACATGATACCTTCCAAATGATTTTAGCAATCACTTTGTGAACAGAAACTTGTCTATTCATTGAATTTTTAATAACTGTAGAAGAATTTGAACCACTTCCCCAGAAATATCAGACTACCTTGAAGTAATTTTTTTTCCCTTTCTCTGGAAAAAATGATCCAGATTTTAACCAAAAAAATAAAATTCATGTTCAAACTACGGATTGATCATTAAGCTTCCACTCTTCTTTTTTTTTTTTTTTTTCCTTGAGGTTATAGGAGCAAAACCATAAAGTAAGCAAAGAAGGTAGCACAGTCACTTTTGCTCAAATCACACCACTTGACAGTCCAAGTTTATTCTCAAAGCTTAGCCTGAGATGAATCTAGGACAAGTTTGTAGTGGCCCACTGGGATACTTTCCAGTAACCTACAGGTATCTATCATATAATGAAAAACATTTATAATTCCTAGCTACCTCTCAGTATTTACACAGTACTGGCTATTAGTTTTGTCATTTCACACCAACAACTTCAAGGTTCAACCTATTAACTATTACAGAAACAGCACGTGTACAGAATCACAGAAGGGCTGAGGTTGGAAGGCCCCTGTGGAGGTCATCTAGTCCAACGTCCCTGCTCAAAGCAGGGTCAGCTAGAACAGACTGTGCTGGGCCTTGCTCAAGTGGGTTTTGAATATCTCCAAGGAAGGAGACTCCTCAACTTCTCTGGGCAACCTGCTCCAGTATTTGACCATCCTCAAAGTGTTTTCTCATGTTTAAGTGGAATTTCTTATGTTTTAGTTTGTGCCTATTGCCTCATCTTTTCATGAGACACCACTAAGAATATGCCCACTCTTTTTTCTTTACTGCCTACCATCTGGTATACACACACATTTGTAAGATCCCCCTGAGCCTTCTCTTCTCCAAGCTAAACAGTCCCAGCTCTCTGTCTCTCCTAGTATGACAGATGGTCCAGTCCTTTAATCACCTTAGTGGCCTTTTGCTGGACTTGCTGCAGTATGCCCATGTCTCTCTCGTACTGGGGAGCCCAGAACTGGATCCAGCACTCCAGGTGTGTCTCACCAGTGCTGAGTAGAGGGGAGGGATCACTGCCCTTGAGCTGCTGGCAACGCTCTTTCTAATGCAGTCCACTATGCCATTGGCCTTCTTTGCCACAAAGACACATTGCTGGCTCATGTTCAACTCATTGCCTGTCAGGACCGCAGGGCCTTTTCTGCAAAGCTGTGTTCCAGCCAGTCAATTCCAACCACGTACTTGTTATGCTGCCCCAGATGCAGGACTTTACATGAGGTTCCTGTTGGTGCATTTCTCCAGCCTGTCCAGCTCTGAACAGCAGCACACCCATTTGTTTTATCAACCACTTGTCCCAGCTTTGTACTGTCTACAAATTTGCTGAGTGCGCATCCTGTCTCATCATCCAGGTCACCAACGAAGAAACAGTATTGTCTTCACTGTCAGCCTCTAGGGTACACCATTAGTGACTGGCCTCCAACTGGGCTTCATGTTGCTGACCACAACACTTTAAGCCCAGCAGTTCAGCCAGTTTTCAGTCCACCTTAATGTCTACTTGTCTAGCATACACCTGGAGAAAACACAAAGGCACATGACAAACAGCAGTGAAGATGTAATTAACTTAATTTCCTTAAAAACAGTCCACAAAAAAAGACTGAATACACTTTTTTCCTAGTCTCTAGTCTGTCTATCAAGATAATTAAAGTTTGTGCAGTTCCTTCCACCAGAAGTTTTCTGAGCGATTCAATTATTTTGAGAGAGAGAGCGCGAGAGCGCGAGAGCGCTTGTTTATACTTAAGTAGGAAAATTGTATCTCCATTAAAGACCTACAACAAAATTGATGTCCTGGTAAAAGCATACAATTATATTGCTTTGTCGTAAAGCATTCTCTTCCATTCATCCCATTAAATATAGCAAGTAGAAACCTGTGGCTTCTCAACCTGAACACTCAGTTACCATTCCAACATCTGTATTTTCTTATTATCGTTATCCAGTTGGATCTAAACTTCATCAATGATATAACCTTCTGGAGGGCTACACTAGGGAATATTCTTAAAAAGCCATCCCATGCAACTGCAGTAAAGGCTTCTACTATTGCTTCTGTTTGGCAGTAAGAATACAGGAAGCTTATTTTAAGAGTACTTATATTGTAATGATCTGCTAGGTTTGCCTCTTTTACAATACTTACTTTATTCCACATTAAATGGGAGACATTAACTCCTACTCTTCCAGCAATTGATCATACAAAATCTGTAGGTAAGACTTTTCAAAATTTTTCACCAACAAAAGTTCCCCATTCCTGGTGGGTCAGTCAAATAAGGATCTTCATCAAGACCTCAAGTTTTGGGTGTGACAAACTATCGTAAGAAGAAAATCTGTGCTAGCTAATATGATAGAGAAAGATGATTAAAGGAAAACCAAGAAGTCTTCTTTCTTCAGCATACATTAATTAATTATTTTTTTAAAAAAATTCAGCAGTTGAGAAAATAGTGGCAATTTTAAATCAAGGAACACATATAAACCAAATATAAGTAGACTTGCAAGAAAAAAAATATTACTGAGCACTTGTGTGCAACTTGGCATTAAATAATTAGCTCAAGGCCAGAGGCCTTGAGGTGGGTACAGGTCTATATCATGCACACGTCAGTTTATATATATTCAGTCTCTCAAACAAACATGCCTAGTTCTGACTCCTACTGTAAAAATCTCCATTTTTATATGAAAAGGGAAACAAACAAACAAACGAGCTAAATTGGTGGCATATTGCAAAACACACAATTAGCTAAGAGAAAAATTTAAGAGTGATCTATGTATGCCATATACAAAGAACACACTCAGAATGCTGAGAAATTATTCTGAGGCACATTTTAAGACTATTCTATGTACAATGCAGCTTCCAATACACCAGTTTTAATTCCATAGAGTTATAAATAATGTCTTAACTTGTTAAGAGACAGTACGTAACAATTTGCTTTGCAGACTAAAACATTTAGCAGTGGACAACCAATTTGGTGAACTTTTCAAATACTTTTTTAAAGTTCAAATTTAGCTAGCAAATACCATTTAAGCTTTGGTTTGTTTGGGTTTTTTTTAATAATAGCACTCTTAACTGCTTAAGTAAGCACAAGTTATGTCCAGTAATTAATGCACTTCTCCCACAATACAGTCAGGAATGGTTCTAATAAAGAGGACAGATTTTGATACCTAGCTTTCTGTTCTGCTTTTAGCAGATCCTCTCCCTAATTCTAATCCATACTTTAAGAGAACTTCCATGGCTTTCTACCTATAGTTTAACAGTTAGAAAGACTGTGTACAATACAGCTTCCAAAACCACATCTCTTCCATGAAAGTGTAAGGTTATTTACAATAAAAAAAGAAACATTAAAAATGAACAAGCTCACTGCATACTAACAGAGCCATACACATTTCAGAAGTGTCTCCTTTTACAGATAGGAATTTAAATAAATGCTTGCACTTGTTAGTTTGCCATAGGTTTTTCATTAAGTTCTTAATATACCTCCTATATTTTGGGCAGTCTTCAATCACAGAACCAGGACATAAAATGCACTAGAACTCAATGCAGAGATTCCAACAAATTCATTGAAATGCCATTAAAATGGAACATTAGTGATACCAGTGTATCATAATAAAGAAGGAACATTGCCCCCAACCCAAACATAAACATTCCAAAAAGAAGCAAAAAGTAGTAATGGACTGATTACCAAAATATTAAGTAACCACAAAACCCCCTGCACTTACCAGGAATTAGACTTACTTTCTACTCAATTACAAAAAAACCAAGAATCAACACAAGCTAAAGAAACCTGATCATCTGAGCTTATCAGGCCACATAAGAGAAAGAAAACTAAAGTTTTCAGTGCTTTGTGAACATCTGCAAGCAAAGAGATACAAGCTGCCTTGTAAGGCTCTTGAGCTACATTACACAGAAGATTCCTGTCTGGTAATACTATACTATACTTAAGAAAGCACGACATGAAATGGGCTGTTAATGCTGAAGCCCTGTAATCCATACCACTCATATTCTATACATGTTGAGAAGTGAAATCTGCATTGTAGCTTCAGCTTCCACTCCGTCCCAGTTGCCTGAGAATATACAAAAATTACCTAAAAATAAGCTATGCAATCTACTGTACTACATGATTTCTGTTTGAAAGCAACATATTCTTTAGAAAACTAGCATAAGGAAGGTATAAACTGAGATGAAGGTGTAACCACCAGGAAATTCATTTGTTTCAACATCTGATACAGCCTACTGGGACTCAGATAGCAGGTAACACACCATTTATAAAGGCAAACACAAGTGTATACGAAAAGAGCAGCTATGCATTATACCCCCTGTGTTGTCATGCAATAAATCAGTGACTTGAATTAGAAAGTCAAATTAAATCAAATTGCTTCAACTGTGCTTATTTTCACAGAAAAGAACACATAGGAGTTGACCAAAAAGGATGTATGATTGAAAATTCCACTGTGATAAAAGACAGACTTGCAAAAATAGTGTTTCACAACCCTCTAATGAACAGGAATAGCTTAGGTATTCATTCTGCATACAACTTGAATTAACTATTTCCTCCTGTTACAGACTGGTTTAGCATACACTTGCAACTGCAACTCAATGCCCTTGTGCCGGGAGAGGTGTGGCAGTACCAACACCCAATCAAAACCCCTTTTTGGTTCTGGGATGTTAACCTCTATCTGTCAGGTTATGTCAGAAACAACCATTACAAATCTGTAACACAGTTACCTTTAGGCAATTTCCTAAGACAGTTAAATCTTGAGAAGCATACTGAAGGAAAAAAAAAAAAAAAGAAGTGAAAAAAAAAAAATTTAGTGACAGATGTACAAATTCCCCAATCTGCCTCCTGGTGAGAAAGAATCCCATTTACTCTCTAATCATCCATCTAGAATATAGTTGACACATCTGCTCTATGATTAGACCTTAAATTGCTGCAAGGACAACAGGATAGGCCAAAGGGCTACTCCAAGTTGTATTTTGGTCTCTGAGATGCATTTCCTTACAGATTTATTTCTTGAATATTTGCATATGTGATTTGAGCCTTTCAGGCATAGAGATCCCTAGAGGGACTTAAGGTAGTACGTCTGAACTGTATCTGTTCGTGGGTATTTAGACTCTGCGAAACAATGCACTGGTAAGTTCTCAGAGCTGAGCAACTGACTTTGCATTGAGGAGATAACAGTGGTTTGCCCATAGGAAAACAAACAACATAGCAAAGATCTTCACTCTGCAAGAATCGTTCCATATACAAACAAATGAATTTTCTCTCAGCAGAGTGATATTAAGTTCAAAGCTTTCCAAAACAAAACGTAGCAACACCTAAGTGGAGAAACAGGGTGAAAAAGGTAGTCATCTTACAGACCTGTATCACTGTTTTTGATTAATCATCAAAATAATTTTTTTTAAGTAGTATATAATTTCAAGATGCAATTTCCTCCTCTTTTGAGAACGACTAGGGCTTTTGAATCTCAGATATTTTGGGCATCATCCAGAAACAGAACAGATAACTTTAATGAATTTTACGACAAGACAACTGCATTTCCAACTTTGTAAAATCCTTAAAAGGTAAGAATGCAATTATTTCAGAACAAAATTAAACCAAGTATAAATCCTGAAGGAAATCATCAAGTTTTGTGTTGTATATTCCCTAAGTCACCTTTAGGAAATTGAACTTGAACCCCTCTTTTAGAGTCTTGACTATATGAATAAAATGCTGCTGCTCATTTAAATATTCTCAAACATTTCTTAATTTGCTGACAGAACTCCCTAAAAAATAGTAGGGCTTGTTTTTATTTTCACTTCTTTGTCTTTTTGTCAAGCTTTTGGGAAGCCACTACAAAATGGCATGGCACACATTTTCAGAGAAATAATTCACTGCACTTACCTTCATAGTGTTCAGCGTAATCAATGTTATAGCTCACCATGTTGACTACAAAAAAGGGTTTGGCAATCGTAGTTATAGAAGTTGGGCCTCTAAAGAGATCTTGCTAGTAGGGAAACGTACTGGTTTGTGTAACAGGAAATAAAACTTACTTCTGACATCAGTGCCAGTGAAGCGAAAACGCCGAGGCGGCCCCGCGCTCAGCACCAGGGAGAGCGGCAGCCTGCGCCCTCCCCCGCCTCCGCGGGACCGGAGCGAAACGGGGCGAGAGAAAAATCCAACACCCTTCCAAGACAACCGACAGGCAAAGCGTCAGACAAGGCTCCGCTTCACAAGTCTGCCAAGAAAAGCTCGTACAGCCTCTGACTTCGCTAAGATGATATACCATGTTCTTTCATAAAATCAGTTCTTGTAGATAAACTTGAGACTACTCTCAGTTCTTCGACAAACTACCGGTTTTTTACGCTGCCCAGAGGAAAGGATTTTCTTTATTTCTTTCTGTACACTTAAATAAATTCTTCCCTTTTCTATAAGAACCTATAAGAATCCTTATTCTATACACAAGAACAAAAGAGGCTCAAGAATTAGTAGCAAATCTAGAGTCAAATAGGGCACATCAGTCAGGACTTCAATGAGATTTTCTTCAAGGGGCCACATTTACCATATTTCATTGGTATGGTGTCAAACAGTATTACCATTTCATATGGGCACATACAGAAGCACATATATTTTATAGTGAGAGGGCATGTTACTTTTGTCTCCAACTTTGTCAAAATAACAGTTTTCTGAAAGCAAGAAATTGTTACCCTCAGGAACAGGGAGTATAGGCCCATAAGAAGAAGAAAAAAAATTTAAATTGTCATTAGAGAAAAAAGTCTAATACACAAACAGCTCCGTCCAAAAATATTTCTGGGATTTGGGATATAGTTTATTCTAAAGTATCAACTCATAGCTATGGAAAATAACACAAACCAACAGAAGCTAAACTTGCTTCAGGCTCTTCGCTTGTACAGAAGGTGCAAGGATACTTAATATAGCAGTGCCTGCCCAAACATAAATGACAAGGATTGCAATCTCATGCAGTAGCTATATGGAGGTAAGGCAGAATATACCCAATACACCAAACTGTGAATGGTCTACACTGTAGACTGAAGAGGCACACATGGCAAAGTGTGAAGCAGAGCATGGAAATAAAGAAAGGCAAGACAAGAATCATGGGTGTAAAGAGAATGGCCACAGAATGTTCCCAGGCCAGCTCAAAGAACACAAACTGATCTTCATGTCAAAGTCCAGTCTCTGTTTTAGGACACATTTTTGCAAACTCTATCTCACCATAAAGCAAACAGCAATATGTTTTTAAAAAAAAAAAAAAAAAAAAAAAACTGACTAATTTTAATGACATAGGAACTTAATGGAACTATAACTTAATGCTACAATATAAGATACAATATGGAAAACTAGCAAGCAACCCAACCAAAATAATGGATCAAAAATTGCAAATAAAGTTTTACCACTCACAGGCATAACACAAAGTATTTTTTTTTAAATATGTAAGCGGTATACATTACTTATGTTGGCAATACAGGTTACTGTTGGAAAGAAAGACATACATAGATTCTCAAGGTGTTTGTTTAAAAAAAATTTTTTTAGCCTGTAAACGTATCCTTGATTAATTGTTACTACCAGCTACAAATAAACTGTATTTTTTGAAGTATGAAACCTATACATATAACACAAAGCAGATAAATAAACAAGAAAGTATAATTTACCACTGTTTTCATTTGTCAAATTTTAAAAGGACAGAGACAGTCATAGGAGATTACTGAAATACATTTTAGTACAACCTATCCAAACATATCAGCATCCCTACTGCGAAATACTAGACCCAAGAAGGCAGTGTCAGACACTTTTTACTAGATGTTATAGCTTTCAGTCATGTTGTGAGCAAAAACATTGTTCAGTTAAAAATCTCTGGACCATAGCACACCTGTTTTCTGAACACATTACAATTCAGGTTTCTAGAAACAAAATTTTAGGAAACTGGCTGAAAAGGTTACTTTAATCTTATAAAAATGAAAACAGAAACCAAGTATTTCTTATAATAACCTCATACTTCTTTTAGCTAAAAGGTTGTCTTTCATTTAACAGGAGTATCTTGAACAAGAAGGACTTCATTAACTTTTTAACAGTAGCTATTTTTAAAGGCTGTCATTTTGAACCTAGCCAAGTGACAATCTCAGCAAAAGGTTGTTCTTCTTCATAGCCTTGTAGGTTCAGTTAAAAAAGCCTGACCGAGGAAACAGAAGCAGGTAATATGCATTAAGTAGGACAAGACAGTGAATAGCTTTAGACTGTTTTTGTTTCTCATGGTTATTTTCGGAATGCAATGCCTTTGGTTATTGGTATGACATCAGTCATCAGAAAAATACATAGAAGCCTGGCTTACTACTGCCAAACTTGTATCAGCCAAGAGACATACACACCTGAACTCATGTTATGTTGAGACTCACCAGATTTATTTAGTGACTACTTAAGGTAATGCCCCCCCTCCTCCACACAGTTAACAGGAGAGTAAAGTTTTCAAGGGAGACTTGGAGAAACAGTAGTATCACTGACAAAATTACTGTTTTTATTAAAGCCAAAGCCTGAGTTTAGAGAATGAGCTATTGAAAAAAATCTCAGTGGTTAGAAGCTACTTAAGGCTGGAAGTTACCATACCAATGCAATGACTTATGGCAAATAACATTTCTACACATGTATTAAATGCAGTACCAATCTAATCGCACTTCTAGACATTAAAAAATAAAGTAGATGTGACCAATAGGTTGCATGACAATATGGAAATATCCAAATACAAACAATGCTGTTACTGAATACAGTTTTACAGTGTTTGAGGAAAGTACGGAACCACTATGACTAAGATTAAATTGCAATCTGACTTTTTTCTAAAGAAGTGGTAAGACTCATCATTTTGAAACAACTTCTTTGCACTTTCACGGTATTCCAGATAAAAAAAACCAAAAACCAACCCACCTGTTTTCTGCCAATACATTTTTATATGACTTGACAAATCAGAACTCCTTGCAGGATTCAGTACTTCAAAGTGCTATGACCATGCTAATTTACAAGTGTACAAAGAAATGAATCTATAAATACCTTGTACAATTACAGTGTTCAACCATCGATCTTTTTCAAATATACATAACAGACTCCCCTGTTTACAACTTTTGTATCTGGAGGAAAACATCTCAGTATTATGTTCTTTAACTCTGAACTGGCACTTTCTTACCTAAATCAAGGTAATAGCAAAAGCCTTCTTTCATAATGCAGTACTTATCTGAAAACTGTAACAACAACAGCAAAAAAAACCCCTCACCACAAAATCAAACTGAATTTCAAGTATTTCTTGATTTTTTCTATAGGATTTATATCATCATATGTAAAAAGCAGCTAAAGGTTGACAGATTTTAGACTTTATGGATGTTGCCATATCAGAATTCATTTATAGCCTGCATGTTCATTCTTCTTTAGTTTTTAAATTTTGACATGCTGATAACACTGAACTTTGTACTACAATCCTCATCTTTCAGGTTTTCCTTAAATATCCTTAATGTACTGATGTTTCAGATTTAACAGCTGAAGTTCGTATCAGAGTCATAACATCTAACAGTTTTCCAGCTCCTTGTAATTCTATATTATCTAATTATAGCAATAAATACAAATAAGCATAGAGCAAGAGAATACATATAGAATCATAGAATCATTTAGGTTGGAAAAGACCCTTAAGATCATCAAGTCCAACTGTAAACCTAACACTGCCAAGTCCACCACTAAACCATGTCCCTAAGCACCACATCATGCTATTCATCCTCTCCCCCAATTTATTTGTGTCTTTATTTTGATTATTCTTTTAGATGTTTGTAAAACATGAAAGAAAAAAACAACAACAAAACAATCTCAGAAAAGCTAATATATGCATGAGCATATTAAAGAGGCATTTCAGACTCTAGTAGCTTATGTTAATATGTGATCAGTTTTTCAACATCACCACACTTTCAATTACACATGCATACAGAAAATTATCTTTAGAACATTAAGCTGTCAGTGGTCTCAGAAGAACTCTGAGTTAGTAGTCAACCATTAAGACTATGCAGGTGGAAAGGAATTTCATTTGAGTAATTTTTTTTATATATTATTCTTGTCCTCCCTCCCTCTTTCTTCTTGATGTCTTGTGACAAAAGACTGTAAAGTCATTGACCTAATTCACACATACCACAACACTGAGCTCTAAAATATACCCACATCAGGTCCATATAGCACCCCGTAGTCTCACCTTATAGGTATGCAATGATAATGAATGGAAGAACCATTCAAGGGAGATATGGTCCTGAGCTCTTCAGAGTATCAGAATAATTAACTTTTTTCAACTAGTCCTGACTGGGTAAAAAACAGCATTAAATAAGAGTTCCCAGACTTCATATCAGGACTATCAACTCTTTTTTTTTTTTTTTTTTAAATATCCCTGATCTCTTCTTTCAGAGACAAAGAGCATATTAACTAAAACACCAAATTCCATAATTTTTGACCTACAAAACATGAAAGGTAAGAAAGACTTCTTCAGGTCTAAATTAGAAGCCACAGCTGCTTTAAAGCAATTCGAAGTGCTTCAACTAGCAAGTATTCAGATAAAGACAATAACTGCTGATTTTATTTAAGGTCTGAAAAAGATTTTGAGAGTCTGAAAGCTCTACTTACTTTTTATGAACTATACCAGATGGTATTAAAGACATGCCATTTTTACCCAGTCCCATCTTTGTCCTTATACCATCACGGGTACAGAAAACTTCTCTTCTGTGATTATCCCTTGCTAAGATCATAACTACTGCAGAATGAGGACACAGTCAAAACACCACATGGACAAGAGTCAGAAAGGGAAGACGGAGAGACTATACTACCATGATTAAAAAAGAAACATCTTCAGATACCTGCTTCAGAAATATTCTCTCTCTCACTTTCCCAGTTCCTACCTTCAGTCTCTCTCTTCTTAGAGGGTTTACTTCAGCTATGTTTGGAATAACTAACACAAACCAAAATTAAATATCTTCAGAGAAATGTACAAGAATTTAATATCTACTAATACATTGTCATACCTTCTAGTCCTTGAAAACTATTTTTATGTAATAATGAAACATAACATTTATTCCCACATTACCAGTCAGAAGCATATGCAAAAATTTTGACATTCAAATATGTAGTCAAATCACACCCGCCTCAAGATTTCAGTTCTTTTCATGCAATCCTAGAACTGTTAGCAAATACTGGCCTACTGCCAATGTTAACACACATTGGAGAGATGACATAAGGTTGCTTAAAAAACTCAACCCCAAGTTTTTACAAAACTGTTAATGGCATCAACTGCCACATGATGACAGCTAACATCAAAACAGTTCCACAGGGCTTTTCAGATTCTCATTTCTTCCCTATTTTTAAGGTCTCTTCTTTTTAAGTTTTCTTACAATCCTATGCATAATGAGCCTTCTGCAAGAGGTTTAGTTGTGTTGTTTCCTGAGGCAGAATACTTCCAAATAAAAACTCAAAGTTTCACTGGAAACATTTTGTTAAGAATCATTAATATAAGTTAAACCCTATAGCTCTTAGTTGCATAGCACTGCATTCTGTGATAGCTGAGGGAGACCTTTAACCATCCCAGCAAAAAAAGTCCACACAATAAGAAGCATAAGCACCTGAATTAAAGAGTATCAAATTTGCTCTTTATTCTTTGAAATAAATTTACTATCTACATCCTCAAGCAACTCACTGGGCTAACAACTACATTAGCATCTATTCTCTAAGTACTTCTCTCTAATGCATGAAGACAGGAAAACAAAGGAGAAATTTAAGGTTTTTTTTAAAAAAAAGCAGTTCCCCAAATTTACACAAGAACCTGATGGCAGAGTTGAGAACAGAACTCTGGTCTCAGGAGTCCCAGATTCTAGTTTCTTGTTTACTGAAGTATGGTGCGCCTTGGATAACTTTGTTGCCTTAGTCTTTGAACTAGTTTGAGTTTTTTGGAACCTTTCCAGAACTAAACTATCCAGTTCTAAGCACATACCAAGGGAAAATATCAGGTTTTGTACAGTTTTTTTCTTTTTATCAAATAGATAGAAACAATCACTGTAGGGTGTGTATCATCTGCATGGCACTTACTGACTCTTCTTCCAGTTAATGTAAAATTTCTGCAACTAATATCATGCAACCAAATCAATGCTGAAGATTCTCATTGCATAATCCCAGCGCAGATCATGCAGTTCCTCCATAAAGTCAAAGATTTATGTTGATGTCACAAAGCTTGCACAACAGGCTTTGCAGACACATTTAGGATATGCACTTCTCAATCACAAATGCTCAAGCTGAAAACTACAACACAAAAAGAAAAAAGAGAAAAAAAAGAAACACCCAACCCAAACCAAAAACACTTGAACCTGTACTCTTCTGACAATTGTAAAATCTAATCCCAGACTTCCCTATTGATGTAAGTATAGCAGCAAGTTGCTTTTTGTTTTCTATTCCAGTTGTCTTTTGCAAACTAATTAAATATATATGCATATTTTCATCTGCAGCAGGCATAATTCAACAATGCATTAGCACTCCAGCATGCAGTAGTACAAACACATATATGCAATCTCATAATCGCAGTGTATTTCTTGTTGGCTTTAATCTTTGTGTCAGATGCTACTTTATCCCCAAACTGGTACACAGATCTTTCAAAACGCCTAAAAATAAGGAGCTTACGCTGAAGAGGAAGACCTAAAATTGCTTCTGTTACAATTTACCGCCGTCTTTAAACATGACATGGAGTATCATCTTATTTTTTAAAGCTGCATTTCTAACTACTTGTTTTACCTTCCCCTGTGAATTAAGCATATTAAAGTTAAATCAAGTAAGTCTTTCCCCCCTGCCTAAAAGTAAAACTAAAGTTAAGCACTTCAGAAGCGTTGTGCTTAGTGAAATGGATTTGTATCTTATTTTGCCTCACTCTGAATTACTGATTAAATCTGGTTATTAAACAAATTTCACCTTTTTCTTTGTGTTCCTGTATTGTTTTGACTGAAACATCAGACTCTCTCCAAGTAATATGGAAACATAACAGAGGAATCCTAATTTTGGAATTTTACATTTACTTCATGAGTGACCTGCATCTTCTATAGAGAAAGCATTTTCTTCTGCTCTTACTATTGGCTCGTAATACAAACTGTACAAGGACAGGCAAAAAATAAACTCTTGAGTCACATTTCTTTTGTCAGAAGACAGAAGCTGTCTGGATAACTTAACTATGTGTATCCCTTTGGCAATGCTCCATGCATATTTAGATTTCCTTTTACTATACTGCATTGGGAGGTTTGGTTTGACCTGGTAAAGTGCCTGAGTTCAGCTCTAAATCCACTGAGAGACTTAATGCATCTTCAAGGCAGTCTTAGAGAAGAGTTGGAAGACAAAAAATAAATGGGGAAAAGTTGAAAGGTGTGTGAGAAGTGTCTTATATATAAGGCATTAAACAATTTGAGGAGTGCAATTAAGAAGTGGTATTCTTAGTAAGAAGTTTCTAGATTACTGAGGAGGAATTCTATACAGATAAGTTAGTAAGCATTTGACCAAGCAGAAATTGGTCAGAAGACCTTCACAGAACTATCCTAATATCTTTTTCGCATCATCTTATTTCCAGAAATCTTTTGCAAAGTGAAGTTAATTCTTTCCTGACAGTTAACTCTCACTTACAGAAATTAAGTATCATGTATATATTTTTTCCCTGTAGCTTGAGTCCTTTCTCAAGAATTAATTTCTGCAGCTACCTATCAAATCAGGCTTCAGATTCTAGAGGAGGTTAGAAAGTTTAGATTATACTTTACCCAGAAGTTTCTATACTTCTTTTAAGCCTCCCTTTCTGAAAGGTGAAGTAACAAACAGAAATGCAGGACCTGAGCCCTCTAACTACAAAACTATCAAAATTTGCGCATCTACCTCAATGAAATTAATGCTATAGAATGCTTTTTATCTTAATCTTTACATTCTTAATTTTATTGTAGCAATAGGTTCAAGAGAAGTATTTTTATTATACAACCTGTTTTACATCTAAAAATACTGTTCTTCACTGCAGACCTTCAGTCAGTACAAAGATCAGCTGATTTTCCAAGTTTTTTCCCTAAAACTTGAAAACAGGACACAAACACACAAACTAAACCATTACCAGAACCTGCAAGTCACTGGGAAACAAATACAAGATTCCAGTCCTGCAAAAGTCTAATACACATGTAAACTCCTTGCACAAGCACATAGTTCACAGTTATTTTAAATACACAAGCAGAAGACAATTCGTAGCTTTTATTTGTACTACTCTAAAGTCTTTGGCAGGACAGACATGCATGTAATTTCTACAATTTTAGAAGAACTCTACTATGGATCATAAAAAAACTTATAAAAAAACCCCAGTATTTACTTTCATGTTCTTCATGTTTTCCAATACAGAAGTTCAAAATATTCCAGCACCATGCATTTAAATCCATATTTAACTCACATCCACCTCAAGATATCTATGCCCTCTCAGTTATTATGTGTCAGGGAATATGCCCAGTGATGTGGAAGTCATGGGTATACACAAATGACTTCACAACAGAAGTGGAACACTGTTTCTGACATCAACTATAAACTGCTGGGTAAATTCCTAGAGAAAGGAAGGGAAATATATCAAAGGACACGCACACAAATAAAAATTATTCTTTGAAAGTATTACTTTGCATATGCACTAGGCCTTAAGGTAAGTCTAACATACGTTTATGGTCTCCAGGTGCTTTTTGCACCTTTCAGGGAGCACAAGCCTGTAGCAGTATCTTTAATATTTTAATTCATCATTTTTGTGCACATGGAGTAAAACCAAAGAGATTCTTCAGCTTATTTTAATTCTACTTTTCCTATGAAATTACAATTTTTGTTCCACCAGTGTTCGCATATAGAGAAATGAGACTCTGAATTCAAAGGCAAGACAAAATACCCCTTGGTCATCAGTTTTCTAATACATTAAGGTGCACAGTGTGCCATGAGAAATACTATTTTTAACTGGTCAACGGTGCATCAACTGTGCATAAATATGAACCGTCTCCACTGTGAGACTGCCAGCAGTCTTCATTCTCTTCATTCTTAGTTGCAACGAAATGTCACCTTCATCCATTTTAGCATACATTTGAAGAATGCAAGCAGTTCCCACAGTGCTTTTAAATTACCTTTAAATGTTTTAGCTATATAACTCTCGACAGAAATTATTTCTTCAGCTTTCTCTTTAACAAAGATAACCTGCCTTTCATTTCCTAAGCAATGCTATTCACCTATGGCTTGAGCATCATACAAGAGAGATTACAGCACCAAAGCATTTTTTAAGTTATTCTAAGTAAATCATAGCTACAGTCACATCTGAAACATGGGGCCTACCAGCCTTAACGACATGCTTTTGAAACACCTTGTAGTTTGACCCCAGCCTTTAACAAAGATACCATGAATTTCCTATACTGGGGATGATATAATGAAACCTGTTCCATCAGCCCTACAAGACCAGAGACAGCCTCACACTTTGCCCTCACCGTCTAAGGCATTTAAGATGTTACCGGACACCTTAAATAAGAGCATTTCCCTTCAGCAAAAGGAAAGCAAGCATCAACTTGCATTTCTCCATGTAAAAAGACTGAGAGAACGGCGTACAAAAGAGCTAGAAGAGAAGCTACAGTTTCCATAGCATAAATAGCAAGTATCAGCCCAGCAATCGGGGATCGCCTCCCACGCACCCAGCTACCTGCCTGTGCCAGACGGGGTTTGGACACAACTAACTGGGAACGGGTACTGCGGCCGTTTCCCTGAACGGTTCGCCGCTGCCGCCCGCCCTTCCCCGTCTCCACGTTTGCGGTACGCCGGAGCGGTGGCCGCAGGACCCCGGCTACGCCGCGATCCCCTTCCCCGGGGGACCGAGGCTGCTCCCGGGGCGAGGCGGCCGCTCCGGGCCCGGCCTTCGGGCTACAAACCCGGCCGCATCCCACCCGGATTTAGCACCGACCCCGAGAGCCAGCCTCTCCTCAGCCCCCAGCTCTGCCTAGAAGCGAAGGGAAACAAGGGGGAAGAAAGAAAAGGCGGAGGAGGAGCCGGCGCGCCTCCCGCCGCCCGGCGGGGAGGACGCTCCCTCACCTTGGTCAGCTGGGCGATCTTCTTGCTCATTTTGAAATGCAGGTCCGGGCTGTGCTCGCCGCCCAGCCCCGGCTGGGCCGAGCCGGA
>NW_010972566.1:2622734-2628131 GCF_000737465.1 Haliaeetus leucocephalus | reverse complement strand
GCCGGGCTGCGGCGTCAACCTCTCGGGGCCGCTGTGAGGAGAGGCGCCAACCTCTCCTCTCCCCGCCCCCTTCTCCGTCCGTTCTGCCCGGCACCGGGGCGAGGAGGAGAACGGGGCGGCCCTACCCGGTTGCCGGGCTGCCGCCGGGCTGTTTACGCCGCGTTAAGCCCCCGCGTCACTGGCCGGCCCCGCCCGCAGCCCCTCCCCGCCTGTCAGAGCGGCTGCGGCCCGAGGGAGCTCGCCTCCCGCCTTCGCGCCGCGGGTGCGCGCGCTGCGTCCGTCCGTTCGTTCGTCCGTCCGTCCGTTCGTTCGTTCCCGCCTCCGCCTCCGCCTCTGCCCCCCCCACCCCCCCCGGCCTGGGAGCGGGGCGGGAGGCGGAGTACAGGTTTTAGGCAGGGTTGCCCCTCTGCGGTGGGGTATGTACGCCGGCCGCCTAAATCTTTTACCTCACGGAGTGAGCCCTGAGAGGGCAGCGGGTGCCGGGGCGGGGGGTGGGCGAGGGCAGAGCTCCTCAGCGCTGGAAGGGCGGCAGGGGTCCTACAGTCCGGTGTGTGGGGGGTGGGTGAGGTGGGTGAGGGATTGTAGGCCCCTGGGGTATGTACCAGTCAGAGAAGGAGTAAGTGTCCATTTCTCACAGTGGTAGGGGCAAGTAACGCCTGAAAATTGAAGTAGGTAGTAAATTCGACGAGCGTTTGACGGCACAACAACCTCAGGTTTTGGGGGAAGAAACATCACGGTGCTCACGGATGGCGGGGTGAGCCGGCATTCGCTTGAGCTGGCCAGTCTCTTCCCTTGCTACCGAGGTTGCCTCTGCAGACCGCGGTTATGGACCCCTGATCTGATGAGTCTGGAACAAAGGTCCCTGCCAGAAGGAGTTCGCACCTGAATTTAGGATGTCCTTTAGCTTGGATTTGACTGCTCTCTTCTTCTGTTTCCATCCCGTGTGACTCCTGAGAATAGCCATCCTCTTTAAGAATTTAATGTCTCTTTGCTAGGCTCTGGCCTTATGAGAATATATATATTAATGTGGTTGGACACATCTGATTTCCTGATTAATGGCCTCTGCACTCATTTTTTAAAGAGTCCTTGGTACTCTCTGTCGAGTAGTTAATTTTTTTACTGCTTTTTTTTCTGCTCTAAGAAAATCTCTTCTTTGCCTGCATTCTTTGTAGGCTGACAGAAATATCAAAGAGGTAAACTACAAAAATATGCAGTTAACTCTGTTGTTCTCAACAAGGGTGTGGAGAAAAGTATCGCTTAGAATTTGCAAATGGTAGAAATAGGTGGAATGGGAAATGATAAGAAGAGGTCCATATCACAGAGCAATGTGTGTCACCTGCTAATAGAGATACATGCTAATATAGTATGATAAATAACCAACTCACCATGAACTGCCAGGGCAAACCTGAGGTGATGGGGCAAATGAGATTCTCTGATGTATAGATGGGACACTATCCAGAAGGTACAATTAGGTGTTGCTACTTTTGTACAGGTTGTGACAAGAGAATACTTGCATCAGGGTCTGGGGTCTGTAATTTCTGTGCATCAACACACTAGAAAGGTGTTCGGAAAAGGGCCAGAAGAACTAAAGAGGTTCTGGAAAAGCTCTTAGATATCGAAAGATGTAATAAACCCAAACTATTTTGAATAGTGAAGAGTCTAAGAAGTAATTTAATCCCAGTCTTTAAGTGGCTGTGTTGCCTTAAGATCAGAATTTGCATTGTTCAGGAAATTCTGTCACTGATTTTTTATTTTTTTTTCTTCTGAAGTGGCCCATTCTGGCAACAGAGAACAAAGGACAGATGGTGCCTACCCAGGCAGTGATTCATACACATGAAATACAAGGGGAAGAGAGAACATTAGGAGCATCTGTATCAAATCTGTGTCCATAGATGACATCCATGAATAGCACATACTGTTAATTCAGTTTTATCAAATTAAAAAATAATTCAGTGGCAGAGGAGACTGTGATTTTTCATGTCTAGGAATGTCAAACTACTAATTAAAGCAGTAGATTGATTGTGAATGCTTGGTTACAGATAATGGTTGTGTCTGGCTGATTGTGTGACCTTAAGCAAGCTTCTTAATTCTTGTGCAAAAGGGCACTTTTTTTAGTGTACCTAATAATGCCTCTGATATTAAGGAATGGCTGGCTCAATTTATTATTCCTCCTAGAAATCTCAAAAGTTACAGAAATTATTATTTTAATCTTAATCTATACATTTTAAATATTTTGGATAGACTTATTTTTCAAATAAATTAGAGTGATTTGGATTTGTCAACATTTCTTCTGGGACAAAAAGCCTCACTGTTTTATTTTTCCAGTTTCTTTTGAGGAGTATGGATATTTGCTGTGGTTCATATTGGCCCCAAATCATTGTTTTGAAGCATTTTGAAGTGACTTATATCTGCTAGGACAAAACAGTCAAATATGTTTAATTTTTGTCTCCTTGTACTGAGTTGCTAAATACTAAGTTTTGTCTAGGTGCTTTTAAATAAAAAAAGTGATTAAATATTCTTTGTCAATATTTCATGTGCCTTTTAATAGTAGTTTTCATATTTAAATTTTTTCAAGCTTCTCTCTACACATTTTATGCCGTTAGAGCTCAGACGGTGACTGCTAAGCTCTCTTCCATTCAGGTCTGCATGTGTAGCATAGAGCCTGTTTTTTTTAAGGATGCTGCTGAGAAGAGGCTTTATGCAGCAGAACAGTCAGGACCCCAGTGCTTTTTTTCCCTTGGTGGAATTTCATGTTTCATCAGTGTAGTAGGATCTGTAGGTCCAAAGGTCTCTCAGGGCTTGTGCTGAGGGCATCCAGAGGCAAATGGGGAGACAGCAGCTCTCAGGGTTTGCTGAAGGGTGCAAAAAAGCCATGGAATGAGGCAGGGCTCTTGATGTGTATCATTGCTGTGAAAGCTGCACAGTGAAACCTTTAGTGTCTCCATCACCACGGGCTTATGTAAGTGACATACAATTTGTATTTATCCAGTGTCTCCATGTGGGTATAGGCCCTATGTAGGAGTGTGTTTGGTATATGTATACGGAAGATTTTTTTATAAATTTGAAAATATCGTTAGTGAATATATGCTTTAAGATTGCATTTTTATGTATCTGCTATGCATATATAGCAGCATATGTGCAAGACATGCAATGACTTTATAGTTTTGCTTTTCCTGATGTAAAATCAACAACACTGTCTATGTGGACATCTACCTGTGCTTTTTTTTTTATTCTACTGCCTATCTATTTATCTGTGTATTTGTTGTTCAGATGTTCTGGTAGGTGTGTATGTTTTCTAAAATTATGAAATACCATTACTGAGGTTTGGAAAACCAGGAAAGAATTTCATTTATGTTCAGTCTGCTGGGAATATTGTGGATTACAGATTTCCATGTGTACAAAAAAACCTTTTATCTCATCACAGCTTTGACTGAGATAAATGTGTGCAATCGCTCTATGCCTTATTTTCAAGCCATAGGCACAAAACTCCCTCTCCGATTCTTTGTAGATAGAAAGTGTTACAAGGGCTAAGCTTGCTTTGTGATAATGTCTTTTGACAACTCTGAAGATGTCAGAAAGTCGGCAGCTTTTACTGAAAGGACAGTCAACAAGAAATTTGACCTACTGGTCTTTGCAGGTTTCTGCTGTTTAATTTGTAAGCTTGCAGCTACAACTCTGAACAGCAAGTTTTCAATTTTTTTGCAAATGTGTATGAACAAAGTTGTTTATCACAATTCGCATTTTCATTTTAATTGAATGGTTGAATTATGCAAGTAACTAAATACTTAAAATGTGGAGACTCTTAAGAAACAGTCTATTTCTACCAGAATGCTAAATTAACCATTTATTATATACATACCTTAAGTTTATATGCAGGTTTAATTTATTTTAATAAAGTAATAAATCACCATTTAAAAGCATACTATAAAATACCCAAAATAACAATACAGCTTAAACATATCTGTCACTCCTGCTTTAATTTTCTGGTCCAAACAAACCTGATGGAATATAATAACTGAATAAGCCCATGATGTCCTACTTTAACATAAAGACCTCATTGCTAAGGCTGAGGTTAATCTATGATGCTGAGATTTCTGTGTAAGAAATCGTACCAAACAATTTTGTTTTGAAAGTGTACAAGTAACAAGGGCTTCTTCTGTCAGCTGTAGATAATGATATAAAGAGGGGCATATTTTCCGATCTATAAAGGACAAAAGAGTAGCCAAAATTGTCTTCCTATGGGTGCATATATAATCATGACAGATATGCAGGGGGGAGGTAAAGAACCAAACAAAAATAAAAACTAAACATCCTAATAACTTTGAAGTAATCTCATGACCTTTAATTTGTCATTAGCAAGACTGTGATTTATGTAAGGTACACAATTGGGTCAACATTTCAGGATACTCATCTGAGAAATTCAATCCATTACCCTTTTGCCTCTATGTCTGCAAGTAAGCTTTCAGTCAATAACGAGTCAATGGTTCAGGGACACAAATACAGGTTTAGGACTCTACCTGGTAGATCTTTGGTCCTTACATCTTCTGGGTTTTATAATTTTGTGGCTGTACGCTGCCTTGGCCTTCAAAGCTTGAAAGACTCAACCCCTGCAAGTCTTGAACTAATGTGTACGAGAAACCTGGAATAAGTTGAACATTTCGAGTAAGTAAGCAGAGAATGGTGAACACACATCTGATATCGATGAAGCTGTTGTGTCCTTTATTATGTCTATTGACCATCTAGGAAACTGTTAGTGTGTGGAAAATAATTTAGATCACCAAAAGCTAAAAGGAATGCCACCTCATGCATGTGTCCAAACTGGACCTACTGTCAAGATACGATGGAAAAGAGAGTGTTTTGGCTGCAACTTGTGAACAAGCATATTTGAATGGTTGGGTTTTTTGATGATTCTTTGGAAATTAATTTTCCAGATTCTGTAGAGATGTGCACTGGCACACAGAAAAATTCCCATGAGCAATCATCTCCAGATAATTCTATCTTTAAATCCACTTGTATATTCTCTTGCACAATGTTTTTATCCTCACATGGAAATATGCAGCTGGGGGCATGTGGCTTTTTATTAGAAAAATTAACAATAGCCCACTCTTTCATGTCAATTGTTTTCATTCAGTAAAGATTTTTATATTATTTTAATTTCAAGCACAAAAGAGTAGTTAAGGATGGAAAAGTTCAGTGTAGAGGAAAAAGACCAATATAAAAAGTGTAAGGCTCCATCTTTCTTACAGGTCTTGTTTGTAATACTTCTGTTGTCTTATAATTTATTTTAACTTTGGTTTTTGAGCTTGATCCACTTTTTTTTTTCTTGTAGCAGAGAAATTATATTTTAAAGAAAATAAACAAAAATTACAGAGAAAACACAGATCTGTTTTACAGACA
>NW_010972566.1:2552219-2622724 GCF_000737465.1 Haliaeetus leucocephalus | reverse complement strand
TCTGTTTTACAGACAAAGAAAAAAAAAAGCAGCAGGAGGAATATGAACAAAGAAAAACTAACACCTTGGCAAAACGTCCCACTGCTTACACGACTGTCCTTTAGAGGTGGGAGTCACACAAAGTAAGTGTTGGTTGTATCACTCGCTGCTTTTCTGGAAGTTGCTGAGATACAGCTGGGTAGAAGAAGCTTTAAGAGTCTACCTACTATAAAATACTTTTTCTTTTGTTCTAGAAAAGATTATCCAGTACATTTCTGTACTCTTTAGCTGCACAGATGGGGAAAACTGGATGAATCCTCAGTTAAGTATGAATCTCAGTGTTTCTATCAATTCATAACTTTTTCTTTGAATAGGGCTATTTCAGTCTAGTCCCTTGCTAATTTACCAGGACAGGAAAGCATTTACCAACATTGATAAAAGTACCCAGACACATAAAAAAACAACTCTTGTGTTTTTCCTATCAAGATAGAGAACTAAACCTATCAGTGCTCCTCACTGGACAGAAAATTAATAAGACAACTGGTCATTACAAAGCCAGAGCTCATGCTGAAAATTCATGTAAGTGTTAATAGTAGCCTTACAGCATATTTTCTGCCAGCCATCTGCATCAAGATATAGCATGTAACCCTATGGAACCTCTCCGATACAGGCTTTTAGTGATTAGTCACTTCACTTCCGGCTTAGAGCCAGCATTTTGGCTGACAAAATATATTTTCTGAAGTAAGCCTTCTTACTTTAAATAATGTTTCTTTTTGCCTTTTCTCTTTTTTTTTTTTTTTATAAATGGTATGCATTTGGTCTAAGTTGCCAATAAAGTCATGAAACAGGATATAATAGTCTTTATAGTCTTTCATATCACTTGCAAAGATTTAACATGTTAGCTACCGCTTCAAGCTTCTTCTTAACAACTTTTCTCATTTTGTGTCATTCTCCTTTTTTAAATTGTTTTTTCAGGTAGAAAAAATTAGACCTAAACCAGGGAAGTTGGCAGCTCTGCTGGGAGCAAGTACTTGAGAGGAATGGTGACCGGACAGGAGGAAGGGAACAGAGAGGTCTCGTTGTGTAAGCTTGGGCCCTCCGGGGCAGGGTTGGCCTTTATGGCAAGGAATAGGAGGCCAAGGAACTTGCTTTTCAAACCAGGTCTGCTAAGCAGGACCCTCATGGGGAATTTGGTAGACATTAAAAGAACTGCCATCCCTTCCTGCACAACCTGTGTAAATCAACCTTGTTTTCCACTCCCTGGAATACGGCAGACCAAATCCTGATCTCAGTGTTTCAAATCAATCTTTCTAGATTTATGCTACAAATAAATGTAGGGATGCAAAGAAAGCTTAATTTAATTTCTCTGTTCAAACTTAAGTTGTAGGCACATTTCTGCACATGAAAACACAATTTTATCAATATATGCTAAATTTAGCATAATTCTTATTACATTGACTTCTCTACTGCAGAGGAGGGATCCAGTCTTACTTTCTACACTGGAATATAAATTTAATCAGCTGCCTAGGACACTTTTATCCAAGGATGTTAGAAAGTGGTTTTGGTTTTCCTCATGGACAAAATGGCAGATATGACAAAAATTGATGTATTAAGTAAGAGCTGAATTTGAAGGTCTTTATCAGACTGTTGATCTTTTACATTCTTACGCTCCTCTGACAATAACTCATTAAGGAGACTGTTCAGAGTAAAAAAATGAATACATTTCAGTTAATTCAATTAATACATCATATTTATCTTTATTAGGATGAAAGTATTCCTATTGAAAGGAGCAGTGACCTTTGGTATCTTATCAGAGCTTCTTCCAGGGATGCATTAAGTAACCTTGCTAACTTCTGTAATGTTCCTCTAAGGACAGAATTAAATGGAAGGGACTGCTGTGAGTGGGGCTGCGTTGTTTTTCATGCAAATGTTACAATGCACTCAAAAAGGAGACAAATATAAGGAAATCTGCCATGGCCTTTTAGTAGCAAACGGTAAAGATTATTTTGGTATATTAGTATGACTTGCTTAGCTCAATCCTGATGTTATTTAAATATGCTGGACTTGTTATACAGAAATGTAACACTCTTGTTTTGTTTTGGAGGAAAAGCAGCTTTATAGGCTAACATATAAAAATAATTCTGACAAAAATATTATTCAGAATATTAATATATGATAAACAATACTAAACAACTGTGATTGAGAAGATGTACAACACTGACCTTCCTAAGAAAATCTGGCTGGCTGCTGCTGTTTGTTGGTTTTGGCATAGTTATTGCCAGCTGGTATTTATCACATCTGTTATGCATCTACAGGGAAAAAATCATCAATAGGAAAAAGTAGCTATAGCTACAGCCCCCAGTTTAAGTGTCACTGCTCTCAGCAGCTTGAGCTAACATCATGTACCTGTCCATTACAGGAGGACTGGCACAGAGTTAAGCTGGGCAAGGATTTAGTTCACTGCTTTCTACGCTGGCATTCATATTGTCCCATGTATGTACTCATTCAGACTTCAGGATGCCTAGAATTCATGCAGTCTTGCAACAGGCATAATGGATGAAATGCAGATATTTTTTTCTTCTTGAGGTCATCAGTGGAAGGTTGGATGGGGTCAGCTGAAAGCTGCACTGAGTGGCACGACTTATCTACAGTGCAGGTAAAGGCACCAAAAGCACTGGGACTGCTCAGGTTTTCCTTCTCCCTCAGTACCAATGGGATCACTTGGAAGCAGCCACAGAAATGCTCCAGTAGGAAAGTTCAAACAGATGGCTGGTGTAGCTCTGATCCTGCCCTCAGGGTCATTCTGCAGAGCAACACAGATGACATTTGTAATCTGTATTTCTCACTATGATGGTATTGGAAATGGAGAGATTGGTTGCTTGAAGGGTTTTACTTTGAATGTGGCTAATTAATCCCCAACACTGGTTCAGGATTTTCTGGTCCACATAGTTATTGCCAGTTTATTCCCTGACACATAGGAATTCAAATTGCTGCATCTTGCCTATGTATTTGGGGGGATTTAAACATACAGATTTGGAGACTAGCAAGGATTTTGGTTATGCTTCAAGGAAGAAAGATAGACTGGCATCTTTCCAGAGAATTAACAGTGGTGGATTTATGGTTTTGCTAAAATTGTGTCAAAGCCCCAAAAGCTTTGCACAAGTGTCAATATTCAAATAAAAATGACTTTTGTGAAGTTTTTATTACCTTCAAATAGTTGAAGGCTTCTTTTGAAATTAAATGTATTGAAAACTGCAATATTTTAAGAAGAATTTGCATATGCAGGTTGCTGAGTCAAAGTTCCATTTTATAGAAGCGTTCCATAAAAATTGTGGTTAAGGGCGGATGTCACTGATCTTCAATTACCCTGTCAAAATCAAGAGGCACACCTTGTAATTCGGCATAGTGTAGTCTATTGAAACTGATACCGTAACTAAAACCATCAGGGGCAGCAGAAAAAGAACAAAGTTTATCTGCCCTGAATAAGATAACCTACTGTAGCTGTAAGTTCTGGTGACTGTGCTTATTATCTGTTGACTGTACTGTTATTATTCACAGAGGTGATGTTTTGGACCTGCTTGCCAGACATCCAGATTTGACTTGAACAGCCAAGAGTACAGGATCATCAGCTATCTGGATTAAAGTGCATCGGGCCTGAAAATGTCCTGTTATGCTCAAACTCAGATCAACAGCAACAGAGCTTGCATTCAGCACAATGTTGGGTTCCCAGTTCTTGACAGAAACCCAACTCCCTCAACAATATTTAAAAATTTGGAAGGGATCAGGATTAGTGTTGCATAGGCCTGGTTCTGGTCCAAGGTAAGAGATTTGCTTTGAGAATGGGCTACCTTTGAAAGCTAAAATATATTCTTCCCAAAATCAGCATAAACTTGTGTTTCAGTATATCATGCATATAAATTTCATAAAGGGCATAGTATCTTGTTTGGTGCATAATCAAGCTAGTTTATAAGCACAGAAATGTGAGTATTTTTAATTATTATGGAAAAAGGTTGTAAATAATTTATTGAAAAATGTTCCTGAGAGTGAGAGAAAAGATACAGATGATTTCTATGACCGGAATAGTCCTTAAATTTACAAATTATTGCTGATGAAGTTTAAGAATGGGCATTTTGGACAAAGTGAATAGGAGCTATGTTTTTCGACACATACCATATAAAATGCTCTTGAGCATCTTTTGAAATTTATGAACACTAGGGCAAAATTGTAAAGATTACATAACACTGATGATAGTTTTTTTACATCATTGTTCATTTTTACTTTACTTCTTAGTTACAAGTGCCCCTAATTACTATAATAAAATCTAGTTTACTTGCTTGTAAGCATACTTTACTATCCTGTTAGATATTAAGAGAATAATTTTAAATCATTATTACCACTCTTTCTATGCTGAGCTAGTTACTCACAACAGAGCTTATCAACTTTCACGTAAATCCATGCTTTGAACATTTAAAGTTTCCTGTAAGATTAGAACTAGATAAAACTAAATAAAATATTTACAACACCTAGCAAGGAAAGTAATAAAAGCCAGCATTTGAATATCAGGAGTTACTCCACAAAGAATTTCTTAAAGGCAAAGATTGTGATGAAGTGATGCGGTGTCTCTGAAGTAAGAAACCTGAAGGGCAAGAAAAAGAATTCACTTGAAGTCTTCATCCAGTTAGAGTAAGCTTGATGATTATAGCCTTGGTCCCACAGTTACATACTTAGCTTTGAGTATTCAGGTAATCTCTTTGAGATGAGCTTTCATCTGATAAAAGTCTTGCCACACACTCTACCAGCCAAATGCAGAAATGTACTTCTACTAGGTATTTTTGCTATCTAGTTTTTAAAGCCTACTATAACTTTCAGAGAATTTTAAAATGGAAATCAGTCAGAGAAATAAAAAAGAATTCATTTTTTTAGTAACAAGGAGCCCTCTTCCCAGCTGATCTAGTTAAACAGAAGAGATCCAATTTATCAACCTTTTACAGAAGAATAAAAGGGTTTTGGATTTTTTTTTTTTTTTTTTTTTTTTTATTTCTCCACAGCTAAGTTATCCATGGCCTTCTCTAACATCATTCAGGTATGACATCCATAAAGCTTAATTTTAGTTTAAAGGTGTTCTTTTTTTGTTGTTGCCAAGCTTATGAGAACCAGTTGCATTATTTGAGACTGAAAATCCAAAAAGCAAAATAAAGCTGCTAGGAATAATTACACCTTAATCTTTTGGAATCTAAAAGCTGAGGGCTTTTGAAACCTAATATTCAAAGCCAACTTTGAAGAAAATCCAGTAATTCTAATGTTTATGACAGTCCAGGTTGTCTTTAAAACTCCCTTACTTCTTTTAAAGTACTTTAGGAAGTATATCTGTGTAATTTCAAGTGCCAGGTTTCTGCTTATAAGATTTTAAAACTGTAACTATAGTGCAGATGCAATAGTAACTGAGGATAACCTTTCATTCACTAAAACCAGATCACTGTTTTAAAGATCTCCTATAAGCTCCATGTCTGTGGAAAGCTCTATCTTCCCGTACGCGGTGCAGGTGGCTTCTGCATTATTTGCCACAGAAGCTTTTTGATGCCAGACTACACTTCCTTACTTAATGACTACCTAGAGAGAATCTCGGGAAATTACCTGGGGAAAAAGGTTGTTTGGTGGCTTCACATATTTATATTACAAATCATATGAACCCTCATAAAGACATCTTAAATCTCTAACACTTGGTTTAATTCAGGACAAAATCATTTGCCTTTCAGAAGCTTTTTTCTGAGCCAGAGCTTCTGCTGCAGCACAAATGGGTCCATCATAGAAGCAAGTAGCTCTAAATTTGGCATCCAACCAAAACAGAGAGCAAGGCCAAGTAGATATTGAGAAGTAAGGGACTGATTCTACTCCATGTAGCTGTCATACAGTGTGTACTCTGGAGAGATATCAAATTTGCCAGAGCAGGAATTGTAATAAAAATAGGCTCAGATCATCTCCTGCAGAAGTAGTGGAAAAAGCCTTGATTCTAAAAGATAAATCTCTATAATATACTAGTATTAAAGACGACCTTCAGGGCCACATGTAACCCATATCTGTACAGGGGAAGAACACTAACTTGTGCTTGCCTAGGTGGAAGGCCCCTTTAATAAAACAGTAATTTATATTGTTGCTTATAACTACACTACGTAAATCCACAGATAAATGCAGATCTCCAGTTTACATTATAAGCTACTTGTCATGCACAGGAATATGATACTCATACTCGGAAATAAAATTCTTCTAGTAAAAAGACTGTGGCACAATCCTTATCCTATTTTTGAGAAATGTGGAATATCTAAGTCTGGTAAAAGATGTAAATCATATTTGGGGAAAGAATATAGAGAGTTTGTTGTCATCTGGTAGATATGCGAAGTATGAAAACTACTGGAAGATCTATACACAGCTGTTTTTTAATTAAAAGAGTATTTTAATTCTTCATGCAAGAAATTAATATTTATTTGGTAATAATACATAATTCAGCTGCTGAACTCTCATCTAACATAACTCAGGGATAAAGGTGTCTGATTCAGAAATCGTGCCCACCACTCAAACTCAATTTTCATCACAAAACGGCTCTTTCAGAATTATCAGTCAGCCTTACAGGATTATCGTGCACTTCTCATTGTGTTTGCTCTCTAAATTACCTTCCATTTATTTTCTTTTTCAATGCTGAAGAATGAAGCAAACTATACTACTGCCTATTTTTGATGCTAGTCCTCAATTACTTTAGTTAATCCATAAATATTTAGTAAAATTGGATATTTCTTGTTGGCTGTTTGTAAATATTTTGGTGTCATTCAAAGAGCTACATAATAGCTAAGAGAGTCCAAATTAGTGTGCAGGTGCATCCCCTCAGTGGTGGCAAAAGAAAAATCCATTTCAGTGGGAATACATCATGGAATTTACTTCCATGCTAAACTTCCCCTTGGAGGAAGAAAAATCTAATTCCAAATTGCAGCTGAGAGAACTTGCTCAGCCTTGTCGAATCAAGTATTTAGAAAAAAAGTCAATGAACTTAAAAGAATATTAAGATGCTTATTTTCAACTCATCCTTTTATGAAAGGATGAGTTTTTAAAAAAAAAAATTATGACATCAATGGGCTACCAATAGCTTCAATTATAAGCGAATTAAATTTCTTTCTTTCTTAATAATAAGGTTTACAGCTGATTGTATATTTATACCTGTGTATAAATACAAATTCACTTCTATGCATGTATCTTAGAATTTTCTACAGTGTGCTATGTAGCACACTTCCGTCTTTCTCAGTATCAGGTAGGAGATCCATGCTAAAGAAACAAATGTTACGCGAAACACCAAGTAATTTTAAAATCAATTTATAAAAAATTACTTTAAATATTTTATGTAAAGCGCTGTTAAAAACATGTTCTTCTGTCATGCCATTTTTATAAAAATAAAATAGACAGGAGAAACCCATATGCAAAAAAGATGCATGTTTACTCAGGAGAGATGATTATTTCTGCAGCTCCAATTATTTCCATATTTGAGAAACTAAGTATGAAAAATGGAATGGGTTTGACATGGCTGAAAAGAAGAATATTAACCTCTGTTTGAATTCCTGCAGCTTCTGCATTTTATTCCTTCTCAGTGAGCACAGTGATGAAGCTGGCTTCACCAGATACTAGTCCTGCACTAGAGGATCCAAATTTAGCCAAACATCATTTCTTCCTAGAGAAGGAACAAATAGACTAACAGCATTGTTTTTGATACAGAGCTGATACAGAATACCACTGACAAATGCCTTTAACTGACACCTGGCACTTCAGAGAATCAGTAGTTCTAATAGTGTAGAGCTAATTTAGAGTATGGGCGACACAGTTATTTTTTTTTGCCTGGCAGGATACCAGAGTAGCTAGTGAGACTGAACACCCTTCTCTTTTAAAGACAGTTTCAGATCTTCAGTTCAATCTGTATCACCTAGAGAAAACTATTTTTACAATGCTGTTAGAAGTTCCTTCTGATACCAGTTTCATGTTATGATCCCAAGACAAGTGTATAGAGGAACAAAAGATCTAGGAGACTAATTACATAATACTAATTTAATCAAGATTTGACATTTTAACAAGTGAGAAATCCCTATAATAATTTTACATTACTTGTTCACCAAGTATCACTACCTCACTATTCTATAATGAAGCAAAGATGTCTGTCTTGTCTTGGATCCCTTCATTCTCTCCGAGATACTTCCTGTACTTCTCAAATACTTCAGGTATGAACAGTGCCTCTGTACTGTAGAATGTCACTCATCCCTTTTCAGTCTTGCACACATATATTAAAAAAAAAAAAACAAACCACAGTGGTAGTGAACCAGTCTTCCATCATTTTATTCTAAAATATTTCTTTCATTATTATTTTCTTTCTAAGCTATTTTTCTCCTTTGCAACATTTCTACTGTAGTGCCAGTGTCTCCACTTGGAAACTAACATATTTCACACAAATATTACAAATTTAAACCTAAAATTCATGGATCAGCTTTAAAGAAATACATAGAAAGTTATATTCCAAATCACTTTAGAAATCATACTTGTAATGTTTTCTGGTAAAATGACTGCTAAAAAGCAGGATTACCTGTCACTCATAGAAATAATTGATATATGTCTATGTTAATCCATTTTACCGTAACTTACTCTTCCGTAGTTCTTCTTTAAGGCAATAAATGTGTCTAAGAATGAAAGCAATTTCATGCATTATTATATGCAAAACTCATTTCATGGATTTTACTTCCCCATGCCACATGCAAAGAAAAGCCAGGGTTTCACATGGAAGGCCAGATGTTAGAGCAAACCTCTTTTTGGCTGGTGACAATTCCACTCTCTAATAGCTCTTAACAACGTCTTGTGGAATCTTAACAATAGACATGAAGTTAATAGACCACGTCAGCTAATAATCCCTTTATTAAACCAAAAGGCAATTTACTTCAAGTACATTTCTGCTAAGTAGTTATGACACAATGTGAGCATACCCGGACAGGTTTGTAATTCTAAGCATTCCTAGAGTAATTCATGTTAGGAGGGACCTCAGGGGGTCTCTGCTTCAACCTCCTGCCCCAAACGGGCTCAGCTGTGAGGCCAGGCTTTGCCTGGTCAGGGCTGGAAAACCTTCAATGACGGAGGCAGCACCACTTCTCCAGGCAGCCTGCTGCTACACTTCCTGACTGTCCTCGCAGAGAAAGTTTTCCCTTACACCCGGTTTGAACCTCTCTTGTTTCAATTTATGCTCCTATCATAAATCCTTCTGCCATGCATCACTACAAGGCTCCATCTTGATAACTCCCTTGTAGGTACTAGCACATTGCTGTTAGATCCCCCCTAAGCTGCCTCTTCTCCAGGCTGAACACGCTCCAACAATGCATTTGCAAATCCATTCTGACTAGCTTCAAAAGAAAGCATTAGCAACAGGCACTAGCTTGCATTATTTATGGTTTTGATTTTGGTTTTATTAAAGGGTTATCTGACTTGTCCGTCCCGCTGGTTCCTTGCTTTTGTTAGGACCAGCTGAACCCCACTTTTGGCGAGTAGCTATTAGGTGAACCACCAGTATAGACAGTATTTATCCTGTAGTCTTTCATACATCTCGTACTACCTGACTCATCCTCCTAAGTGATAACAATTCTCTTTTCCTAGCAAAGGACAATATCCAAAACAACAGATTATATTCTTAATAATTTAACAAAACACAGCTATTTAAGGATATTGATAATTTCCCATGCCTTTGCTTCTCTTAATTTAAGAATTGAGGTAATTCTGTTGTCAGGGTTTGAGGAACAAAAGAAGAAGGAGAGCAAAGAGGAAAAGATGGATTTCTTTCAATTAAATCAAGTTTTATGGAAAGCTTTTTTCCTTTAAGTCTGTCTGTGTGGGAGGTGGAAAGATGATGGGAAGAGTTCTTCCTCAGACAGATTTCCTTCTGTATGTATAACACAAAAGAATTTTATATAACAAAAAGAAGTGCTTCCCTTCTAGATGTGCAAGATGATACCAAAGTCAAGCTGACCAGGACAGCAGAAATGCTTTCATATAAAATCACCATATAAATGAAAAATCCCTCTTTCTGTAGAGATCTTGCTTCACAGCCCTTTCTAATATTTGCTAGACAGCCCAGAATCTAAAAGATTAAACCAGGCCTTTAAATTAAGGCTTCCAACATACAACCTTTCTCATCCTGAAGATACTGTCTTAAACAATCCTTCACAACAGAGGTACCAGGAGAGTCACCTGCTCTGCTCTCTCTTGGCAACAGAAACGTGCAGGACAGAACCAAAAGAGGTCTCCTCTCTACACCCTCACCTGTGTACAGCTATGAAGCAAGTCAGCTATGCCCAGGGTTATACCAAGAACGTGTCTCAGCTGCTCACAAGGCCGGGCGGATAGTAACGTTAAACATTACAGACAGAATCCCGAGCAAAAAATATTTGTCAGGTTGCCCCAAATGATATCAGAAATGGTATTTTTCTAACATATTAAATACTGTATTGATACACTACAAAAATGGTTACAGCTTGACATAAACTTTCTCCATTCTTTTTGTAAGGTTTTGGCAGAGGAAATTCACAATGGAATTGTGACACAAAGTAGCTGGGATCTCTCTGATAATGTTGACCGAGGCACCGTCGGCCTTGCGTTCATGATTCCCATACAAGCGAGAATTCATTCATTTAGGGATGTGAAGGAACTGTTCTTTGCCAATGAACCTTCCACTGCAACACTTGCAGTGATAAAAACTACTCAAGTTTTTTCAAGGTAATATTACAATTTTTTTTAAAAGTAACCCTGTTGTTTGGCTGCCTCTTCCTGCTGTAAAACTTCCTATTTACCACTTTCAAATCTCGGTCTTTCTTTGACTTGTCAGGGAATTTTTAATGCTGCTCTGTGGTGAATATATAGGATGAAACTAGGTCACTTCAGTAACCTGGGGCTGTCTTTGCTCTGTCTCAGTGAACATTGTTGGGCCATGGTGAATGAATGATTTCTTTCCTTAACTGACAATAGAAGGAATTATTTTAGGAAATTTTATGCCCATTTTAGACTGGTTATATATTAATATGTAGTCCACTAAGACTTTGGAGACAGGAGCAAAATACAGTTGGCATTTCATAGCAAAGACTACCTTGGAGAGTCCCAGAAAGATCAATCTTTGCTCTAATTCTGTTTAGTGTCTACTTTTGTATCATTTTTGTGTAAACAGAAGTAGACAGATCTTGAACCCAGATACTGGGTCCCTCTAACCCTAACAAGGAACTGCCATTAAGAGGAAAAATGGAAGGAAACAGAGTAAGTTTTTAGCTAGAATGAGCTCTTTGTGCATGACAGCCATGAACAACATTTTCTATTCTCTGTAGAAGAAATGATGGCACCCTGGGTTACAGAACTGAACTAATCTAGAAAACAGTTTTATTATGTCCCCACAGGACTGCAGTGTTGCATCATACCTGAAGCCAGCAGTTCAGGAAACCACCTAATCTGAAGTGCATATCCACGGCAGTGACTACTATGAGCAAAAGTAACCTTTCTCTATTCCTGAGAGTGGCTTCCTTATGAAGCCACACATCACGGTTTCAGTCCTTATTTCCAAGGTGCTTATATTCATAAGATGCTTGTGAATATGAAAGCTCTCAGCCAGACTTAAAACTTTAAGAGAAATTTCCTATCACCATGGCAAAACCTTAGGGCTCTCCCCTGCATGTATCCCTTACAGGCTGACCACCAGGATCATGGAAAAGCTGCTACACAGGAGTTACGTTCCCAGCAAACATTGCCAGCCCACGCGCTAGGGACAGGCCATTTCACATCACCCGCAGTAAAACGAAAAATTGCCTTCCAAAGGACCTCTCTAGAGATGCCGCACCGAACTTCGTGAGGTTTGATTACCCAGGGGAAGCTCAGTATTGTAAAATCCCACTCAAGTCAAGGCTCTCATTGCACAAAACGTAATTCCAACGCCGTTTTAAATAAGCCCTTTCCCTCTACGCCTTCGAGTTCTCAGCGGCCTTTGCCTCCGCTGCGTCCTTTTCTAACGCAGCCCCCTCTAAGAAGGGGTTCACACAGGAGCGTCCATCTGCCCCAACCCCGGGACGCGTTCCCGAGCCCCCTCCCGCCCAGCCCGCGGCGAGCTCCCGGCTCTCCCGGCGCAACAGCCGGGCAGAAACGCAGCCCGGCCGCGGAGCCAACGCTACCCGGGGCCGCAGCCCGCCGGGGCGAGGCGGGAGGGGAGCCGGCGCCTCAGCGTCCTCCCCGTCTCCATCCTCCCGCCTCGGCCCTGCCCGCCGGTCGCCCCCGCCAGACCGCCTCAGGGGCGCGCATGCGCCTTGCCGCCCACAGCGGGCGGGCGGGCGGGCTCCTCTGTGTGAGGCGCCTCGCCGAGGGCTGTTAAAGGTTGAGGTGTTTCTCAGAGGAGTTTGAGAGCTTCCCGTTAACCCCTTCCGAGGGGCTCTCGGGATGGCGGGTTCTTCAGTCGGCCTGTGTGGAAAAGCGTGGAGCTCTGCTTGCTTCTCCTACATTCGCGGCCCGTTGGTGGGGCCTCAGGAGCACTCAGAGATTCTCAGAATGCTTCAGTAGATCTGTACTTCCCAGTAATTGATTTCAGGGGGATTTCCTCTTGATGTTCATGACTGGAGTTCAGATGCTTTACCTAAGCACCACAAGGAAGCGTGGGCATCCTGCAGATGCCCCTTGAGGTACGGGTAAGGCTTTTCAGACATGAGGGCTGGAAGGGCTGAAACAAAGCCCCTCTCTGGTCACGGCTTGCTTACCGCGGCTGTCATTATCGCCAGTCCTTTCCAGCACATCTCATTTCTAAAATGCTATTATGTCAGGCCTGGTAACCACCAGGTCCAACTGAAATCTGAAAGAAGCGGCCAAATAGAGAAGAGAAAGCAAATTTTTATGAATTCAAGACTGTATGTCTCTCCCCAGTCTGAGGCAGCCCACACAGTTTTAGCACAAACAATTGGAGGCTTCCCAAGTTTGCGCTTTGATTGCTCATTGCTGTACTATACTACAAATTAGTTTGTTCAGTCATGGCTAAAGCCATCCACCCACTTACAGCTATTCTTATAGAAAATAATGTCCTTTCCCACTGATGCACATAATTTGTGTCTTCTGGTAATTGTACATCTGATATGTAGAGAGAAGACAATAACAGATAAGGGCTTCAATTTGATTTCTGACATACTACTGGAAAAAAGAGGCAATGGCTTAAGTTAATGTGTGTAGACATTTTGCCTGAATGATAAATAAACAAATTGAAAGCTTCAGTTGCACCATTCAGTAATGTCAGTAATTTTCTGAGTTTATGAATAGCTGAAATGCCATCAAATGGACATAGATATACAATCATAGGTATAATGATTTTGACTGTAACTAACTTGCAACTTTTTAAAACTAAAAGTTAAAAAGCATGTCAGACAGTATAGCTGCAGTTAAGATGCCCAAACTGCAAAGTAAAATGTGGCATGAAATAGTCTTAATGAATGAATTTTCTTGTTAAAAGGAACATTCCTTTCTATTTGATAATACTAGGAGACTTCAAAAATTATGTGTAACTTATGCAGTTTAACTTTATTCAAACTAATAGAGCACACAGTTTAAAAAAAAAGATTTGTTGGTCATGCATTTGGAGTTCAGATGCTTAGAGAAAGAATGGGCAAACATACAGCTATAAATCACAGGAGTTAGGAGGCTTGAAAGAATTTTCTGAGAACTTTGGGAAGTACCTAGTGACTTTTACAAAGTGTTTTGAAAATCTGAGGAGCTGAGATACAGAAATTCAAGGTGAAGTTCTATAATTAGAGTTATATGTTCATATGTCTACCTATATCAACTTAAAGTTGTTCTGTGTTCTATATTCTGCAGGAAGAGTGGTCTCTGACATGGCTGAAGATAAAGTGCACTGTGCCTCCCATCTCTCCACACAACTGCCTGACCACCAGCTTGTGGCTTGCTTGGGGGCTGCTCCTGGGCAGACTCATCAGGTGCGCCTGACACTGTGCTCACTTGTCAGCTGTGTTGAGCTAAGTTTAGTTCCTGCAGGCAGCAGGTAGCTCTAGCCATGATGTGTTCATTAGCAGAAGTTTGAAGTTTACAGAGCTCCTCCTTAGAGCTGCCTTTGGCGACAGGGGAAAAAAGTTCCATTGGAAAATCCTTTGCATCACTATATGGAAGGGTATATGTTTACATATGAAGATATCAGGAAAAGAACGTCCTGTTGTCAGTACGTATAATCATGCACCCTTTGATTTGTGCACATTCTATTAAGTAATATCACACCATCTTTTTTCATATCTGAGACAGAAAGTACAATGTCTTGTGATACTATGTGGGACTGTTTTCTAAACAGTGCTCATGGAAGTCACATAGGTGGAAAGTACAGAACATGTTAAAATTATCTGTAGAGAAAGAAGAAGCAATGAAAATTTTCTGGCAAATATAGGTCACTTATTTGTGCAAGTTAGTTTCACAGTTCACTGCCTAACCTCCTGCTTTTTTACCTAAGGAGGGTTCTATAGCTAACACAAAACAAATTTGTGGTATATAGACTGTGTTAATGTTATTTAAATACATTCTTGAGGAATGAAATTGAGAGTAATACAGCTAAGTAATAAGAAATGTACTGGACCATTAACACAATGAAATTACTGTAAGTATACAGGATTAAGCAATCAATATAAAGTGCCTCAAGTATGCTTACAGTTATAGCAAATACATAGTTGCATTATTTGATAAATGTCATGTGGTTATATCTTTTAATACTGCATTCTAATGTAGAAGTCCAAATGGATTTTTTGTTGCTGTTAAATTTTAGGAAATGGATGTTAAAATATCTGCAAAAGATATTCCTTGCACGTGACAGTAAGGTACTACTTCTGTATGTAGTTTTGTTACCAGTTCTAGTCAGAGAGTTCTTGCTGTGGAGGCCCTTTAAATATACTCATTTCATAGACATAGTGCAAAATAGGTACCAAAAATTCCACAGCTCTGCACTGAATTTGCACTTTATTATGAAAAATATAGCACATCTTCTGATACAACTGAAAACTCATCTTGGGAAAGATGGCTTTTTTAACCTGGGTCAATTCTCTGATAAGACTTGCTGGAGGGCAGCACAAAAGGCTGTGCCAGCACCAGGGCAGGGGCTGGGTGGTGGGCAGAGCTGCTGCTTTTGGTAGCAGTGCCAATTTCTGCTGGCTTAAGGTGTTCACATAACCACAGCTTGGGTATGCAACTTCATAGTGACTGAAGTCAGGCTAGGTTGGTGCTGTTATGGTCCCACAGCATTTCCTTCCTTCCCTCAGCTGCACACTCTCACCTTTCTTTTCTTTGGCACAGGATTTTTATTTAACCCCCTTGTGAGCTAGTTTGGGCAGTGAAAGGGGCAGACAACTGTACATTTTTCTTTCTGATTTAATTTTCTATTAAGTGAGCCTTCCAAACTGACTCATCAGAAGGTGAATACTATGGGCAGCAGTATGAGAGAGCAATGCAAAGCTGTGGGCAGGATTGCAGCATCTGACTTGTGTTGGCTTAAATTATCTTGGAAGTAAAACTGTTTTGTGGCAGTCAAAGCTTACCTAGGCTAAGCTGCTGCAGTCCTGTCTTCTCTTTCCTGGCTGCATGTTCCTGCACCTTCTTCCTGTGCACATTCACATCCGTGGAAATTGCATTGGTACAGGGACCAGCCAAAAACTAACCACTGTTTTTTGTTAAGTAAGATTAATTTTCAAATGGCCCAGCTTTTGAACTGGCTCCCTTTCTGGTCATGTAAGCACCCAATTTAGGTTTGTTTAAGCTGCCAAGGAATTGCATTTCAGGGTGATGTGGTTTATTCACCTAAAGATCTTTTCTATTGGATGAATGAGTATGGGAGTGAAAGCAGCCAGAGCTCTGCAATGTGTGAATTGCTCTATTCCTTCTGCTGGGTGCTTTCTCTTCCCAGAGGCAGTGCTTGTGGGCCTGTGATACGTGTCCACTGAGCTTGAAAGATAACCCAGGAGAAGCATGTTCCTCAGTTGGCTGCTGAAATGCATAGAAGAAGAGGTCTGAAGTCTGTGCACAAGTTAATGTTCACGCCAAAACTCCCAGTGTGTTCCTGCCTTTCTGAGCTCTATCACTGCATTCTGTGAGACATTAATGCTGTCAGCCACTGAGCAATGGGACAGGAAAAAGAGAGGTTTTGTTGTCCTGGGAGGGAAAGTGTTCTGTGACCTGTGTACCTTCTTACAGACTGCAGGCCTGGCTGTATTTCTGACTCACTGTCTATAGGCAAAAACTAGATGCAGCCTTGAACATACAAATGCTGACAGCTTTAAATAAGTCAGATTTTTCTGAAACTCTATCTTGTGAGCAATGTGGCCTCCTGGTACTGTAAGTCCTCCTTTTTAAAAGTGCCACTGGGTATGCATAAACATGCTTATGCTAAACATAAATAATAAATAAATTGCATATACAGTAAGTTACTGTAAATAAGCACAAAACAGAAAGAAAAGGAAAATACTTCCTCGCTATGTGTATTTCTGGTACAAAATAATGCTGAGAAGTGAATCTGATGCATGTATGTGTCTCTAAGAGAGTTATGCATTTTGCTGGAAGAGCATATAAGATGTACTGAATTTTAAGAGAAAATATTTTCTTTGTATTTACTGTCTCACACATACTAAAACACAGCTTTCCCTAAGGCTGTTTTGTTTATAAATTCATACTTATAAATAATTTTCATAGAGTTACTCTGAAAAAATTGCAAGATCTGGTAAGAATAATAAAAAAAATTACTGACATTTTTAGAGGAAACACTATAAAATAAAACCTGCAATTGCCTTTTAAACTACCCAGTCTCACAGACTGCATTTAGAATATAAATAATACTGAAATTACAAACACGTATCAGAATTGATTTTTTTTCAAAACATGTTGCCTGGGGAAGGCATGTGCTGCCCTGCTGCTGCTCTATGCAGGCAGTAATACCTGTGCTTAAACCCGTTAATTTGTACTGTAATGAGGCTCTGATGAAAACCCTAGGGGCTGCAGAAGGAACCAACTGTTTTGTTTTCAAGGAACCTTTCTCAGAAGTCTGTGGCAACTCAGAAAAAAAGTCATTGCATTTTGAATCTGCAGAAGTGGGAACCTGTTTTGTATATCCAGAACCTGTTACATATGACAAATGTGACATAGATCTGACATCTGTATGTGTCCTATGTGTGTCATGAAACCTTTCCTTCCATCAGTTCTAAGGTTGGCATTCCTCAACTGTCATGTCAGGGATGTATGCTGTAAATGAGGTGTCTGAGGGTCAAAGACTAAAGGGACAAGGGCTGATAGTAAGAGCAAGACTGCAGTTTTTAACAGTGTTTCAGGTATATTATAATTTTTGAGGCATTATTTTTTCCTTTGTTAATTCCAGTTAGTTAGGGTACCCACTGTATGGGTGGGCACCCTATTGGTCAGGGCAGCAGAAACATAGACACACATTCCCTTCTCCCACTGCTGCTACTGAAGCAGCATCCCCCAGCACAGGGACAGTGCAGATATCTGAGAACTGAGATCTCCCTACAAGATTTGCCAGAGGACATCTGTCAGAGCCCAAAGAGGTAACAGCTGCACAGGGCAGGGTGGAAAATTTTGAAAGAGAGCGAGTACTGATAAGGAAAGAGGACAGCAATTTTTATCTGCCTAGAGCAGCAAAAAACCTTGCATCAACTCTGCTCAGTTTTAGTACAGATTTTATTCTGGTTTTGCTTAGTTTTCCCACGAAATGTTGTGATGTGCGTTTCATTGCATCTGCTCACCGTATTCAGTCTAGGGAAAAGTATTCTAAGTAGAATACATTTTAGAGTTACTTTTCAAAATGCAAAGCACATCAACCTCCTGAATACCCTTTGGAAGAGTCCTGCACCCCAAAAGCCACATTGCTTCATGAGCTGGCCCCTAGCAGTTTGAAGGCAGTATTTAGAGACATGGAAAAGGTCATTGCTGCTAAAACACATATCCTGGGAGAGAAGGAAAGATACAAAAAAATATGTTGCCAGGATAGACTGAGGGAAAGCTACCTATCTGAAGATTGCCAGCATTCAGTGTGAAGGTTTGACAAACGTTAGAATATGTGCTTTTCCTTCCTCCCAGGAGCCTTGGTATTTACTGAATAAGCTCAAGTCTGTAACTTGCAGAATGATAAAGGCTGTGAAACAAGATAGTGCATGTTCAATGTAGAGACAGTAGTGTTAATGATCTTCAAGAAGCTGTAGCCTCACAGTACCATCCAGTGAGTACAAACAGTTGTCACTTCTCTGTAGTTCAACCAATTTTTTCAACTCTACACATGCAGATGGAAATAAAAGCAGTTTTCCCCAAATGAGCCTTAAAGATGTTATTCAAGATGCAGATTGAGTTATGCCTGGAATGTGCAGTGATGACAGAAGACTAGATTACCTGCAAAGATGCTAATGAGGCTTCAGAGATGCTTGTTTCTCATTATCCACTCACTACATGTCCTTCCTACAACAGTCTTGCTACTCCAGTGCTAAGAGTAAGCCCTCCTTGCCTTTCCTCAGGGAGCTCATAAGGAAGCAACATTGTTAGCTCTTCATGATCAAATATAAATAGTTTTCCTGCTTTTTTTCTTGTCAGGGCTTAATGAGAGCTGCTTGCTTCCTATGGGAGGATGAGCCAGGTCCCGAGGGTGACCCCAGTGCAGGCCATGCCCGCACTGCTGGCTGTGTCTGACCACTGTGGGCAGAGCGAGGGGCCGTAACAGGATTCATTGGCAACCCCTGAGATGGAAAGTGAAGAACCAGGGCCAGGGACCATCCAGGGGCTCCCATCAGGAGCTAAAGCAGAGGGAGCTGGAGGCTCCCAGAAACAAGGCTGCAACATGGGTCTGAAGTTCATCCAAGGGACAGGGCCGGAGGCAGGACTGGAAACAAGCTGCAGCGTATGACCACAGGGGCTGTCCAGGAGACAGGCAGCCCACAGCATAGGTCCATGTGCGTCCAGGAGGCAGGGCCAGGGACAGAGGTGGGAGATTGGCACTGCTCCAGCACAGCCCAGGCAGGGACTGACGGCCCCAGGCTGAGCTGAAATGGGGCTCCTGGGCCCACGGGCAGAGGTGGGGGGAGCCCCACGTGAGGCTGGTCAGGGCCATTATGGCCTCTGGGTGCCCCCAGGGCCCTGACCTTTCCAAATGAAACCTTTTTGAAGTGTTCTTCCCATCACTCCTAGAGAAAAGAATGCTAAACGCCAATAACCGTTTCCAAAAGCCATGGCTACTCTGTCTTTTACCCTCCTCCTGTTACAGAAGCAGCGCTGAAATGTTGGGTTTGCTGCGGGAAGAGTCCTGGGTCAGGCATGGTCGGAGAGAGCTCTTACGTCTCAGTTCCTGCTGGGCTCAATCCTCAGGAGTCACACTGAGGCAAGATACCAATAAGAAGTGGATTAAAAGCAGAAAGCTTATCTGGGAAGCAGCAACTCCAAAGTCCTGCTGAGTTTCTACCAGCATGCTTTCCTTTCCTTTAGGGAAGAAAAAAAAGTAAGCTGTTACACCAGTCATCAGAAGGTTGCTGGGTTGCAGATTTAGTATGAAATCCTCACTCCACTCACTTCAGTAGCAATTTTAGGATTGACTTCAATTTTTTTCCCCTGTTACCTTCTTGTACATAATAGGATATATTTGGTGCTGAGGAACCTACAAAGAAACCCTGCGTAAGTGCTAAGAATCAGCCCATAGGCCTGTTTTTCAGCTGAGGGATTTAAAGCCCTCAGTTACGTGATGTCAGGAGTCAAACTAGATTTTCAATGCACAACTTGCCTTTTGATAAAGCTTTGCACCATGGGTAAGGTGCGTTAAAATACAGCTCCTGTGATCTCCCAGCCAATGAGAAAGAAAAGGAAATAAAAACTAAAGGAAGTTTAAATAGAAATGCCCACTGTATTAGGGAAAGGGATAAGTGTATACATGAGGCAAAGGTAGGAGCTGAGGTAAAAGCGAATGGAAAAGACAATAAAGAAACATGTCATCAAATAATCTACAGCAATTAACTTCACTAATAATTACCTATAACTAACCTAACGGTTTAGTAGATAGTGGATATACCTCTTTATAGGTCCTGTATAGGCCTGTCTGAATATAAAAAAAAGTTAGTCAATGGCATTCAGTGATGCATGGGCCCAGGGCTCCCACTGGGTGAGAAGATAATAAAAATGAACCCTAAATTCCCCTTATGTGGGTTAAAATATCAGACCTGATCGGATTATTGTCTACAACTGCATTGTCTCTTTGCTCCTTTTTTCAGTGATGGATTGAATGTCTTATCTCTACTGCTGTAAGTTGTCTCAGGCAAGTACAGAAACAAAGAGTCAGATGTTTAACCGATGAGACAGGCTTGTCTTCATAGCCGAAGGCCATTAAACAATTTCAGGCTTCCTGGAAATACAGTCTAGAACAGGACCATTTAGGCTGTATCCTGGAGTGAATCTTCTCCTTGTTCTTCAAGATCACTTTTTCACTAATGTACCCACTAAGCTGCTGGGTTCAGATGCGTTCAGATCATCCTCCCCCTCTGTTTGCAGGGTCCTGCCAGTGCTACTTGGAGCACACCCCCAACTCAGCGATTTCATTACAAGCCCATCTCTTGCTAGGGTGTATGCACTCTGTCACACCATCTCTTTCCTCTGTGAAAGCAGGTGTGGATTACCTCCCCTTGGTCTACTCCCAGTGTGTAGGTGTTGAGGCCAGTCTCCTGACTGGAAATTTTGCTGGTTCCATTTCGACTGTTATCTGCCTCAATAGTAGTGTCCTCAGTAGATGTCCCCTGATTATTTTGAATTAAATTATGAGGCAAGGACATGTAAGCGTTCTGTTTTACCAGACTTCCTTCCTCCTGCTGCTAACTGCAGAGCTGCAGGGACTGCTAGAGGGCCTGACAGAAGGCAGGGAGAATCTACAGCCCATGCTCACTGTCGTTTTTTCTGGGACTCTCTGTGCAAGTGATTGGCACCTTCACTGGAGGAGCTGTCACCTCTCATCATTCACTGGCATTTGGATGTTTCTAAAAATTCCTGCATGTTTCTGTTATGTCACTCTCTAATTTAGCAAATTTGTTCTCATTTTTAAATACAGTTTTATTTATTTCTAATACGTTAAAGGATGCTTTTTCTTCTTTGTACATGGATCAAAGAATACCTGGGTGAGAGTGCAGATATAGTTGGGGATTTGCTGCCATCTGCAGTTGAAATCTAATATTAATCTCAGTTTACATGAGCGATTCTTCCTTCCCAGTGTCTTCAAAGACCTTCAAATCTCAGACAAGCCACAAGACATGCGTTAATGACTATTCTTCAGTCCTGACTACCAAGTTCCTGCTCTAGGAGAAGGGAGGAGAAGTGTTTACATAAAATTATTTAACTACTTCTGGCTGTAAAGTTCATTGACAATCCAGACAGATAGATAGTAAAACCCTTGCAGTCATCTCTTCGGCTCTCTTTTTGGTCAATTTGTTCACTTCCCAGTCTATAAACACTGATGACACCATCCCACTGTTTAAACTTTGAGCAGGAACTTTTCAGAAACTTCCCAGCCTTGACACAGAACTTGAGTGGTTTGGGAGTGAGAGTTGAACATCCGCATTTTCTGAACGGGACTATATCTCCTTGTTTCATCTCTAAAAGAAAGGAGGACAGCTGGTGATGTAAGACAGCTCTCCCCTTACTACTGTAGTGGGTTTTCTCATTAAAATATATAGTGGATCCTAGTACAGAACAGAAAAGCATTAAAGCCTGCATGTATCAGGCTGGCGTAGAAAAGAATCAGAAAAGTAATTTTAATAAGATTTACCTCTACAGTACTGCAATCATTCTAGGCACCAAAATATCCAGATGCATCAAAGGATGTTGGGGGTAATTAAAAAAAATATTAGTTAATATTTCTATATATTTTATGGTTTTGTAGATAATGCATATAAAATAGTAGGAGAGAAATTCATGTAGTTCTTCACATATCCTGCAAATAAATACAGAAATAAGTAAATAATTACATAAAAGAATGAGAATGGCACAATGGAAGCGAGTAGAGATGATTAAATTGTTGTGGCATGAACATTTTCTAAGTATGGCTGGATAGTTTTGTAATTTTTTTGTTGTTGTTTTAATGAATCTAGTCAAGCAACTTTACTGAGCCGTTATGGTAAGAAATTATTTTTGACTGTCTGCATAAGAAAACCAAGTATTAGTTTCTATAATATTTAAAAGTCCTTCCTACACTCTAGTAAAGGAACTGCATCCCATTTCACAGGTATTGTTCTAACTCCTCTAATACAGCACATTTACAAGCTAAAAATCTCTGTACTTGTAAGGATCTAATATGACAATCTCTTTTGATTTTTCCCATCCCTGCAAACCATAGAAAAATGTACAAGTATTCTAAGTCTGATCCTCAAGGACTGTAAATCACTGTTTCTTCACTGAAGCCAATGGAGCAGCAGTGATTTGTAGAAATAGAACATCTAGCCCTGGTTTTTAAGTGTTTCATAAATATTTCACTCAAACTGAGAAACATACATGATGATTCAAATAATAGTTTGCTTTCTGCGTATTATAGTTTATGCTCTTTTGCCCAATTTGGAGAACTTAAAGTATCAACAAATATAATAAAAGTACAATATATCAGTGATCAGCATGAAGTGCATCAAATTACTATAGTTTAATCACTGAGTGAACTGCCAGCTTGTTTTTGCAGTCACACAAAAGCAATGTCTTAATTTCTTCTGACAAATGGAGATTGTTACTTATGCAGATGGTGCATAGATGAAACATGAGTGGTTAAATTTTGTCAGCTTGTCTTTTTCCAAAGAGTGCTTAACACAGCAATCCTAAGTTCACATAGGAAAAAAACTGTTTCTGTGCTGAGATCAAGGTCAGAAATTGTAGCCACTGTCAATCCAGTTTCAACAAATTGCCTATACGGTCGAGAACTTGTAGTAAGGCATTTCAGGGAATCTGGGAGTGTTTCTGTTCACTAGGGAAATGGACATCATCTTGTTCACATTTATTTTCTCCCCTTCCAGTTCATGGGAAGACTTCACAATCCTCAGATATGCAGAAGTGCTCAGGCTTCTTGTTCAGCATCTGGGAATCATGGCACTCAGATTTTGGCTATGCTATTATCTACTGTGGGTCCTTGAACAAGTCACTTCTTTTTAGTGTTTAAATTTAGGTGTTAATTTTCACAGTAGAAAGTCAATAATACCTGGGTGACAAGTGTATTACAAGGTTTGGTTGATGAAAATATTCTGAGACTTTTAATTTAGTGTCCTTTAAAAGCTCTTATTATGTGTTATGTGATTTGGCTAATGATGAGCACATTCGGAATTCATAAAAACTGTAGCTATAAAAAATGTCTTCTATAAAACTGTGCTAGTAAATTAAAGTTTTTATTCTAATGCATTCAGACTGTATCTTGAAAAAAGGATAGTGCAAACCATTTTCCCCAGATTGCATTAGTAAAGAGTAAAATCAAAACAAATACTGAAATAAACTTTAGTTTGCTTGTTTCTTAAATTACTGGTATACTTCAGAGTGCCCTGCAACAACCTATCAATAAAAGAAAAATATGAGGAAATACCTTACATTCTGTATTATGCTTCCTAGTGACTAAAGCTGATGTAGTTTTGGCTGGTTCTGTACTACAAAATTTAAGTTACAAACTTTCTGAGAGATCATAAAAATTTAAATTGCAACTTGGTTCAAGGTATTGCATCTGCCATAAGCCCAGCACATGTGTTTTAGAACTTCGGCTTCACTTAGATCCAAGGTTCAGTTTTTGGCCATGTTCTCTGATTTTTGATTGGGGAAAAATTCCTCCGTTAAGGAGAGCTCAGTGACTATTCTTTCATATAGGAAAAGTACTCAGAGGAAAAGAGTCTTTCTGTCCAAGACGGTAACATCAATTAAAAAGCCACCAGCTAAGATAGCATTAGGTTATGTTGTAGGCCTGAGCGTTACAGGCAGAAGGTTTCACAGCAGCTTAAAACTAAAGCCTATCAGAATTTGTCTGGTGCCATTTGCCACTTGGGATAGACAGTCTCTAGAAAATTTCAAGCTTTGCTTCTGCTTGACCCCACTCACTTTTCTTCTGGAAAGCTCTCGATAAAGACTGCCACAGAAATCAAGCAAAACTCTCCCTTACTTCCCTTATGATCAGGTGCAGTTCACAATGTATATGAGAAGAGAGAGAAATGAAGAATAAAAGATTATCAGTTCATTTGACAAAGAGGTGTGTTTGCTCCCACTCCTTCAACACTTGACCAAGTAAAAGAAGGGAGGAGAGGAGGGAACTAAAAAGTCCTGAAGTGTCATCTAACTTGCAAGATTAGGAGGGAAAAGTAGTGGGAGCTCTTAAAACTGTCCCTGTGGTCCTGGGAGAAAACATGTAAGTCTGAGTAAACAGAGAGGTAAGAGCTGGGAAGAGCAGTGGAGACTGTTGGAGCTTAAAGGCAACTGTAAAGTCCTGTTATGGTGAGAACTTTTGTACTGAGGGTCAAGGCGCTTGGCTTAATGTCCCTGGGAATATTAACAATGCTTTTTTGTCATGGAGCTAGGGAGCAAAGGGAGTTCAAAAAACAAGAGAACCAAAATGTATCAATTTTGTTTGAATAATCCCATGTTTTCAGGGGCTGGGAAGCAGGGAGCTGATAGGAGGCCACCACATATTTGCTTTCTTCGACATTTCTAGAAACTGTGTCCATGTGAAGTCTGAAGACTCCACATGTAGCCCAGGCCTCCTTGAGACCCGGCAGCTCTCTGAAACAGCAGCTCTGACAGTGTGATGGGATAACTGGAAATATTCCCTGGGCATGCAGCTCTGCAGCGTGTGCTTGCTCACCCAGTCTGACATCCCTCGGAGCCAGTGTACCTACTGTGCACGTGCTGCACACAACGCAGGACTCTGCAGTACGTGCTCACCAAGTTCAGCACCTTTTGGAAGCACCAATCTTGCTGTGAATCCTAGGGACAGTGATGGGTGTACTTCTGCAGAGACAGGCCAACAAGAATTATGGTAATAATGTTGTGAAGTGGTGGTTACTGTTGATGCCTTTTATGGAGATACTGATAACAATAACAACCTATGCGATATTGGCTTTGCAAGATCGTACTCCCCAAAACATCCTCATTACTCCCCTCCAGTTCCCCAGTTCTCTGTGAAGTCCACGTCTCCCCATGGCCCCCTGCAGTGTCCCGCCATCCACCGCAGCACCATCCATCGCATGTGGCTGCCTGTCGCACTGCTGTAGCCACCTCCAGCCCTGTCTCACCAGCAGCTCCCCGCCATCCCCGCGGTCGGCCGAAGCCTTGGCAGTGTCCCAGCTGCCTCCTGGCAGCCATGCTGGCTTCGTGGCCTTCCGAGTGGATTGCGCTTGCCCAGCCGGTCATTGCCTCCTTCTGCTTCCCAGGGTGGGTTGGTGCAGTGAACAAGCCGTGGTGAGCCCAGGAGTCTGCCCGAGGCTTGTCCTGGGTGGGGAAGGAGCCATCCTGGTTTCTCTGGATGAAGAGAATTGGCTCGTTTGTTGTACAATGGTGGGTTTGATTGCAATTTAGTTCCCTTTTGGGAGCTATGTGTTATGAATGAACTAATAACCTTGCAGTTGACATGAGGAGACTCCCTACTTTTGATGATAGCTCAGAGCTAGCTGCTGAGGGTAAATGGGGCAGAGCCAACTGAGGGAAAAGCTTTAGAAAGCCGAACAGCTGGCAGCTACTGAGGTGACTGAGGAATAGAAAGCAGTAAATAAGGATGTTTAGATGAAACTTGTTCTTGCTGAAGAGGTAATTATGTTTTCTAGAGGGTACACTAATTTATCTGTGTGGGTTTTTGCTTGGTTTGGTGGTAATTTGCACACTATTTGAGAGCTGTGCGTTGATGTGAAGATGGAGGCTTTGCAGCTGAGTGTATCTGGAGGTGTTTTATCTTTGACAATAGTTGCAGGACCTGCTGGGTAAAAAGAAGGTGCAGAGCTGAACTAGGTAAAAGGGATTAAAGCATAACTGTAAATAACTAATGCAGCCTATTAAGTGGACTGACAGTTGGCCAAAAGTCGCTATAGCTGACTTGCTTTGAAGGAATAGTAAATAAAGAGAATGAGGGATGATATAGTGGTACTGTGCAGTAGAAACAGGCTAGCAATTAGAGGTGGTGTTAGTATGGCACCAGAACAAAGGGAACAGTTTGCCTTACTTTTTAGTAAAGTAATGCAGTTAAGTACAGCAATGCAGTTAGAACACAGTTAAATGAGGCTAAAATCGAAGTTTTCTATGAGAATGTTTGGAAATGGAAGTTCACCTGATTTAAAAAACTTAGATGCTATCCTAAAATAATAGGAAAATAGTACATATGCTACTAAACAAAGAGATGTGATCCAGGTTGCTGCAGACCTGTTTAACTGTCAAAATATAGAAGCCTTTATAACCAACTTTGGAGTAACAATATGTGGGCACTTGCACATAAATGTAAAACAAGATGAAATATGATGTGTGTGTTTACTAACAGTAGATTGTGTCAGGCTGACATGGGGTTTTTTATCAGTCCTCTGAAGTTCAGTAAAGCACTTGATACAATGCTAGGGAGTAAATCATTACATGAGAAGAAAGAAACTGGTAGAAAAATGTGGAACTGCTGGAAGCCAGACCATTCACAGAGGTGCACTGTGGTAGGATGGGAAGCAAAGGACACACGTTGCAACAAGGGAGATTCTGATTAGATGATATGAAGAGGTTTCTCACAGTGAGTAGGGTCAAACACCGGATCAAGCTGTCTGGAGATAATGTGAAAATTCCGCCCTTGAAGAGATTCAGAACTCTGCTGCGGATGAGCCTGAGCCATCCGATCTAATGTCCAGGTTGACCCTGCTTTGAGTGAGAGGTGGGGTCAGATCATGTCTAGAGATCCCTTTCAAATTATATTATTCTACAGTTCTTTGAAAGATCCTTTTCCAAGGCAAAATTTATGGATGAAAGGACTCTATTAGTGTATTTTTGCAAGCATGGATTTTGTGGATTCTTAAAATATTTTCACTTATTCCAGTTGGAGAATGCTGAGAAAATTTGGGAAATCTGCCTATGTGTAGGAAGATTAGTGTATAGGCCAGAAACAAGTAAGACCGGAGTTATAGCAGTGAAACAATTTTGTGTGTTGCTATGTAAAATCTTGGGGACAGTAAGCATTTTGAAGGGAATAAACTGATCAAATGAGAGTGTATTAGCTGATTGCCACCTGACTAGGCCACCAGTGCTGATACAGCCATGGGAAAGGCAGATACAGTTCTAAGATGACTGACAGACACCTCCAGTACCCATTATCAGGAAAGATGAGTTCAAACCCGAATAAGTTCATCAGGACTTGGGAGAATGGAGAGCTTATTTTTGTGAAAGGACTTGACTGACTTAGTTTGGGAAAATTAGACTGAAAACCAAAATGTTTAATGATTTTAAGTACATCAAGGTGGTAAACATCATAATAGAAGAAAGCCTATTAAGATACAGGATATGATGTTAGACCCAGAACAGCTGGTTATAAAGTTAGTAAACACTGAAGAAAGTTACAAACCACCACAGTATTCAAGTTCTGAGATAGGTTTCCAGCAGGAGTAATAGGGCTTAAAAATTATCTAGGCCTTGGCTGGTGCTTGATCTGCTGTTAAAATAAATTATTCGATACGGCTGTGGGGACAGCAGAGGACAAGAGTTGATGACTTTGGAATGTAAGACTGGAAAGTACATTGTCTTTCTAGAAATAAAAGCAAAGCAGTTTGATGAAAAGCTACAGTAAATCACTCTGATTCTTAAATGCCACCAATATTAAAGGGATGTTATTTCTCCAAAGGATCTAGGACATCTTGAGCCACTGATAAAAGTAGGAGGTATTTATTATCAAGGATGCTTAGACTCAAGAACTGTCTGCACCAGCATCCATACAGCCTTGGCCTAAGGGAAAGGTACCTTCAGCTGAAAAATTGCTCTGGTTGCTGGTTTTGACAGAAAGCAGACTGTATACAGGAATCCCTTTATGTGAAGGACAAACTGCATCTGAACTAGACCTGTTTTAATAGTTGACCCAGCCTTGTCCATTTAAAGCCATTACATGGGTCCCATCCTGTTAAGGAGATAGTGAGCCCTGCTGTATGTTTCTGCATCTAAGGAAAGCAAAGGCACTTTTGAACACGACAAAAAAATTGTCTACATTTGGCTTGTTTTCATTTAGTCTAAGCTCTGGGCATCTATCAGAAATTATTCTAAATATTTACTGCATTGAAAGTTTCCCTAAACTTAACTGCTCTGCAGTGCTCATGTTCTTATATACATCTCTTGTTTGCAAGGATTAACTTCACATTTCCTGAAGGAAAATCTCAGTTCTCTATCTAAACACACAAAGAATTCTTGTTTTGATATAAAATAAACTAAAACTATACCATGGCTGACTGAAATACGTAACTATACTGGTTTTGAAGCAGCAGTCCCATGGGTAGCAAACAAAATTCTTGTTTTATGGAAAATACTACAGTAATAGTCCTAAAATAATAGTTTACAGTAGCTCTGCTTAAGGGTTTGTAGCCACTGCTGTGAAATACTGTAATTTTTTAAAAATATATAAATACGTATGTTATTTGTATGTAGCAGCACTGGAGCCATCTTTGAAAGAGGCAAGCATAGAATACAAATATGTACAAAGTGTTAATCTGACACATCTGAAGTGTCATCTGAATAAAAGAGTGTAATGCAAGATTTTGGTAAGGGATGTGGTGATGTCTTCAACAGGATTAAATTATATTTGTTTTCCTTTCAGAATAAATTATAAATGTCACAGTTCCGCACAGCTGATAAAGACTGAATTAATTAGCCTGTCACCTGAGAGCTTTCGCCCTTTCTGGAAGGGAATGAAGTGCTTTGAAAGAGCATTGGAAAGGGCCCTCATCCTACTTGACCTTTCCAGAGATGCGGCAGACAGATCGATAGGGAAGTGACTGCAATGAGCTGGCACCTCGCAGAGAGGGTATACTTCAGGAGTGCCAAAACAGGTTATAAAAACATGGAGGTTGACTGCTTTGTTTTATGAAGAGGCTTTCCTGTGCTTTTGGTTAAGGCTGAGGTAACTTCCAACCACTTTGTCTGTCCCTTGACTTTATTTTTTTAAAATTGTCTGGCTCTTTATCAAAATCAAACCCTTCTTCATACTAAAACATTGGTGGTGTGAATTTATCTTGGGGGCTGAATGACCTGAGGCAATTGAAAATGGCTCACTGAGGTAGAAATTTTAAAGATAAACTGGACTTTCTATAGTTGGTTTCCTAGTCTTTTTGGGCTCAAAATCAAAGATAAATAGCATTACATAGAAACCCCAAATGTGCCCTCACTGGTGTTTGTAAGAATTGGTGATGACTGCGAGCACATACTGTCAGAGTAGTTCATGCACTGCTGCAAGGTTCATGCTCTCTACGGGGTATTGATGCAGCAGTTTGTTCCTGTGATCCTCGGTCAGCTGTTTCCTTGTGGGTAGAGGAGTGTAGAAGAGTACAGAGAGGGGAAATCATTGTGGTTGAAAGTGTGCGTGCTAGATTCTTGGTTTGAGGGTGAATTCTACCAAATAAATCTTATCTCTGAGACCTGTTATGCAACATTTGTCTTTTAATGTTGAAGCCCAGTTGGGAGGAGTGATGCAAAATCGCAAATAATATGTGGATTTAGAGTGCACCGCCTGAGACAGTGCTCCTGAATCCCCTCTGAAAAACTTTCATGTAGTGAGGGTTTTTAAGTATTTAGTTATGGGGCAGAGGGGAATCCTATTTTCAGAGCCTGCTCTGCCTTCTTCACTCAGTTCCCAGCAAGCACATGTATATATAATGTTTTGCTTTAATCTTTTGCTTTTATCAGTAGACTCTGAACAGCTAACTAATCAAGAAAAAAAAACATCGAGAGCTGCATGGCAAAGCTAAGTAATTACGTTGATGATAGCAGACAAAACAGATGTATTACTCCTAATCACTCCCAAAAGAGACATGAATACCAAAAATGACTTAATAAGGAACCTTTGTAATGTTTATTGGATTGTTGCTCAACAGCAGAAATGCCTAACCTGTAGTCACCACCTTTCTAAAATTAAGTTTTCTAGCAGCTCAGAAGTGTGTGTCTGCTGAACCGCTCTGTGTTGCTAAGTATCTTAATGGCAGAGAAATGACTGAACAGGATTCATAAATTGTGCTTATACCAGCAAATCAAATGGTGTCTGTATGTTAATTTATTAGTGTGGTGTCTGGCTCCTTGCGTGGCTCAAAAAGTGCTCTCCCAGCACAGGCCAAGGGCTGTTCCCAATGTGTAGATTGAATGGGGCACATCTATTCTGGAGGGAAAGAGGTTTAATGCTATGGATGTGGCTGGTCTGTAAACAGCCACTATGAGAGCCAGAGAATAGGCTCTGGCACTACTTAGCTTTCTGTGTAGAAGTAGCCATCATCTCTGATCAGAGCACTCTTCTAGAAAACAGGAGACAAGCCGAAGCTGATTGCAGTAACAAACTCTCAGCTCTTTCCTAATGTGTATAGTGATGAGGTTGCTCACTTGCAAGGTGATGCTCTAGGCTCTGGTCCTTGCTTTGAGGACTTTTCTGTATTGAAATTAAACAATTAGTGGAAAGATGAAGAGAATGAATTCTTCCTCCCAACAGACTGTAACTGTAGCTTACAGTCAATGTAGAGTCACAGTCTTTTGTTCTCTTCTTCTGGCTCAATTAATCTTGATTTCCCTTTATTATACATTGAGTGGCTTGACCAGGAATAATGGACTGTCTTTACACCCTTCCCCCTACACTGGTGATGAGGGCACTTGTGTGGAAGGTGAGAAACAAGGATTTATAATTTATTCATATTTGTGCCTCTAACTCTGACAAATTGCCTTGAGGGGTAAGATGAAAGATGAGGCTGAAATTACTGGATGTTTAGGCCAAGATTATATTGATCGGGTTAAAAGTTGGTATTCTGTGATTTGATATAGGACAGAAAGCTGGATCCAGGAGGCCTACAGACAGGCCCATGAATTATTTGTATAAGCAAGTACACTGTCAATGCCATTTGTTATGGCAAGTCCCATTTCTGGTGTGACGCTGCCAGAAGTTTTCAGTCTTGTCTATTGAGAAATGATGGTTGATGGCTACTGCTTTACCAGGCATCAGATACTCCAAGGTAAACAGTGCTCATGCTCAGTATAATAAGGGTACCAAGGGAAAAGGTTTCCCTGCTTTGCTCCTTCTGTGTACCCTCCTTGAGCACTTCACGTACAAAGCTGCGCTGGTGCGTTGCTGTGATTTTTCATCTATCCTATCTTCTGCTTTACCTTGTAAGTAATCACCATAACTTTGAAACCAGCTGAAGGAGGTTTTGTGGGTGCTGCTGTCTAGAAATTTGTCCAACTAATTCATTGTTGTGCTTTGTGCTTTGCTCTTGCACTCTTTGTAGGATTATTCTGGGGCTGAGTAGGACAGTGCCAAGTGACTTTAATCTTCAATTTCTACCTCTCTTTAAAAAAAAAGAAAAGATGAAAAGAGTTCTTAGAATTTGTGCCTTTCTTACCAGCCCGTCTTTCTATTTAGAGATCTCTTTGGCTAGGACCTATCTTTTTTCTGAGACACCATTTGTTATCTTCTCTTTTGCATTAAAACTGAGTCTTTACAAAGGAGTTAAACTTGCTCCTGCTGTTCTGTCAGTGAGGGAGATAGTCTTCTCTTCAGTGATCTGTGGAAATTGTTCTGTGGAAACCAGAGAGGCTATTAGAGACCCTGAAGTCCAAGTTATTGTCTGAAAAGGATCTTGGCAAAGAAGAGCACTTGGTCTTCAGTGTGAAGACCATTAACCTACCGCACAAAAGCTGCTTAAGTACCCAAAATTTCTTGTTATAGGGGTTTTTACCTTGATCACACAAAATGGGAAATAACCTGAACTGCTGTTTTAAGTGCAGAACAGCTTGCAGTTCTGTTTAAAATATGGAGTGAATAAGCAATGATATTTCCTGACCTGCTGGAGAGGAGAACATTTTATTTTGATTTTTGTGTTAGAACTTGACACAGTGAAACACATGGTCCAATTAAAATGTTAGTAACTCGTCCAGGGTAAAATGTAACCAACCTAAAAATCTAAAAGTACTGCATGGGTACTGCACAGGTCAGTCACCTGTGCTTCATATGGATGCATTTTTAGCAGCGTCTTCTGTATGTGGTATTCCAGCTTAATTTTTTAACTAGCCTGGTTTTAGTCTCCAGGAGTGAAAACAAACTCTTGGTAAACTGTCAGGTTGTTGTTGGTATGCTAATAGGACTGGTGGGATTTGGCTCAAATAATCCAATATGTCCAGCAGCTGCTGTTGCATTAGTTCCCTTTTGACCCCCGCAAAAGGAATATTCAACCTGAAGCTAGGTTCCTGGGCTTTCCACGCAATGCGTGGTGGTTAGATGCTTAAGAAAGGGATTGTTGGGCACCAATGGAGTCAGAGAAGCAAGGCATTAGGAAGTGCCAAAAATGAATGGGCACCTAATTCTACTTGTAACTCAGTTACAAACCCTCTCTCGGAAAGAAAGCAGGCTTGTCTCAGAGCATGGCAAGAGAAACTGGGATTCATTGCAGCAAGTTTGGCAATGGTCAAAGCTTTCCCCAGTGGTATAGGACACCTGCCAGAGGAATTTCGTAGATACCATGATCTCTCACACCAGACAACTGCTCTGTCTTCTGGATTTATGGATTTGTATAAATAAAATAAATTACCCCCTGCTCCCCCCTTTTTTTTGGTTGCACAGGGTTTTTTTTGTCATGTCAGACATATCAGAAATGCTGGACAACAGAAGCAAACTATTTGGCTCAGACCATATAAAGGGAAAAAATGAGAAAATTATACTGGAGAAACAGGGAATCATCCCCTGTGATATGAAAGACTAAGGTTTGTATCCCTGCTGCAGAGACAAGATCTGACCTCAGGTTTTAGTATTGTATGTGAGTAAGCACAGGTTGGGCTGGATTGGAGAGAAAATACTGGAATACTAGAAAATCAAAACTGACTCATTATGTCTCATGCACTGGCCTAAATTGCTGTCCCACATAGTCTTGCTGTTTTTTTTCTGGTTGTGGGTATTTTAGGTACTACTTATTATTCCCAGTTTGAGTCTGCCACGCCTATTTTCTCACACAAGACCCTGAAGTGGCACTTCTTATGGAGCAGATGATGACTGTGAGAAAATGGAGGTCTTGGGAGATGCATGGAACAACCTTTGTGGGCCTAGAAATGCTTTTCTTAAATTGCAAAAACCTTTTGCCATAAATAACTTGCCACAGACATACATTTAGGCATGGGACTTACTTACACAAATGGATGGATACCTGACCCACATGCTTGTTTACAAATGGTTAACAAAGCCAACAAAATGTTTAAATCCGGTGTACAGCTTTTTTTTTCAGGATTATATACCTGAAGCGAATATCCAGTACTAAGATAGCTCCAGTAATCCAATAGGTGGCTTTAGACTGAGTATTCTTTATTTGTCTCTTAGAATAGAGATCTGATTTTAAAAGCTGTTCTACAAATCAATGTACTAATAAAACCAGAAGAGTCTCCAAACTATCTTTCTCAATCTTGTGTGTTCATGAACTGGACTTTAACAGCCTGCAGTGTCAATTCTATTAAGCATTCGATAACAAAGTAGGCACTGCTCTCTATGCAAAAGCTGTTTTCCCAGACAGATAAATTACCAGGGTAAAGTGCAAGTACGCTTGTTCTGACAATGAATTTAAATTATTGCCTCTAAAAATGGTGCATCTGTCCAAAGCAGTGAAACATCTGGGGGTTTTTTGCAAATGTTCATGGGCAAAATAGGTCGGGTATAACTGTAGTATTACCTGCATCTATTCTGGTTTGCTGATTTTTACACTATTCCACAAGAAACTGCAGATAGTTCTTCAGCTTCATTTCAGCAGCATAAAAGAAAAATATTTAAGTGCCCTTTAAATATTTAACCTCCTTTAGGGGCTAAAAGGAAGGATAGGCTTGTGGGTAAAACACTGGTCAGAGAATTGTTCACTTGGCTGTAGCCTTCCTGTGTTACTATGGTCAAATTAAACAGGTTAAACACTTTTTTTCCATTGGGATTTCAGTAGTAATGCTTCCTTTCTCTCTTCCCCAAGTAGGCTATAACTTGTTTGAGATAGAGACCATCTCTTACCGGGTCTATACAAGACACACTGATGCCAACTTCTAGGCAGGCAACAAACTAGCCTGTTTCGACTGCTGTTCCTTTTCTTGTATTTTTATAACTTCTCAGCATTTAAGATTCCTTTAGGGAAAACCTTTTGAACATAAGGACATGGTGTAGCCTGTTGGAATTCTGTTCCCTTTTCACTGAGGAATTGCTTTGCCCAAACCTGGAGAACATACCCGTGAAAACACTGAAAAATTATGTCTTTTTTTTTGCTGTAGTGGCATGGTCTGTGCCTCTGGGAGAAGTTACACTCACTAGGGGAACTGTTTTCAGTTACCTGTACTCTGAGATTAGTATGGAAATTGGTTATCTATTCCTTTATCTTTTTTTCATTTCTCTTCTTTAGAAAGACATGTAATTTCCTATCCTACCTGTGTAATTCAGAATAAAGGAAACAGAAGATTGCTATGACATCCTCAACCTTTTTGGTTGTAAACCTTTTGAATGTAAACTTAAAAATGTAAATGATTAATAAATTAAAAATAAGTGTATACAGGAGGACCTCTCCATCTCTAGAAGTGCAGTGTATAGAACCTTCCTTCTAATTTTATGTGAAATTGAAACCTTCTTTTGATCAGCCAAACTTTGGGGTCTCACAAATGATCTCTTAGAAGTCTGACAGTCTTAGAGGAAACCCGATTTCTTGGGAACCAGAGGAAACAGGAAGGACTTGCTTTGCTTATAACTGAAATCCCTTTCTACCTGATAGGACTTTGCACAAAATTTTTTTTGTTGCATTTTAAGGTCATAGTATCAGGTACCTAGCCTTTATTTCTTTTCCTGTTATATTTCTCCTAGTTTTCTTCCTTCCTCAAGCAAACATATATTAAAAATCAGAACAAAAATCCAGCCAGAACCTTGTTCCAAACTATTCACATGAGACTTTCTGACAGGACAATGACATAGCTGCCATTAGGATGCTGTTTCATTTAAAGATCTTTTAAGTGAAGGCCAACAGTGATGTCTGTGAATTGGACGTATTGCCCAATTTACAACAGTTCTAAATTTTCCTTCAGTCTTCTTTAAGAAGGGTCTGATCTCAACTATGCCTTTCCACAGCACACTGCTTTTACTGAAGCCTGCCTACACCGATTTCCCTGCTAGTTTTATCAAAGCAAAAAGAATCTTTAAGAGTATCAGCAGTTGTAATTTGCTTCTACCCATTTAAATTCAGAGGGCCTTCTGGGGTTTCCATAGGCTTAAAGGAAAATACTATTACTCTGCTCTGATCCAGATTTGCAGCGTGAAACCGTCACTCCACTTACACACTCCACACATTGCATTTTACAGCCATTGTCTTGATTACTGAGCTGCAATTGATTCACTAGACAGCAAATTGAAAAATTATCTCTAGGCTTCTCTGTAAAATTACCTCTGATAGCAGGTGCATTAGACAGTGCTTTAGTACTAACAGAAGGCTGTCAGGCTGTCGCCTTCTCTGCCAGCTAACTCTGACTGCTAGGAGAAAATTAAAGTCCGTGCTTAGAAGCTACAGCCACTGACAGGTTCCCTCCAAACAATGGCAAAGTATGGGATGGCAGATTGGGAGGGAGGGAGACACCTTACTGTACTCAAGCGACTTGGGTGCTTAATTGGCCTTACAAATAATGGTGATTAAAGAGCTCTCATGCCAAAGTTGGTTAGAAAGAGCAATGTCCTTTTTATTTTGGCATCTCTGGGTTGCATGTGTATCTCCTGTACTGAACCATTACTCACTCGTGTGCCTTTGTCATCTTCATCAGGAGTAAGAGGCATGCCATAAAACTCAGGGAGTGACTTTAGAGCAGAGGACATAGTAGTCTTTCATACAGTGTATGGTGAAGATGGCGGCCTCATTGCTACAGATGTAGAAGCTAAAAGTGCAAATAATTTTGCATGGATGTGTGGGGTTTTTGTTCTTTTTTTTAACAGGTACATGGAAGATAGGAGGTTGTGAACAGATTTTTGGACCACAGGGGGCAATGTACTCAACTGTCATGACGAGGTGTGAGTGGATTTCTGAATAAGGATGTAATTGAATAAAAAAATTGAGACAAAGCAAAATAAGCTAAGGTATAAAAATACAAACTTTGCTAAGGAAGATGCTATCTAGAATTTCAGGAGGGATTTTGGTGCTGAAAAGGATGAAAGCTGAACTGGAGAAAATTAGATAGTAAGCGTGATAGAAAAATGTTGTTGAGGTAATAGTTGCAGAGACCTGGTAAGCAGGGTAGAATTTCTTTCAGTTCAGTCTCTACTGAGACCTTTTTAAGAACAGTGAAGCCTCAGGCATGCTTGTGTTGAGAGCCAGAGGGGAAGGAATATAAAGTCAAGAGGCTGTCTTCATGCTGGTGGTGTACTTTGTGGTTTAATTTGGAAAACCAATATATTTGCAAGGAGAAAAAGTGAAGGAGCAGTTCTGGGTCAGAGGGCTAGGAAAGTTCTTGTCTTCTAAGAGCTATTTTGAAGCTGCTGTGGAGCAATGGGAGGAGAAAAGCAATGTTTGCTTCTTTCTTAGGGTCAAAGAATAGAGGCTATTTTTGTACAAGGGTGTTTTTCTTCCTCTAGGAAAAAGGCTGTCATTGATGTAAGTGAAATTGTTGATTCTCTTCTGCAGTAAATTTTATGTACCAGTGGGGATGCATGTGAATATATGCATTACTCACATCTCATGGAGGTTTCTAAGGACTGTGATTTCAAGGTCTCCAAGTGGACTGACACCTATTACAGTTTCTACAGTGTCCCTTTATCCTCACAAGTCCACGCATAGCTAGAATGTCTTTATTTAGCTCTTACTGTTCCCTCGGGGGGGGGGGGGGGGGGTGCGTGCATGTGCGCACAGCTGTCTACTGCTTGCTGTGGCCCTTGCAGCTTGTGATAAAGCCACAAGCACCAGCAAAAGTGACCCTCCTGAATGTAAGATGACAGTGTTTTTATCCCTCTGCTTGGCATGTCTGGGAGCTGGAACTGTGAAAGAGAGGAATGTCTACTTTTCTGTCCTTCCCTTCCACTCCCTGCCCAAACAGAGCTTAGCAGCCCGCTAATGGCAGGGTGGCATTAGCAATTGTTTAGTGACCCCTGGTGAATTTATGAACTCTCCCCTGCCCTGGGAAGGAGGGGCTGACACATGCCCTTGTGTTTTCCTTCCACTCCTTCCACGCTTTCTGCTTTCTTTTCTTGTCAGACACTTTGACACCCTGACTTATTTTACACTTGCAACTTTCTACTGAGAGCTTAATGAGTGCAAAAGGGCACTTATGACTTCCAAACATTGTAAGGCATAATAGTGCTGTGGGGGAGACAATCTAAAAATGAACAGAAATAGCAAAACACTGAAGGGCGAGCAGGATGCTGCAAAGCCATCTAGAAATATCTACATACCCTGGAATGACTTTGCCTCACCTTGAATATCTAGCTTGACACCCCCCCCTCCCCGTAGTTTGTAAAGCTCTGCCTAGGTATTTCAAGTGTGCCTAAAGCTAGGCTTCACAAAGCATTGGTGCATTGCTAGCACTGTGTGAAATCCTTTCCATGTAATCTTGCTGCTGTACGGTGGAATATTGTTAATACTTGATAACCTCTTGAGAAACAGTCAGCTTTCTCTGGACCCCAGCTCATTTTAGCAGATTATGGTCTGTATTTCCCTTCGCATGGAAAAAGCACACAAAAGAGAAAGTCTTATTGGCATTTATCCTTGTTTTCAGCTTTATGTTTTGCTTTATATGTTCCTTTCAGAGCAGACAGAAGCCCTCAAAAGCAACATTGGCAGTTCTTATGGAAAGCTGAGATTAACAGACCAAGGACACTTTGGGGCTGTTTAGGTTCTGTTCAGGTCTCCCATGTCACCAGCCACAGGGCTCTTTTCCTTGCTATTACATAGCTGGGCTAGAAAGGTGTGCATTTCACCTAATTACTGCTCAGAGTTTATCAATCTAGTCTCGTCATAATTCTTGATTTCTTGATGGAACCTGCCTAAATGTGGGACTGGAGGAGTTACTTGGCATTGGGTTGAAGGACTGGAGCCAGGCACACTCTAGCCAGGAAGGTGGAAGTTACTGCTTGGTGGTTAAGATGCTGCTCCTCTGCCTTTATGGTTGAGGGTCTGTGTTGGTTTTCAGTTCCCCAGCTATACTAAATGCTCCTCCCTCTCTCACAAAGTGACAAATGTTCAACTGAAATGTTTCAAGAAGTCCAGTCTGGGAGCAGATTCTGTGAACAAAATAATCCTAGTTCTCAACTTCATAGAAAATACCCAGGACCAGTCAGTGCCTCTCAGTGTGATGGGGAAGATCCTGAGACTCTCTTTACACTGACAAGCCTTGCAAAACAGTGGTCCTTTGGGACGTGCAAGGGAAAGCACATTTCTCCAGTTGTTTCAAACGTGAGTAATACTGAATAAACATACCCTCAAATACAGGAAACAAATGTATGTAACAATGTTTAACTTTATTTGTTTCTAAAGGCTACCACAGAGTAAATGTGGACTAGTAAGACAGACCTGGTGAACTTAAGAACCTAAACAAAATCACCAGAGCAGAAGTAGTCGGGTCCTTATGAATATGGGGTCAGCTTCAGGTTTTGTTCCTTTTTTGGTATCCTGAGTGCAGCTCCAGGTACGCACAAGCCAGCTTCGCCGAGACTCTTCCTCCAAGCTAAGACCTTTTGCCACAGGCTTCCCACATCGTTCTGTAACCACAGTGTTACAGATAGCACAGGATGCTCAGCGAGGCTTGAGGCTTAATATGCTTGGGAATCAAAACAAGCTCTCTCTTATGCTCTGATAACTCACCAGCTGCTTGTACAATGTAGGTTTTAACCTTCACGGATTCCCAGATTGAAGAGAAGTTAATATTGCCCCAATATTAATTGCTGATGCTTAGGAGGACAGAGGACAGAGGGTGGCAGCGCAGCACTGTTGGAGCTCAGCTACACAAATTGTAGAGGCTGGGGCAGGGCTGAGTGGGTGTAAAACATTTCACACACAATTGCTTCTAATTAAACGTACATATTTTTTTTGTTTTGCTTCACAACAGGGCAAAAATAACTTCTGTTTGCCTGGTGTGTTTTGGTACGTTTTAAACTCTTATTGTTTGACTTAAACTCAGGCAATGAAGTTTAAAACGGTGAGCCATGTGTATGGTGTATGTACGCAGAGACAAAACTTGCCTCTAAGAGGTCAGTCACTGATATTTTACTTATTAAATACTATAAAATTGCTGCTTGTTCTGATAACAACAAACAGGCCATTTCTTAGCATAAGGAAGAGTAAACAAGCGACCGTGGTACTGAGGCTATAACAGCTCTAGCTTGGGGGAGAGTGAAGAATCTTTAGTACAAATCACAGTAGGGGGGAATGGACCACAACAGTAGAAGGAGGCGTGCTTCCAGGAGCTCTAAAATGCTTCATTTTGCATTTTTCCCCTGTGGAGAAACTGAGATAACAAATTGCTTAATATGCTACTGGGACAGGTTGGAATTTCATGGTGCTGAGTGCAGGACTAAAACTTGCAAACCCAACACAAAACCCAACCACCACCAGCCCCCTAAACCAAAACCAGATCTACATCCCCCATTGAAAAACTGGTACAATCTTTATTCGTCTCTCACACTCCCAATTAAGTGAAATGAAGATGCTATGCTGGTAACATGCTGTTGGTAACATGCCGTAAGATATGCATATATCCAAGACATTATTCATGAACCCTCTTTGTTCTTTGAGGAAAACAGTAAGTAGAATTACTGAAGGATCATCCAGAGTTCTTAGTACTAATAAAAGGTTTCCTGAATGAGTGTCAAAAATTAGTCTTTTTAAAAGAAGCTAGCTGAGCATTGAAAGGAAGCCTTGCCCATTTCCTTCATTAACAGCAATAGTCTTTGTCTCCTGTGTTTTGAATGAGAGGTCAGCTTTCAGATAGCAGACCAAAGTCTCTGGAGCACACTGGTCAAAGCTCAAACAGAAGAGTTTTGTATTGTTGAAAATTGGTGACGTGATTATATTATTTATATTGTTTATATTGTGATTATTTATATTGTTGTAAATTGGTGATGTGATTTGGACCTGTGTGATGCATTAATGATGTAGCTTGAAAACCCCTGTAAATCTGAGATAGCAAATGTAACTACCAAATGATTTTTACTGGAACTCTATAGAAGTAAAATATCATTACTTATGACATGTTATAATAAGAGCTTCTTTGAAAAAGAAAAAATGTGCACACAAACTGGGCCACTTTTACAAATTACTTTTTCCACATTCATTTTGTTTAGCACTTCAGCGGTTCACTTAGATGAGATGTTATACCTTGCTTTTACGTCAGTTGGTTTACTTAATCTTGTCTTGCTGTGCTCTTTTGGCTAATCAGGAAAAGCATCACAATCTGTTTATTTGTGCAGATGAAATTATTTTATGTCTGATAATCCCAGGAGAGATTATTTCAGTTCTGAATCATCTCCAGAAGTCTTAAGTAGCTTACTGGGAAACAGGACCGATGTTTATACCTATTTCATACTGGTCATGATTTTAGATCAGAACAGTGCAAAAGAACATTCCTGACCTGAAGATGTAATATTCTGGAAACTTTTAAAGCTTTTTAGTTTTGGAAGAATTATTCCTACACTTAAACAGTAGAAGAGCTTGGTAGACTAACTCCACTGAAGTCCATTATGACTCAGAATAATGGAGAGAAGATTGCCTCTTCCAGTTGACTCTCACTTCTATTTATGATTTCAGTCACTCTTTAGAATGTTTTTTCTAGCTTCATCACTACTTCTTTTTTTTTAGTGCCTTTTTTCAGCATACAGAGCATCTGAGTGTAAAAAAACAGAGGAGAGCATCTTCTACCTCAACTCCTTTCGGATTGCAGCTCTCTAGATGTTTTCATAAAGGCATTAAAAATCCTGGAAAGGACAAAGGTCAGCTCTGAACAGGCTAATTTACACTAGTAAAAAAGAAAGTAGTATTAGACAAGTCAAGACGTAACTGATAGAAGTCACAGCACACATTTTCATTGGAACTGTACTTTATATTTGTGGAAACAATCTGAAATATTACTGAGAGAGTCTTTCTAGTTACTCCTTTAAACAGCAATTTGATAATCTTCGGCTGTGCTAACATTATTGCCAGAACTTTATGTGGTTTATTTCGCCGACATCACATTTCTTATTAAGTACACTCTGATCTTCACAAATCAGATGAGATGTTGAAAGAAATATTTGCAATGACCCACTTTCTGCAAATTAAGTATTGTGACCCCTGTGAACCATTGTTTTAGAAAAGCTTTGTCTGCCGGAGGTTGGATGCAAGGTGTGTGAGGTGTTTCTTCAAAACATACATAAGCTGCAAATTGCATAGAATGACGTACATTTCATTATCCTTCCATTTCTGCAGGAAAGGGTTACACAAACTAGGAAAGCACCTGATTTTTGGCAGGTTTGCTTTGTAACAGTTGGGTAGCAGTAACATTGCCCTGACTTGAAAGGTGGGATCCCCCCACATGGGGACATGAATCTTTGTGGTAGAAAGGGATGTAAGGGACACAGTCACAGGCTCTGGGGTGATGGCGTTGGCTGGGGTCGGGCAGATGGGTGAATGCAGCAGCAGCCACCTGTGTTTCTTTGCTGCAAATAAGATTAGTTCCTAGGTGGGTTCAGTTGCTGGGAGCCAGAGCAGCTCTCCAGGATTTAGAGATGTGATTTGAGCCAAGCTCAGGAAGACTTAAAAGTTGTGCCCTTAGGTTCTAAAGAGCAAGAAATATTTTGAAATAATTATTCCCGGTGGAGGCTGTAATGAGGTTAGGTTAGACACAATGAGTAATTCTAATTCCTTATTGTCTAATGACACAATTTAAAATAGCATTTCAGACTCAGGCCTCCCAGGTAACTGGGTTAGATCAGTAATCCCCTGCTCTGATAGAAATTCGTCTACTCATTCCTCAGAGCCATGCCTTTTTGCGACTGACCGAACACAGGCTTTCTGGGTTTCAGTATAGCAACCTGACCATAAGACTTTTCCTTTGTTGCTGTATGTGCAGACAAGATGTTTATCTGAGGGCAAGGTAGAATACGGTTTTCAATATAAATATTTTGGTTGGGGGAGAAAAACAAAATCTTTGGAAATGATTCAGGGGAGGAAGATCTTCTTGAGCAGCTGTATCAAAAGCTAGACAGAATAATTGCAGCATCCTAGCATATTGTCAGTAATGGCCTGGTGGCTGAATAATTTTTTTTTCTTACCGACGCTTTGAAATCTTCTTCCTTCAGTTAGTCTCTGAAAGGAGATCAATAAAATAGTTTTTTCTTCCAAGAGTAATGATGTGTCTAGACTTTACAATGGAGAAAGTAACAGTTTGTCCACAGCACTGATGAAGTCTCCACTCTTAACTACCATAATATATATGTAGGGCTCCCAGCATGACTAGGTCTTCCTCATACAAGGTGCTTTTATCTACACAAAAAAGCAAGATTTTCTGCTAAGTCACTTGCACACAAACTAAAGAAGATTGGTAAAGGCAGTGATGTTGGGGAGAACTATTTTGCTATCTCCAGTTCCAAGATGAGGGTAAACTTTTATATTTGGAAAAGAGAAATGTTTAAAACAAGCAAGTGTATTTTTTTGCAGATATGTTGTTTTACTTTCACTCAATCCTGAAGCTCTGTGGTTAGTTAATAAGGTCATTAAAAACTCGAGCACTCTCAAGAACTGTTCTGCTGATGCTGCTCATGGACAGTGAGCCCATGCCCATGAGAGACATTATGTCCCAGCTTCCTCCCTCAGCTGTACTTGCTTGGGCATCAGTTAGATCTTGTTCCTCACTGCTCTGCAGGGAATGACTGGCACACAGGATTAGGAAGACTAAAGCTGTGAAGAAAAGCTCAGGTGGTAATGGTTCATTCCTCTCCAAAGGAAAACAATTAACAAATAGTGAAGGCACCTGGAGCAAAGATGCAGCTGTCTCATTAGTAAATTTGCAGGCATGATGGCCTGACCTGTACTTGTTAAGTACTTAGGAGATCATTGGTGTCCCTTAAAACTGAATCTAGCTTTAAGGTGAGCAGGGCTTGCAGTAATCCCTGCTGGAAGAAACTGTGGAACCACCTCTGCTACACTTGAAGGTAGTGCAAAAGATTGTAAAGTAAGAGAGGTCTTCGCGTGGACAGAGAAAAGAACTTTCATATTGCCTCTTGCCCCAAATATTCAGGTAAGCATCTGTTGATGAACTCCTTCCTGCTCTTAATTAATTTCTATTTGTGAAGTTTGTTCGTACAGGTAAAATTCAGCCAGGTCCTACAAACTACAGTTCTGTAATAATAATAGGCAGGCCTGGCTTGCAGAAGCTAGCAGAGGAGGTTAGTGATGTGACCTCTATTCTGCTACCTTGGTGGTAAAACCAGTGTCCTTGAGATCTGTAGTTTGCTGCACATCAGTTATATGGCAGTATGAAGAGTGGCATGCCTTCTGCTTGGAAAGGCAGCATATTCCTTGGCAGAGTCCCCAGAGGGCTCATCCAGATTGGTATCTGTTTGTCATCGCTGTACTAATCACCTCGTGGTTAAAGCAGATGAGTGACTTAGCCTACTTAGTGGGGTCAGAGATGTGAAATACTTCAGATCTTATTCCTCTCTGTTTGCCTTGGTTTTCTCAGCTTCACAGGGGAGATAGCCAAATATTTGCTCGTATGAGCACATATCTTAATTAGCAAAGTTCTTTGAAAAACTGTCTGTGGCAAGTGCTCCAACAGCAAGAGGAATCCGTCATGCTATAAAAAGCCAGCAATTGTTTCCTCTAGCATTTAGTCACCTCTCAGGATGCAGCCACTAATTTCTCCTCCTCCCCCTTTAGTACACATATTATGTAAATAATCCTAACAATAAGCTGTCTGGAGTATTTTATTGCTTAATTAATATGGTTTCAATATTATGAATAAATAAGATCACATTCAGATTGTGAGTATGGTAAAGTTAAGGGGATATGATCCAAGAAGGAGTTTCAAATCCCGTCGCATCTGTTCCTCTATTTTGTCGGATTAATTTTATGTTCTAAATTAAATTATTCTTATGAATCTGTTTCCTCTGATGTTCTGCCCTTCTCCCCCACATCTTTTCATCATCTGTCTGCTCAACACCTTTGCTGGTCTCTCGCACAGGGAAATAAAAGCCACTTGACAGCCCAGCTGGCTGAGTAGGTCTGTGCTGTTCCCCCCCATCCCTTGTGGGGCTGCTGAATGTGATGAGTTTGGAAAGCTCTGGACTGGTTGGTCTCTGTTTTCAGATGAATGCAGGCTTTCCAACTGGCATTCGTTGTTACTTTGATCGACGTTTTAATTAAAAACTTGGGAATTCAAAGTCCGTTGAACTGTAGTAGACTTATTTTTTTTACTAAGAGGCCCTTCTCTTCCTCTCTTCCCTGCCCTAAAATAAAACTCAAACCCAAACACGTCCCAGGGCCTTGCCTATTTCTGTTTAGTGAAGGAGAAGCAGTTGTTAAATGGCCATCTCCTTTATGTGGTTCTTACAAGGTTTTGTTGGTTTTTTGTTTTTTTTGTTTTTTTTTTTAAATCTTGGCTATAGAAATGCTGATGTAACCATAGTTTCCAAGTCCACCAGAAAAGAAAAAAATTCAGAAAAAGGTCACAAGACAGGAAAACAAAATTCTTGTAGGCATTTAGCAACAGAGATCTCATTTTAATTTTGCTAAATTGTAAACTCTCAGTGGAAGGAATTGCCCCTCCCTTGGGCTAGGAGAAGGACCTGGCACGTTCTGGGCACTCCTACAAGGTGAAAATAACTGGGTTGCAGGTACAGATGCTAAGGCGCTCCCATCGGTGTAAAGGAGAGACTCTTTGCTCAAAGGTGCTTCCTTCCAGACCTGACCTTGCCCAGCACAACCAGGGCCCTGGCCCCTGCGAAGTCCCTCCTTGCTGCCTCCGAAAGGCTGCAGCTCCCACTGGGGTGCAGCCGCCTCCGCCTCCTCCCTGGTGTCCCTCTCGCTGAGAGCAGCCAGCGGTGCTGGGCCCTGAGTTCCTGATGTCCGACCGCATGGTCCCTGTTTGTCCAAAAATGAGTAGCTCCATATTCCCAACTGATGTACCACCACCGCCTTTGATAGGATCAAAAGTCTGTAGCTATTGTAAATACCCTCTCCTTTTCTTAACGAGGTATTTTCAAGAACTTAGAGGCGTGCAATTTTTAGTGGGAGTCAAGTGCTTCATCTCTGGAGAAATTCTGGTTGAAATCAACCTGACAGGTTAGAAAGCCCTTAGAGAGGGACAAACTAACGTGGGCAGGCTAAATGACCCTTTAGAAATGGATTATAGCTAGAAATTTACTGTTTTACCAGGAGCATTGTCAGGCCGTGATCATTTACGTGTTGCCATGTCTCATAGTGCGTAGTGAAAGATGAAGACAAGTATCTCCTGGTATCCCTCTGGGTATACTTTTGCACCTTGTAATTTATTTAATGTTATTCTTGCACTCTTGCGTTGCAGACTCCTGATTGCACACAACTGCTTGTGGAGCAATCTATATGGTGTATGGTTTTTCCTTCTTCCCTCATAGGAATGCAAAGACCTGAGTCAGGTCCGGCATGTTGAGAGGTGTGTGCTGTGGTTGTTACTTCATGGTGATGTCTCTTTGAGTGTGCCTTCTGAAACTGGGAATACTTTTTCCCTTTTAAGGCACATGAGCCATAATCTCTGTACTTCTAATTTTTTTTAAGTGTTTTTTTTTTTCTTTTACTACTTATGCTTATCTCTTCCCCTGCAGTAAAAGAAACAGCAACTTAATGTGAAGGAAATCATACCTGATTTATTCATGCTTGTATAAACAGCATGTATTTCCTCACGTGCAGGTAAATGGAATTATAAAGATGAGACTTTGTGAATAAAATTTTGAGAAATGAGAGAGTTCACTAGTAACTCATTTACTGTGACAGGAGATGAATAGAGGTAATTTAGTCTCATAAAAGTAAAATTGGCTCATGTCTTACATGTGGGTGGGAGGAAGAATATTGTTTAGCGGCTGGAAAGTGGAGTGGAGCTGAGAATTGGCAGCTGTGCAGAGGGGGTTTGACTGCCTGGCTCTGTAACCTTGGGTGAGGCATTTTGTGTGCCTGGTATACATGCTTCCTTCTGTCAATAAAGATCTAATTCTTGACTAGTTTGTAGAGGGTTTTGTTCTCCCCACGTGAAGAACCAGAAAATAAGACTCCAGTGTGATGCTGCTCTATTGCCATGTTTGAATAGGAGTTTTTCCTCCTCTCTTTTCTTCCCCTGTGGCTGATATATTTGTTCCATAAGTATATTTCAGACTTCACATCTTTCCTGGGGACAGAGAGAGTAGAATGTAATCCTGAAAGAAAAGCAAATATCCTTTGGTTTTAAAGATATATAATAGTAAGATAAAAAGATTAGGGCGCCTGGGACTAGGCATTATGAGACTCAGATGAAGTGTATGATCTTCTAAGGTACCTACCTCCTTGGACAAATAAGCTGGACTGAAGGCACAAATGAAGTGTGCCTGGAAGTTCTTTCCCAGGACTTCCCTATGAAAAACACAAAGCAAAATGTGTCTGAGTAAAACTATGCAAGAAAAAAATTCCTCTTGTTACGAGTGAACGTTTTGTGAAAGACCCCAAGCTGAAGAATGGTCAGGGCTGCTCTGTTGTGTGGGCTGAACAGTGGCTGCCTCTCAAGGTCTAGAGGTGGCCTGAAATGAGAGAGAGATCTGGCAAGGACAAGGTGGATGTTAAAAGGAAGAAAAAAAAAAAAAAAAGGCATGAAAAGAGCTTAAGATTTTGCATAAATTAGCTTTGGAGCAATTTGTTCCCCCATGGTGAAGGAGAAGGAGAACAGGTTTCCTTGTGGTGTATGGTTTTATTTTTGAAGGTGGGGCAGAGAGAGAAGAGGAGGTTTGAGGACAAGCTGGCTTGGCTCTGACATGGCCTCTGGTTTTCAAAGGTTCATCAGTGTGCTTTATAAAAATCTGTAGGACTATCAAAAATGCATTGGTTCCACAGTGTGGATAATGTTTGTTTACTGGCGTGAATGGATTAGAAATCCAACAAAGTCTATTTTCTGCTAACCAGGTTGCTTTCAGCATTTTTGGGGCTCTTAAGAAAGCTAAACAATGAGACTGGCTTATTTCTACCGGCATTTTGGTCCATAAGAAGTCTTTGCTATCAGGCTTTTTGAAGCTGGGAAATTATAGTATAAAATGGAGTTGCTAAACCTTACATTATCAGTAATTAATATAATGATCATGTTTCTGTTTTCATTTTTGTGGGCTTTCTGGTTCCTCTGAGTGGTGATGATGTGCGGACTGCCCCTTCTTAATGAATTATTTACCCATTACTGCTGGTAACTGGAGACAGTAAGATGACTTGTGCCTCTTTAAAACGTTCCCCTAAATTACTCTGAAGACGCTGCTGTGGCCGTACTACCATGCACGCTGCTTCTGTGCTTTTAATCAGCTCATCATGCTGCAAATCTGTGAATAATCTTGTTTACAAGAGTTTGGGGCTCTTCACTAAACACTACAAACAGCTTTGGCCTGGGACTTGCTGAAGTCTACAGTGATTGCTCTAGCCTGAGTACTAATCCTCATGCTTTGCAGCCTGGCCTGTGATTTACCGCTGGGATTTAAAAAGCCTATTCAAATTTAGGAAGCTGTACAAATGCTCAAGGTCCGGGTAGGCAGGAAAGAGCAGTTCGAGCTCAGGGAAATCTCCATCTCTCCTAACCTTTAAAAGGTCTTGTGTGCATCTCTCTAGGAGATTTACTCAAAGAAAGTCTATAGATATGTACCTCCTGGCAAAAGGGCGAATCCAGTGAGGGGTTCAAGCAGGCTGTGAAGTGTACAAGACTAAGCAGAGATCTGGGGTGATCAGTAAAAACTGCTAGGTGTGACGTTTGTGTTGGTGAGCAACCAACAACCGTGACTGCCATCTCTATAACAGGGGAAAAAATTATCAACTCCTAGGTTTTGTTTGTTTCTTTTGCTGTTTTAAGACAGAGTAAGACAAAAAGTGCATGTAATGCATACTGCACTTTTAATAAGCCAGGGAAGGAAAGCTATGAATATTTTCAACTTTTCCTGGCAGCTGGGTCCTTTTGTGCTACGAGCATGGGTTTGTGCCATGGAGAAGCACAGAGCCTGTGGACACACCAGGAAGAGGGAGGTGAATTTTGGAGTTGTGAGAGGACAGGAGGCCAGTCTGCAATGCAGGGTCATACCAGAGTAATGAATTATTTTTTTTTTTCTGGCTGAAGTCAGCAGGTCATGTTTTCAATGATTGACTCTTACGTTAGGCTTCCAAAGTCAGTGCCCCTGTAGATGCAGGGCATGTGTGCTCTAGCTGCCCTGCTTAGCCTGTCTACTCTGCATGCCTCAGGCCTGAAAAGGAGGAGGTGACACTCGGACAGCAGTGCCATTTTCACCAAAATTCAGTTCTTGGCCTGTCTGAAGATGATGTTTTTTTTTTTTAAGTGCCCAGTTTGGGTGTGCATGGGAGACACCCTTTTCTCTGACTCTTCTTCCTCTGTTCTGAAGTATCTCACCGTTATCACAGTTCCCCTTGCCTGGTTTAGTGGCTTCTGCTTGTAAAAGTTATGTTGTTGTCTCTTCACCACCTTCCTTTCAACCTAGTGCATTCAGCAACTCGTTTTGTCTTATTCTTTTCATCACTGATCTCCCTATGTCCTTTTCTCATTTGAATAATTGCCCAGTGACTTACATTTATCTTATCTTCTATTGTTGAAATTTTCAGGAAGGGAATGTGCCTGTATAACTTGTTCTACCTTTATGCCATTATGGAGTATAAATGGTTGTTATTAATAATGCATCTCAAAATGGTCTCTTACTTGACAAGTGTACTTTTATTTTAATATATAATATTTATGGCATGCTTGTAAGTGTTCTGCAGCATATTTTATAAAATTAATGGAGTCCCACAAAATGGGAACTCACTGCTGTGTCTGGCTGTTAAATTTTTTGCTGAGAAATGGAAAGAGGCTGCAGGATTTTGTATGCAAGTTATGAAAGGTGGAGATTTGGCTTTATGTATGTTGGCAGCCAGTGTTGGGAGAGGGAGAGAAAAAGACCCTGAGATGTGATATATTAAAATATTTGCGAATGATAGAGAAAAGAAAGCTTCAGACTTCATTGAAGCTATTCATGTTAAGACATGTGTGCCTTAATTAAAGAAGCCAAACATCAGCTGAATCGAAGACACTGATTTGTTTTCACTAGGTACAACATAGCTCTGAATGATAAGCAAATGGATAGTTTGCTCAGTGAGAATAAATACAGACATAGTGTTTATTGTCTGAAATAACCATATTTGAAAACTGGATCACCCATAGTATATTAAAAAAGAAGAGAAGGAAAAGAAGAAACATAGCACCTATGCTACCTTTTCCTTGAGCGTTCCTTAGGCTGTATCTGCTCCATAAATCTCCACGTAAAATTCTGCGAAATTGTTTTCTCAGAGTGAAAAATTGACTTCACTAAAATAAATGGGAGTTTTTCCATCAACTTAAATGGACCTGGTTTTCTTGCTGTATAAGTTTTTTTTAGGAAAAAAATGCTCATTGATGCAAGAAATTTTCCCCAGTTAGCCCATGTTGGTGATAGTGTGGGTATAAAGATAGAAGATTCAGTGCCTCAAACAAGTTGTGACGGTGAGCAGCTTATTAATTCTCTAGTTGGGAAATGTTCATACACTGCAGTGTGAGGCTGTTTACTCCTCCTTTTTGCCTTGAAACAGAAAGAAATGAGAATTAGATACTGAGATCTATGTTATAGTCTATCAAATCCTACTGCAGAAGTGGATAGTTATAAGGATTGCTTATATCTGTAAATATATCTTGGTATGAAACACTAATAGAGTTTACATGTACTCTTACTTTTTCTTTTTTATTGAGAAGTGTTCAGGTTTTGGAGTAAAGAAAGATGTGGACAATAGCATTTTACTGGACAAATTTATTCAATTTTGGATCTAAGAAAAAAAAAATCAAAGAATACTTCATTGGTTATTTGGTCAGAGATAAGCAGGAGACAAAACCAGCAAATTGAAAAACAGAATTATTTTTCTCTATAGCCTCAATTTCCTGTAACTTAATGTAGTTTTTCAGGGCTTTAGATGTGGGTGCAAAACCAACTGGCTTCACTTGTAAACTTATTTTCTCTAGAGCTCTCAGGGTGGAAATGGTTATGGTAGCAGCTGAGGGCCCTTGCAGAAATTGCGAGAGGCACTCATGCATTGCTCTGCACCGGTCTTGCCGGGAGACCCTGGGGAGGCCTGCCAGGTAATTGCTTGTTATGTAGGTCCTGGCTTATCTTGTCCCCCTTGTTTGCATCTGTGGGTGTCAGGAGAGAGGTGATCAATAAGGTGATAAACTCCCTTTTTCTGTCTCTGTCCCATTGGACTGTGAAGGTGTGTTTTAATTAGTTTTCTATCTATCTGTATTCTTGCAATGACATTTACAGTAGAAAGGTGCTTCATGAGAAAAGGAGGAAATAACAAGTTTCTTTTTCTTTAGAGACTCTCAGGTTTTTCTAGCATCTTTCTTTTAAGCTCCTGCTTTCAGCCTGCTGAGTCTACTGCTCCTTTGCTTTTCTTTCTTTTGCTGGCATGGGTTGCATTGGAGCTAAGTCACCAAAATTAGTTTCCTGGGCCGCCTGAGCAGTGCCTGTGCTGTGCCATGACAAATCACTGCTCCTGCTTTTAGGAATTTCGCTCTTGTGCTTTTCTATGCTCTGAGATGTGACAAAGGGAGTTTGGCCCTGTGGGGAGGGGAGCGCTCTGTCTCTAGCTTCCATGGGTGGTGGTTGATTAATGCTCAGTCAGCATTTTATCATGAGTCTTTGCTGGAGTGAACTGCTAGTGAGGCAGACGTTGTTTGCTCCTAGGCAAGTTTTGATTTGTTCATGCTCGCTTCTAGTCTGCGTGGTCGCTCCCAAACACAGGGATCGCAGTGGTGAGAGCTGGCTTTACGCTATGACTAGCAGTGGAAAAAGCATGTTTTGAAGCTGCTACTTGGCAATTTGCTGCTTAATGTTAAAATACTGAAACAAAATAAAGCAGCAATCTTTCTTGGGCTGTAGAGTGTCCGGAGAAATGACTGGACTCCAGGAGGAGTCAAGCTGTTACGGTAACTTTGCTTCCCGTACAGTGCTGGCAGCACTCGGCTCCGTAGCGTTTCTTGGCTGAGATGCTGTGAGTGATACCTGGCTCTGTTGCAGCTGAGTGCTTCCAAAGGCCTTGCTCCCATTGCTGGGTCCTGTTCTGATAAATCAGTGGGACTGAGGAGGTGTCTGTGGAGGGGAAGAGAGCTCGGTGACTCCATAGGATGGGGTTTGGGGCTCTTTACAGCTTGGACCAGATGCTTGAACTGCATCTTTCACTGCCTGAGCCTCTGGCTGTCTGGATGGCAGTTCTGGTCAGCAGGTGACAGTGATGGTTAGAAAAAGTTTCTGTAACCAAAAGGTGCATTGAAACTGGTGCATTTGCAAAGAACTGTGGCTTCTCACAACTAGAAAATCTACTCCCCTAATTAGCTCTGCCCTCAGTTTTTCATGTAGCGGCAAGGAATGGAGATTTTTTTCCTTATGACTTGTGTTATTTGTCTCAGTAGGTTTCAGTTCACTCTAGACAGAGTAGAAGTCACTCATTGACTAGAAGGTGCCACAGCCTTAAATTCATTGGGGAAGGCTCAGAAGCGGTCAAACCCTCTATCTGTTGTGTGATTCTGCCTTAAAAATTGGAGTTGTTACAGTCTGCGTTCAGCTGGTTTAAAAGTGAGGGGCTGGGTGCGGAGGCTTTTGGGGCACCACCAGCAGCTCAGTTGCAGCATGCCCAGAGGTGCTGGTGTGCAGCACCCAGCCACCGCTGTGCTGTGCTGTAGTGGCACAAGGGTGGGCAGCCGGACTGAGGGACACTGGTTACACGTGGACAGGCAGCGAAGGAGCCTGTTGGCAAACCCCTGCTTATGCAGGGAAAACATCAGGGACCAGTTTTCTGGTTCCTGAATCGCACAGAAGGAGCTCTGTGATGCTTGAGCTCATCATTTGAGTCTCTTCTTGCTCTGCCCTTCCAGCAAACAGCATAGTGAATGTGTCTGGACATTAGACTCTTTTGGTGGTATTTTGGGCCATCGTGTTTTGCTTTCCCTAGGTTTCTCCTGCAATCTGGTGTTTGTCAGCTCCTGCCCAGAATGGCTATGGAGTGTAGTGGTATTAATTTGCTGCTGCCCTTGTTGTCCTTGAAGACACCACCCAGAGCTATCTCAGACAAATCCCGAAACTGTTGTGCAGTTGCAGATTAGAAGGTGTCATATAAACTGTAATGATTTGAACTGCATGTGAAAGGTATATTTTTAGAGTAAGTTCTGTTTCTGCTTATTTATGTACCATGGAATTGTAGCTCAATATTTAAAGTAACATAAAGTTTTGCTGTGGGCTTTTTTGTTGGGTTTTTGTTGGTTTTTAAACATAGAGCACTTATAGCTAGTTGTTAGCGCTGGAAAGCTAAATGCAAATTTGAGGAAGAGCATTTGAAACATGTAGAAGAGGAGCTGGGAATTACATCAAATAAAGCAGCAAATGGAATAGAAAGCAACTGCGGCTGCACATTTAGCTGTAGCCAAAAGATAATCAAACTATAATAAAACCTCTTGTAAGTACAGCTTTTGGTATAGTTTTGCTCATCCCTTACTTTGTCCCCTCTGCTATACAATTCTTTGCACTGTACTTTTGAAATGGAGCATTGCCATATTGTAAATTGCAAATTGAGGGAACAGGACAAAGCTTACAGATACAGCTCTTCACAGTACATAGCAACAATTTGTTCCGTGGAGTTGAATATGCGATTGGACATAGCAAATGTGAAAGCAGCAAGGTTATGAGCCTCCTCTCGTTCTGAGTTTTTTGAAGTTGAGGGTTTTAACATGCTAGGAGCAAGCAGCAGTGCAGCAGCAGAGGAGTGAGCTCTGAGAATGCACCTCTGTGAGAACAGTTTCCACCTCTGAGAGGGGCTGGAGGGACCTGAGGTACTCTGAGCTGAGGGAAGCAGAGGTACCCCCAGCAGCAAACACAAAGCACTGGGTTGAGAAAAGTAGGACGAAAGCACAGAAGTGTTTCATACCAACTGAGGTACCTCAAGGAACAAGCCTAAAAATAGAAAGCTGTTTGGGAGGGAATGTGCTGGTTATCAAATAGCAAGTATTTAGCAGGTGGAGGTTAGTAGTCGGCTCCTGCTAGAGATAAAGATGAGTTATAACATCTGAAATGCTGGGTAAGAGCAGCAGGATCACAACTGTGAGATCTTACAGCAGTGCAAGAAGGGTGAAAAAACCTTTGACTGTGTATTTTAGTAAACAAATTTCAAACCAGCCGAGGTCAACCAGTGACGCAGCTGCCCACTGTGCAGGTACTCCCAAAGCCTTAGCCTTGTCCTTATCCTTGGCTGCTGGGCCACGTTGTGTTGGAGCAGCTGAACGTGGCAGCTTGTGAGTGAGCGGTGAGGCTGCCACAGCTCCGTGCCCCAGGTCCAGCCAGTAGCAGGGCTTCGCATGTATCCCAGTAGGCAGGTGCACACACAGACTGAACTATACAGAACATATTATATGTATGTATGTGGCCAGCCACACAGATCGGCACAGACACAAGAACAGGTTTGACCTTTGTACACATGCAAAAAAGTCCCTTACCCAGGAAAACAGTTAGAAATGGAATTTAAGAAGAAGATAAGACACGCTGCTGATCAGGAGCAGGGTGAGGCCAGTGAAGAGTACCAACCAGCAAGCTACCTGCACATGGCTGGCCCTTCTTACCCCTTATTTCTCTATTTTCCCCATGCTTGTTTCTCTCCAAACCACCTATATTCCTTGCTTTCCCCACCTTTGATGCCTCCCCTAAACATCCCGTAAGTCTTGTGTAATTCCAGAATGTTCTTCCCCTGCATACTCCTTGGCAATGCTCCCCCCACAGTCCGAAAGGTGCTCTGGAGAGTTGCTCCTTTTGACTCATCCTGATGTGTGGAGCACCAGGGCTGAGGCCCTCCTGGGACAGCTCTGTGAGGGGGCCTGGGCAGGATGGCTTTTCCTCAGGGTTCCTCATGTGGGGTCCTGCCTGCCTGTGTGCCCCTGAGCTCTTCTCAGTGTGTGGAGATGGACCTTCGATGGGCTGACAGCTCTTGCCATGGGCCTGGGAGTAGCTGGGACAGGGTCTGCCATTGCCTATGTGCTCCTTGTAGATGCGCTGACGAACTTTTTTAAAATTGGGTAACCTAGCATTGCTGTAGGATCACTATTTGCAGCACTAGACTATCAACTGTCCCCCATAGCTGAAATAACTTTGGGCTCTTCTGTCATGCGTGTTGCCAACCATGACACTTCTCTGAGCTTCTGTAGTACCAGCAAGTCCCCTTGTCACAGGGTGATGTTCCTTGGCAGATGAATCAATGGCCAGAATGTGACAGTATAATAAAGTCACACTGACAATTTTTTTTTTTAACTCAAGGTGCTCAAGACTAAGAGTTGCTCTGTGCTACTGTGATTGATGGTGTGAAAGCAATGCACAATTGAAGGGATAAAGTATCAATAATGAGAGGGGTCTTCAATGTCCTGTAAAGTGTCATTATGGGAATGGTGAAAGGCGACCTTCCACAATTGACCCACAAAGTGCACAGAAAGTTTGGAGAGCATGTGAAAGTCTTAAAGGGGCTTCCAAAGGGAAGGTTGATTATGGTGATCTTTTTAGTATCGGGTGAGTGAGAGCTGGTGCAGATAAAGGAGCAGATACCTGAGAAATTAGGGTCAAACTGCAGGCTTTTAAGGTACTGTCGAATGCTAACAGCTTGTGGGGCTCTAACTGGATTCTACAGCTGTGTGGCTTGCTCCATCCACCACTTTGTGCATGTATGAATGCATAAAACCAGTAGAGAGGAAAAAAACCCCTGTGTTTTATCTCTTCTTGGAATATTCAGACAGGAGCTCCAAGTTTCAGTGACCATTTTCTGGGTTTGGCAGACTGCTTTTTTTTATGCATGATCTTTCCTCCTGCATTCGAGATCAACCAGGACAGACTAATCCCAAGATTAAGGTGGATCAGATGAAGGGCTGTTTCCATAGCAGATGCTGTCATACGAGTGCCAAGTTCCTCTTGTGATAGAGCAAGGCCGTAGGGCAATGCAGATGGTGGGGCAAATCCTGTTTGTCTTGACTAATTGTCAACTCAGTCCTAGTTCCTTTTTCCTCTGCAGAAAACAAACCACACCAAGCATCCAATTAGGAGACCAAATTGGTTGAAATTCTAAGCCAGGCTTGTATTTACATCTCTTGTGAATAATGTGCTGCACTAAGGTTTGCATTAGTTCATGTTTAACTTGTTGGGTAGCACTTTGTGTGGTCCTGGAGCCAGCTACAGGAGGGGACTGCCTGCTGACTACCCCAAGGATTGCACTGTGTAGCTGCACACCCGCAACTATGCTGTAAAAAGGAGATGCCCAGACCTAAGAGCTACCCTCCGAAATGACTTAAGCAGGTCTAATGAGGAAGTTCCTTTGACAGAAATTGATGCTACTGAGACTGTTCTGTAAAATCATGGCAGTTTATTTCACTCTTGTCTTTGGATGAGGCTTTCTGCTAAACAGAGAAAACAAGGTTATCTATGAGGTGTAGCTATTATTTTGGTATTTAGATTGGAGATCTTGCTGACATGTCCTTCTGACACAAAATGTAGTTACGGTTCCTATGACAACTGTTCCTCTCTCCTCTGGAGCATGGACTAATGATAGTGTTTCATTACATGATCATGTAATGCTGGGCACTGTGACAGCCTTGTCATCTCTGCTCTGGTGTTTGCTCCTAAATGGCATTTAGCTGAAGCCTGCTTGTACTGTGCAGAACATGAATTGGAGTGACTGACCTTCACTGTGCTTACTGCCTGCCACCTCTGACTTCCCAGCTTCCTGCTTTTCATTAGTAAGCTCACTTTCTACCAAAATACATTTGGTAGGATGAACTTTATTGACAAAAATTTCTAGGAATTTACTTCTGTGGTAGCAATTCTATACACTGACTGACATTAATTAACAATAATATCTTAACAAGTACACACAGTACTAATCTGCATCAAACCAATCTGCTGACAAAAATTCATGAGTATAGCAGCCAAACCAGACTATGCAGCAGATTCCTGTAGTTACTTCTGCAACACACTTGAGAAAAATTGTAACAAGTTGAACAGATATATTAAAAGACTTTATTCACAATAGAGAAATTTTTACAAATATAAGTTCTTAAAAATTAAGCATCTTGATCTATTATGTATTCCATAATTTCAGTTTATATAAAGATGAAAAGACTAAATGGACTATGTACAAATCAAAACCAATTTAAATGCATGATAGAAATGGATAATATGTATGATGAAGTCACCATAGAAACAGTGAGCCATTGGGCATTGCAAAAATCTGTGTACAACCAACACGTATGCAATACTTAATCTCACAAACAATCAAAACATTTTCTTTTTTCCCATGAAACAGTGTGGGTGCCATTTAAAGTGATCTACCTCTTAGGACTTAACATAGGCAGATTTAAATGAATTATTATGCTACAAAGAAATGGGAAAAGTATAGACAGTGTGTTTATGCAAAGATACCAGTCTATTCCCCCCTCCCCCCCCGCAATTTCTTTTGCTGTTATGAGTGACTGGGAACACAAAGTGACCATCACTAGCCACTTCCACACAGCTAGTTCAGTGAACGGGAAGTAAAACGCATGTTATCTTGGCAATCTAACAAGCAGTAGTAAGTACTGACTGTTTCAAAATGATTGCTCTAACTTTGGTGTTTTGGGGTTAATTAAAAAAAAAAGGAGGAAAAAATCAATATATTCTCAGTTTATGAAAAGGCTTTTTTCTTACAGTTGGCAGATCTACACGTTGTACAATCGTCTCGTCTACTTACATTAGTTTACAAAAAGTACAGTATAGTGCAGTTTGTACATACAACCTGAATACCAATACCAGTCACATCAAATTTGTGCTCTTTCAAATCATCGTAACTCCCAAACTAAAAAAAAAAAAAAGTCATGCTAAGTGTCTGTATTACAAGGAAACAGTCATGATGCTTATTATTTAAGTACATAGGGCCCAATGCATACAAGAATTGTATGTTTGTAGCCTGCTTTTTGAGACACAGAGAAGAGCTATCTATCTCATTCTCCACTGTTTCTCTTCAGCTTGTTAAGTAAAGGCAAGATCACTAGACACAGCTGGGGGAAGCATAGTGTGGTTAAGAAAAAGAATGTAAAAAGAGGCTTACAAAACACATTTCTTAAAGACTGTTTTTGTCTGAGCTACTGTAGTTATTTAACTGGTATGAGGCCTATAGCAGCACATGCACAACCATGTGGTAGGCAGCAGCAGATGATCCAACAATGATAACAGATAAAAGTAATTACTATTACTTTTTGGTTTAAGAGGGAAGAGAACTCTTGTTTTTATTCCACACCTATAATTTCTCTGTGCTACTTGGGGTGGGGGTGTATGTGTGGAAAAAAGCTCCTTATAAATACTGTTTCTGAAGAAATACAATGAAATATTATAGTCTTCCAACAATACAAATTCTGGAGTATCAAAATCAGCAGGAGTTCTGCTTTTCAACAGGAGAGCAAGACTTCATTCTTGCTCGTTCAGTTTCAGAAAGCGGTTACTGTGGCATGAGGGAATCCATACTTTAAAAAAGAAAATAATAATAATTTAAAAAAGGCAGTAAAGTAAAAAGTCTGGACTCAATGCACCAGTTCCACGTAAGCAGGCTTCATCTGAGGCAGATGCACATATGTTTGTATCCATTCTCCCAGCTCTGGGTTGCCCAGGCTCAGCAGGGTACCCCTATTAACTTCCATGTACGAACGCACAGCTCTGCCAGTCCTGTGATGGAAGGATCAGCGTCACTGAAGATGCTCTTCCCTTGCCCCCTATGTAAGTAAGTGTCTTGGGTGGCTCATGTGGCACATGCCATCTTCTCTGTCTGTAGGGGAAGCAGAGAGGCAGGGGCTGTCTTTACAGATGCCAGAGGGTGAAGTTTATGGGTCACTCTCCAGCTGCTATATATAAAAATATAATCCGTTATCTTTGCTCTTGGCTTCTACCTAAGAAAAACTACACTGCAGACCTCTGTCAGTACAGAAAAAAAATGTATTCTGTAATGCCTAAAACAAATGTGCTTCCTCAGCTATGATTAGCTATGCTGGACATGTGAGCTAGCTTAATAAATACCTTTAAAGAAGATTACTGTTCAGAACCATATTTGTTTTGCTGCAGTCAAATTAGTGAATAATGTGCTTTCTCAGAATAGGAAGCCAGGTGTTACACCCTACTCAAAATACATGAAAGTCATCCTGTCATTAAATAAAAACATAGGTAGACTTAATAATCATGTAAACCACTCCAAACTACTACACTTAAGTAGAAACAGGAATTAATTGTGCCTAATTTTTTTTTTCCCTTTGGTGATGCTACAAAGTAAAGTATTTTTGGCAAAGCTGTTACCTTTCTTAGTAAACCAGGCCTCTAATCTAGGGAGTAATTTTAAGTACACTGTGTTTCCGTCACTTCAAGAAAACGGACTCAGTGCTTTCAGAAAGTTTGAGTTGTACACTGGATAATTTCCTCTCTGAATATCTTTTAAGGAGACAAGTGTTCTTCAAGGCATCTGGACATCTAACTTTATTAATGTAGATTGTCAAGTCTGAACCTATCTGAATGTTTGGGGAAGTCCCAGAAAACCAGCTTGCCTCTGGTATAATTCTCAGCTTCCAGGAAAATGTCATAAAGTATTTTTTATGTCTTTTTACCATCCAACCAAATGAAAGTTACTGGACTAAATACATAAAGAAGGTAAGACTCCCTTTCTTAATATGAAATGATTATCTTATTTTACTCTCTATTAGCCTGACTAAAGACATGACATTAACACCACTTAGAAAAGGGAGCAAACAATTTATTCTATTACAATATTCTAATCAAAACCTGAAAAACTAAGGTCTGCTAACTAATGTGCTAAATTCATAAAAACTAAGTTTAGACTAACTTCAACATATACTGCAGTTTCAGAGTTGTGTCTGCATGAGATGAAAATATTCCTATGTAGACTTCATTGACAATGAAATACATCAACTACTTTACCAAGTAATGATAGACCCGCATAAAGAAGAGGCTGTCACAGTCACAAGATTTGTCTTGGATGACACACAAAAATTAACACAGAACAAAAAAAAAAAGAAAGAAAAAAGCTCTTTATACTTAATTCAATATGGCTTTTTGCAACATGGCAAAATATTACAGCTTAAAGCAGACATCTCCTCACAGAGGAGAAAAAGAATTTTGCAGTCAAATTAAAAGCATAACAGGAAACAAGTAACATGCAGACCCTCTTTTGGCCAAGATGACACTGCAGCCTAACAAAATCTGGAGAGATGTCCTATTTCTCTTCTAAGAGGTGGTTCAGCTGGATTAGAGGACTGAGGTTTTATCATAATTAGTTTGGGTCCATTCATAAATATTTACTGTTAAAGAAGACAGACTGCAAAACACTTGATTTAAAAACTTAACTCAGGAATTTAAAACCAAATCATGTGCCCAAGTCCTGGAAAGAAACATAAGGAATGAAACAAAGTATAACTTAATCTTCATCTATTTCTGGTTTTCTTCTTTATTCCCATCATCTTTGTGAAGAACAGGCAGAGGATGGGCCTCTGTGTTGAAGACCCAATGTTCGAATGGAAGAAGATCATCTTCAGAAAACAGCAAATACAAGTACCTGGCAAGAAAAAAAGCAGGAAATGTGACACCGCAGTAGTTTTCAGGAAAACATAAATACCTGATTTCCCTATGAATGTATCAATGGAAAGAGGTAACTGCACACAAAACACCAGTAAGTCCCAGCGTCACAATGATTAGCACACAACTTTGGGGCTACTCAACTCAGACTAGACTCAAGGGCAATAGCAACTGGAGACCAGCAAAAGAATGCCTCTGTCCTGATAAGAGGGCAAAGAAGTTTAGGCTATCAAGGTTAAACATCAGTTTGCTTCACTTTCATTTCATCCTTGCTAATTTTATTACATATTGTTTAGATAATATACAACCATAGTAATTTTTTTTCCTCCTGAATGTCTACATATGTCAAGGTGTAGGAATGAAAATGTAGTCCAATCCTGTCTTACTTCTGAGGACAACCTCTGGCTTAGGATTGTTAAAGACAACAACTAGCACTAGACCAGTAGCTTGAGCATCCATTTACTAAGACAGGATCTATTAAAGCCAGCAGTAACCAATAAACAAATCCAACGTTTATTATCATGATACAAGGTGGTAGCTACTGTAGCATGATTATTGTTAGGGATGAAAGTCTGCTTAGCAAATGAGATTTTATTTTTTCTCAATTGCCGTCCTTCCCTGAAGGCTTTTCTTGGTCTAATTCTGATAGTGCACTCCCTCTACTATACCTTTTAAATTGGCCTATCTCAAAAAAATGCCACCATGTATATAAATGTATTTACGGTATTTAATTTACTTCAGTATTGCACTTTCTGTTGAAATGGCATGATTGCTTCTTTCTGGTCTTTGCAAGAACAAGTTGCACAACAACAACAACAGTGAAGAGACCAAGACAAAGCTTCCTTTATTTCATTAAAAACTTAGGAGACAATGATAGATAATGAAAGCTTTTGGTTTTCTCTCTTAACAGGCCCTGTGAACGTACCATGCAAGTTGACTTTTTTCTTTTTCTGTAGTTTTAAAATGAAAAGTATGCAATACAAGCCTGATAAGTCCTTTGTCTACTCAATTTGTTTCATTAGTGTTGGCATATATAATTAGATCCTATCAAAGCTAGGAGACTTAATTTCTCAACAAAGACTATCGAGTACCTTTATCAGAAGTAAAAATAACTTCCAGAAATCATAGAACTTAGTTTATTGATACAGAAGGAAGAAAAAGGCAATTCAGCTTCCCATCACCTAAGAGAAGCTCTCGTATTTCAGTCAGATTTTGTTACATGAATGTCAAGGGTACTAATGAGAAATACTTATCTTAAGGATGATACATAGAACTACTTCATATTAATGAAAGTCAACTTTAACTTACTTGAGTGTCTCTGAAAGGAAGAAACTTTGCTGCACATCATCATGGCTTTCATGATTGTTATAAACATCTCTAATGCCGGAATAGCCACCATCCACTCTGCAGTGTTTTTCCAGTGCCTGAAGAGGGAGGGGAAAAACCAGCTGGATTAACAAAACAAATCATCTGTCAGTTTTTCTTTGTTTGACAATAAAACTCACAAAAAAAAATTGTCACAAATTTTTTGATAAAGAGAGAAAAACTAGAAAAAGCTCTAGATAGAAAACTCTTTTTAAAAAAAGACACACATCTAATTTTACATTTAGGAAGAGAAGCAAAATGATAAATTAATAACAGTGAACACAAACCAGTTTTCAGAAGGAAAGATATATGGATGTAAAAATATATGGATTTTCACTTATTTTCTTTTTCCTCTTTTTAATAGGAATAACAGTAGCCTCTCTTTCATAGGCTTGTCTATCAGCCTTCAAAGATCGTGTCACGTATACCTTTCTTGGTCATATTTCAGTGCTTAAAAATTATTGTGGTAGAGTTGAACACCATGATAAAGACCAGTCTTTTCCTTACCTCCTGCAAGTCACTTTGGAAAAGGAAAGGCAACTCTCCATTTTCTATGTAAGCTGTTTGGTTTTTCTTTGCAATTATTTCATTTTTTTCAGTGGGAAGCCTGTGATACTGGGCTACTGAATTTTTTTTCTGCAGTAGGTACTATTTTTGATACCTTTCTGAAAAAGCTTTGTCTGTTACAAAGGAGTAGATGGAAAGCTAGTATGTGGCTGGACTTAACGTGTTTTAGATATAAGAATGTGTTTTTCTCTAACTAGTTTCCAAACTGTGTATTCAGTTAAAAGGTGTAAAACAGATGATTGATTCCTATTTTACAATAAAAAGGAGCACACAGACCACCTAAAAGTATAGTTTCTTTTCTGCCCCCAGGAATGTTCCCTATGATCAGCTAATTTTGAAGGAGAAAAAAGACCAGATGAAGGGTGTATACAGAAGGGTAAAAAGCATGTACCTGGTGCTGGAAGTATAGAAGGTATATATGGTTATACTATTTAATAAACTTTGCTGCTTTTCTTTTATTTTAGACAGGTGTTTGCATTAGAAAGGTGGTACCTATATATGAGCCATAACTTTAAATATCCCTCTATCCAATACCTCATTTGAGTATCGGTTCTCTCATCACTGTTTTGTTTAAAAATACTCATTCATCTTTTTTCTTTATAATTGACCTATTTAACAAGGTCAAAAGTATTCTTAGCCTCTTCATTTTTCTTATTCTGTTTTATAATAATTCTCTGGTATCAAGCAGTATAATAAAGGAGTGAAGAGAATCTAAGATGATTATATTTAAAACAACTCATTATTCAAAAACAAATCCAGAAAATGCTCTTTACCCCTAAATAACTTCTCACAATGAAAATGACAGTAAGCATGGTGGATTACTACACTTGCTCAGGACCGCACTACCCTGAAACATGGTGCTTGCTGCAGAGACAGGTATTGAAGCAATAACTTTCAGGCAGAAATTCCTGGAGCTTTATCAAACCCCTGATGGAGAGATGGAAGACAACTAGTGCCTCCATTTCTGAAGTTATTACAAATATCACTGAAGTGATTACAGGATGTGTAGATTTTATTTAGGGAAAGATGCTGCATTTCAAACTGCATATGACAAAAAAGCTATGAAAAGGCAGAAGATATGCCTAAAACAAGCAAACAGGCAGAATAAGCATTTTCTGATGAGAGAGAGAGAGATGGGACCAAAAGTCACTAATAATTACTGAGGTATCCCATCACCTCCGCCTGCTCTAAAGGCTGTTCAAGATCTGTGTTTTGCTGTGAGTAGATATCCTAAATGTCCTTGTTTTTGCTTCGGTCCCTGTAGCTATCTGCATATATTTAGCTTGCATGTCAGGCTCTCCATAGTTTTCACTGGAGAGTAAGCTGCCTATTGTATATTTAAAAGGGATTTTTCTCCAGGAGAGATCCTTTAAAATATAACAGGCCTATTTGTCTTTTCTTATGTGTCTTTCGGTTCTTTAATTTTCCTGGACACTTTTACTAAGTGACAAATATACTTAAGTTTAAACAAGTAATTTCCCCTGGCTGGTACTCCTTCCCTCTCGTCTACTTCAACCTGCAATGAATTCAAAATGCTGAATCTGTGTCTGGATTTTCAATGTCAAACAAAAGATTACGTTTAGCAAGGCACAGCAGAAGGAGAACTTGAAGGATAAGGCTATTATTCAAGGAAACATCTGCATGCTAAACAGGGTGAGGTAAAATGAAAGCAAATTGCAGTTGTGGTTTATGTGCTCTAACATGTAGTTAGAGCCTTCTTTATGAGCTCATTGTAGGGAGATACCATACAGGTACCTGAACACCCTGCTATGATGCAAACTAAGAGGTTAACTCGCACCATGTTAGCCATCTGGTAGTATCTACTTGATGCAAATGTGAAGCATCTTATCCTGTAAAGCTGCTTTCCACTTAACTAAAGGAACAGGACATTCACATGCAGCATTAGTATGAGAAGGCGGCTCGTGGTTGTCACCCTCCTTTAACTGGCAGCAATGGCCTTGTGCTTATATCTGCAGTTTCAGAGTACGGTGATGTTCACATTGGCAGTGGGGTAGTGGTGGGTGGGAAGAAACAATCAAACACATTTTAAAATAGTGGTTCTCAGAAAATGAGGGTGGCTAAGATCAGTTATGCTAGAGTAATCGAAAACATCAAGCAGAATGAAAACCAGCTGACAGGCTCAAAGTATCATAAAGGGAAGAAACAAAGGCAGTGCTGTGAATTCAAAATATGTGCCACATTTATAATGCAGAAAGGGAGACTTTCATGAGCTAAGCTGATAAAACCTTTCTGACTCAGTGGATATTGCTATTGGTCATAACTGCATTTTCTCCAACTGCTGAAGTACATACAGAATGATCTTGGACTCAAATTAAAGCAGCAAAGCAAGTTTCCAAAGAAAAAATGGAGAGGCTAGAGCATGTTTTTAGTCTATAAAAGTTAGAAGGAATTAATAGACTTGTTGGAGAGTTTAGAAGTCATGACTTGTAGAGCAGTGTCCTTTTCTACTACAAGGGCACTGGGAAAAAAACCTAATGAGTTCTTATAGCCAGTGTCATCAGTTGAAAATGGACATGAAACACCTGAAGAACAACTTTTTTGGGCAACAACACATGGTCTGATTGTTCCCCCTTTTTGTTTCAATCTCAGCTTCCTCTTTGTGCAACAGGTGTTGGTAATTAAACCAACTATATTCAGTAGTCATGGACTTCCCCAGGAACAAAAGGGTGGAGTGACATGCTCTCTGGTGCAAGAATAAGGAGCAAGAGGGAGCAGAATTTATGAAATAGTTGTGGTAAGCTATCATGACATGTGCTGGAACAAAAAAATACAGTATCAGGTGGAGCTCTATGGGCTATAAATATCAAGAAAGAAGAGAAAAAAAGAAAAAAACCCCTGATTTGAAACCTACAGCTGACTGTGTAACTTCTGTGAAGCTGTAAGATTTGTTTTGTGAAACATGCAACTGCACATTAGGACAGTGGAAGATGGGCCTGTACAGAATGGGACCAGCTGCATCTCCCACACATGGGCTGTAATCCACTACATTAGAGCCAGACAAGAGTAACCACAAGAATGTTAAACAAGGAACACACTGGGAGCCCTAAGAAGGTAAACGAGTATACAAACCTGAAATAAACGCTAACAAACTGAACCAAGAGGATAAAGAACAATATTAAGGAAAACATTTCAGTTGTTTATAACAATGTTATCGGTGTGGGCAGCAACAATGAGTCAGGAAAAACATCTCCTGGAGAAGGAACACTTGGCATTGCTGAAGCCTGGTGGGATGTCTTCCATAAACAGACATTGTAAATATTCCAATTATAATCTGCCTGGGAAGATTCCAGTAGTAAAATGTGTGCCTATGGCTGGTGTTAGCAAAGAAGAAAGTAAGGGAACAGCACTCTAAATTAGAGGTTTTTTTAAAAAAAAAAAAAATTGCATTTGAATCATTAACTCAGAAGCATATTGTTTCAGGGCCAATAGAGCCAACACTCAAGGGAGACAAATAAAAGGTCCTAAATAACTACCGTCTACCTAGCTGAATACAGCATTGACTGCAGATATGGAATTGCTGTGACTATTCAAACAAGGGGAAGTTAGAGAGTAGAAGTATAGTTAATGCTAGCAGCTATTCTTTTATGGAAAGCAGGTTTTACCATAAATTTCATTCTTCAAGAATATCTAATTACCAGACTTGAAACACTGTGTTTTCATGACACTCGACAACATTTGCGATCTGTTCAGTATCTCACATGGTGAATACTGAATACAATTACAGATCTTGGTTGCTGTTGAGGGAGCCAGGTAACCAGCGGATATCATGTCGCAGCCAGGTATATGGAGACATAACCCAGTAATAGCTCTCTAGTAGGGTCTCTCAGGAATGAGAAATTGCACGACACGAGCCTACACCTTCTTCCCTTAGTATAGAGCAACCTTCTACAACTAGTGGTGTAGGCCCATCCAAGAAAGTTATCATCATACACCCCTAGAAGCAAGAAGTGTTGGGCAAACAGACAAAGAGGATGTTTTTGAAATCCTGGAAAGCAGTAACTCTGCAAAGGAGAGCTCACTGTGAACAAAATATACAGAGTTTTGTTGGTTTTGGGGTTTTTTTTTTGTATTTTTCTTAAGTATACAGAGCTGCAAAAATAATATTCTTCAGCTTCCTGTATCTCCTATAAGATACCAGTCTGCTTAGAAATTCCAAAGTAAGAGTGAAAGGCAGATTAATTTAGCAAGGGCAACATCAACATGAGGAGAAAAATAAGTGAACTCTGAAAGTGTAATAAGGACCCATACCTGGAGGATGAAACATGGTAAATCCAAAGGCTCTCGTCTCTAGCAGCAAGAGTGATTAATCATTGAAATAAGGGAAACAATGGATTTGGCAAGCCAATTTTTGCAGTATAGACTAGCTGCCCTCTTGGAAGGCTTGTGCTAGACAAACACAAATAGCTAGATTCAGCATGACTGGTTGAAGCTCAAAAGGCTAGTGGGACACAGAAATTTAAGTCTAGAAGAGATTGTTATCATTAATGGAGTTCAGTCCAGATGACCTATGCTTTTTGAAAATGACCCATTTTTTAAATGTTCGGTACTATCTAGTACTTCATCTTGGCCTTCATCACCTTAATTAAAATCACCTTCGTACAATTACTGTTGAAAATACACTTCATAAAACTTATTTCCATGTACAAGGCTCGAATTTGACACACGTTTGCACTTTCCATTCATATGCAGCAATACTCAATACCTGGAGCAGCACATCCAAATATGAACCTGATCTAAGCAGCATTTAAGGAGGAGAAATCACAAGGTATTTTTCTAATATATATAATACCAGCAGTATTTGGGTTTGTCAAAATGATCTTAGTTCATCTATTTAGTAAATGAATCTCTGGAAATTTGAGTTGATGTTACTGATTTAAAATAAATACTTACTCTCCAACTGCTAAACAATATCCAGGTACCATTCAATAGCTCACTTAACAAGATACTAGGATTTAATAAGAAAAAAGTCCAATAGAACATTACCTCTACAGCTTCCCATCCCCACTGCCTGTACTTTGGGTCATGAGTGAGCCGCCACATGTACATGTAGGTCTCTATGACTTCTGGTCGTAGGATGTAGTATTTTTCATTTTGTCTTGTAGCAATGGCCTCAACACCACCATCAAATCTGAAGGCTTCTGGTCCCAGTTTCATGCCTAGCCAATATAAAAACACATGCTAAAATAAGGGCATTAAAAGAGGTTTCAAATTACGTAACCCACCAAATCAACTATCCTTTCATATGGCACAAAGCCAGGTTACCCAAAAGGTATATAATTTTTGAAAGATACTGCAGCATCTCCTGTTTTCATATTTTGTAAATAATTCAGAGTAGGAGAGAGCTGATTTTCATCAACGCCTTAAACAGCAGTTCAGTTTGAACAGTGATGCTAACATTTGCATTCTGGAAGACTTCGTATAACTAGCAACATGTGAAATTTTGCTTAAAAGACAAGGATATTTACCTTTCTATATCAAACTGGAAAATACACTCTGGGACCTGAAATGCTGCCAGGGTTATTTCTATAAGAAGATGAAAGAATCCAAAGAAATTTCTTGCACAGAAATCCACTTTCTTTGTGCAATTCTGCTGTTTGCAGCATTGTACCAACAGAACTGAGACTAAAATATTTTTTTGTGCATAAAACATGATTAATAGCTATATTGATGCATAAATGAACAGGGTCCCTCTCTTATCCGTATTCGGCTATACAGAAGTTGGCAAAAGGAAAAAAAAGCTATCATGTTAATGACTAGAGTGAGTAGATATGATCCAGGTGCACAGAAATTACCCATAAAACAGACTAGCCATTCTTAAAGTTACTCTTAGAACAAAGCAGCATTTGCTCAGAAAGGATGAGGAGCTCTCACCATCACACAACCTTCATTCAGCGTTACGTGAAAATACCGATGGCTGCCTTCACAAAGTCAAACTGTGAAACTAAACTCTGCAAGACGGTACTTACTCGTACGATCATAGGATTCATGGCAAGTCCTAGCAATTTCAGCACCAAGCTCGATGTGGTGGCCCGTCTTGTCATTAGGTGCTCCGTCTGCTCCTAGAGCAAACATGCCTCCAGCAAAACAAGTGAGATGTCCCATCTTGTGTTCAAGCAGTCCACCCTTCCACTCAGCAATGTATGTCAGCCCCCCGCTTGATTTTCGAATGAGGTGGGTCTCTATGGCCTGCAAAAAGTACATGATTTCAAACCAAAGGTACCATTTGGTAAAGCGTGAGGGACAAAGTTGTCTTCTATGTTATGTCGGTTGTTTTTTCTCCATATTGCCTTAGCTTATAGTAAAATGTAAAATGGATAATATGAGCTAGCATAACCTCAAAGTGCAGCCAAACCAACACAGATTAGCATACGTCAGCAACGATGATTAACTTTGCTACAACTTTGAGCAATTTACGCAGTACATTTTATAAAAATATTGGAAAGACCTAAAAAATACAATTCCATTTAAAAAATTTTTTTTCTTTCCCTTTCTACTTTGAGCAATTTCAGGTAATTTCACTTTTAATTGTGATTAGCCATGACTTTAGCTTCCATAGTTCCCATTTTAATTCTGACTTAAAGGATGTGGTTATTGATATAATTTGATGTCAATTATATGCAGACATAACTCATATTCAAAACACCTGACTCAGTGAGTGCACTGAAAGATGTTAGGCCTCTGAGTCTATATGTCATTCCCAAAGTCCAATGAGTTTCCCCTCCCAGACTGAATTCCTCTGTAGTTATCAATCAAGAGTAGGGTCTCACTGAGATTTCTGGGGAAAAACCTAAGCAGAATAAAAATACAGAAATCTCCTAGAGAGAATTAGAAGTTGGTACCGTTACCATTGTATGGTCACTGATTACAAAATCCAGGAAAACAAGCTTCCCTTGTGGGAGGAACAGAATTAAAACAACAGAGGAGATGCAGAAGAACACATTAATTAGAAGTCCACAAAGTAAGCTATAACTCTTTAAAGGGTAACGGATGTGTTCAGTTATCCAGCAGTGCTCTGGTTTATTCTGTTGAAATCATAAGATCCGGAAACATGCATTATACAAGGGAAAAACATGAATAAAATATTAGTACAGGGAACTATTAATAAAAAAGCCAGGATTTAAAAAAAAAGTATTATAAAGGAAAGATTGTAGTTATTTCTTCCCCTTTAAACATCTGTAAAGGTTGTTTTTATAAGCATGAAAAATCTTCTCTGAACTAGAAGCATCAGCAGAATAACTGGACAAGTTTACTTACTAAGTAGGTTTTTTGTGCCAAGAATGTCACGTTGAAAACTACACTTTGTTTTCCACTAATATTAGTGCAAAGCACTTAGTAAGGATGTTTTCTGCCCAGCTCCAGACCCACTATTGGCTCAGAAAACTCCTCCATCCCTTTGTTTCCTTCTTGATTGTATGTTTTTAGCACTAGGTACCTAATGAAAAGCATACCTAAACTTTAAAGCAGCAGTAAATAATGAAGATTCCTGTGCTTTAAAACAAATCCTGCATAATTTAACCTATAAAAAGAGGAATTAAATATGAAAGGGGAATGGTGGGAGAACAGTTTCCTTAAGCATCCAAACCACAGACCCCGCTGTGGAAGATGAAAGAATTACAAAGGCTGAGTAGATGTTGAGCTAATTGGTGGTTGTGTATTCCAAATCCATATTAAAAAAAGCTTTTCTGTCAGGTTGGGAAACTAGTAGCGAAATACATAGGTACTTTTTTAAAAAATAATGTTCTTTAAAACATGTCTTTTGTGATCATTTGGGTATAAAACATTTGAATTTGTAATTGAAGAATTGACAAAACAGAGTTCAAAGAACCTGCTACAAAATGTATTAATGCATAAACAGGCAAAATTAGTGAGAAGACAGAAATAATTGGAAAACTTCCAGAATCTGTTTCAGAGTGCGGTTTGCATTTTTATTAAACGGTTTATATTTTGTAATAAGATGCCTTATTGTTAAAAACACAGAACAATTTGGTGGGAAATAGATTTCAGACTACTTACGCATTCTAAAAAATAAGCTACCTAAACCCAAGTTCAGAAATGAAAACCTTTTAATTTAATGAGATTTCATGAAACCTTTCAGCATGGTATCCCCATCTCACCAAATCAACAATTCTGGCAATAGTTGGTAACTCTACCAGTCAGTTAGCTGTTGAGTCAGAATTTATTTAAAAAAGAAACAAATATAAAAATAGGTTGATGACTAAATTTACCTATATTGCATTTTTTAGTGAAGAATTAATGAAAGACAGGATGAAGTATTACTGTACCTGACAGAAATAATGGTAATCATGTACCTTCAGAACTATAGTAACTAGACCAGAGTTGATTCTTGTAGTATGAAAATGGATTTTGCGATACCAATTAAGTCTTTCAGACTTCTCCCCCCCCCCCCCCCCCCCCCCCTCCCTCCCCCACTTTCCTCCCGCGTCTG
>NW_010972566.1:2416958-2552209 GCF_000737465.1 Haliaeetus leucocephalus | reverse complement strand
AAATTTTTCAACCCCCCCCCCCCCCCCCCCCGCCCTCTTTTGGCTCAAGATTGAAGTTCAGGCTGAAAAAAAGATGACTTCCACTTGGGAAATTTTAAAATTATTCTAACAAACTGGTGTTAAGAAACTAACAAATTGATGTTAATTGATGCTAAGAATGTCACAAAATAAAAATATATTTCCAAATTAATTATTCATGTTTAGTAAAGCAAATCGTCTCAGTTTTATAAATGGGTCCTATTAAGAACTAGTACATATGCCTATTAAAAGTTATTTTTATTATGTAAGCATCTTATGTAAAGCTATTTTTATTAGGTAATTATTTGATATATTACAGACTCTCACATTGCCTTGTCATACTTTGTACAATCATGGGTCCCTGAGTGCTAGTTAATACCTCTACCAATGTATGTACCTTTATTAACAGCATGCTAGGCAACTAATCATTTCTACCTAGACACGAAATCCAAATAACCTTCAGAAGCCATAAGCCCAAGTGTGCCGAACCTTCAAGTCCATCAGCACTCAACAAACTCACTCTGGGAGGCAGGAAAACAAATGCTGTAACTCGGTAAAGCCTAAACTTCATATGAAGTTATATGCTTATGAAGTAACAGTTTGTAGAAGTTACATGACTTAAGCAAACTAACCTCAACCGAACAGCTTTCGTAAAGCCTGACAGGCAGAGGAGCGTCTCTTCGCAGAGGGCTGGTAGCTCTTTTTGCGGTACTGGGCAGTGCACCAGCAGAGCGCACAAAACCACTGCCGGGGAGCTTACTGTGGGACTGGCAAAAGCTTCAGCTAAATCAGAGAAGTTTGGCCACTTTGGGGCTGAGCTAGACAAGCTGTTTTCGTCAGAAATAGGTTTCCCTTCTCGCATCACTATTCATCCATCCTCCAACTGAGAATAGAGAGACTAGCTGCTTGCCCTGAAACAACATTCTCCAAAGGCTTGCTAACAAATTTGCCGTATGAAAGTTGCATGAAGTTTGGAATATTCCAGCATGGCATCGAAGTGTGAGATTATAATGAATTTTTTAGGCGTGTTCCAGTTGTTTCAGGAACACAACATAAAAAAAAGTTATTATAAAAACCCAGCATATTTTCAAAAACCTCAAAAATGTAAATGCTTTTCATCTTAAAAAAAAGTATGACTTGCATGAGTAGAACATACAAAAGAAACTCCCCGACATTAACTATCGATGAATGTATTCATTGAAATTTTGAACTCCTGTATCGATAACAGTATTTGCAGCATTAAGACATGGTAAAACTTTCGTTTTCCCACAAGTCCAATGTAACGATAGTTTAATTTCAGAATTTACTTCCAAATGTTGTTAAAGCACTAATTCTGCAATGTATGTTTGTATAATGCACTTATATAATGCCTTAGTATAATAAAATATTTTCAAAGTAAACAATAAACAAAAATCAGTACTCTTTCAATTATCAATTCTGAATCTATACCCAAACTGCCAAAGTGCCACCTATCATCCATCTATTGGAAATTCACAAAACTGCCATTCACATTTTTAATAATGTGGTTATAATATGATGGTACATACTTCAGCGAGCAGCATATCAAAATATTTTTCAGCGATTTTCACAAAGACTGTAAGCACCATCAGGCTAGACTGAACTTTCTGAAAGAGATTCATTTTTTAAAATAAGCTTGAGGTCCAGAGCAGGACTAAATTGCTAGCTGGGATACACGCGCTATTGTTTAAAGTATAAAAAAAAACTTGAATGCAACGTTGAGAAAGTACTAGGATGAGGAAGCAAAACTATCAGTTTAAATGAAGATATAATAAGGCTCTCCAAACTTGAGCAGTAGGATGGAAATTCGTCAGGGTTACAATCCCACAGGGAAATGCTACTTGCCATCTGCAGTGCTGTGGGCACGGTTCTGGCAGGGAAATCAAGTTACTAAACCAAGTTGTTATAAAAGGAGAATAAGTAGTATGGTGGCAAAGATCCACCCAAGTGAAAAGCTCTGTTTGGTAGAATTAATTCTGAATTTCATACTTAGAATCAATTTACTTTTATTTTGATATAATTATCTACACACTTAAAAACGGGACATGTTTATTTGAATTGCAACTCTATTACAGCTTGGTCCCCACCTACGAATAATTCCTTCCTGCACTGCTTGCAGATCAGGTGGTGTCATATTTATTGCTTAAAGATTATTATTTCATTTTACTGTAATGAATATTCTCAATATAAGCCAATAAACAGTATCTGCAAATAATAAAAAAAACCCTAGAAGAACATGGTCTTTGATTAGCTGAAAATACATTATTGATGGATAATTGTTTGGAGCTGGTACAGTTTTTAAGTAAATAGAAAATTAATTTTACTGTTTTCCAGAATGTATTCCTGCAATTCAAAGAGTAATTTCTTTCTTTCCATCAAGGTAAAGCAGAGACACTGTGCAACATAAAAGGTTACAGTGAAGAAGTGGCTGCAAATGTATGTTCCCAAAGGGAGCAATAGCAGATGCTACCTGGGAGTGACCAAAAGAAAAAAAAAAAAAAAAAAAAAAAAAAAAAAAAAAAAAAAAAATTAAGACAACCTGATTTTAGACTGTCGTGGACAAAAAAAGGAGAGGAAGGAAGGGAAACTAAAGGAATATAAACAACATTTGCCAGATATTTAAAGAAATAAATTTACTGCATGTAAAGCTGATATGGCATACCGTTTGCAGTGTACCTGCAAGCTCTTGCAGCCAGACTAACTTTTATGGCTGATACAGTTCCTGGCAGTTGGGGTTTTTTTGTGCTTTTATGTAAGGCTCTGCTTACAGTCCTCACCGCAATAAAGCCTTTAGCTAAATTACTTTTTTTTCCATCTTGTAGGAAATTATTCCTTCTATACAACAACTGTGAAAATGCTTGAGCACTCAATTAGAAACACTAACAGTCCCTTTTACAGTTTGAATTGTGACTCAAGTGCACCTTGTATTACTCCTGGCATCTTTCTCATGAGTTCACATGTTAAAATTATGCCCTTGCCTATCTGTCACACTGGAAGAACTGCAGTGAATGAGACATTATGAATTGTTTAGGTTACAGGATTGCACATCGCATGTGTGTGTAATCTCTGTTATTGACAGTACAAAAGAGAAACTCTCCAATTTTTTCCAACCTGATTTCCTTCCCCCTCCTGCTCCCTTTCTTAAGGCAGTATGTTTTGCATTCTCTGCTTATCAGCCTGTTCCTTAAGCTTTACATTACACTGCCAGTCCTTGCACTTGCAAAATTAAGTAGAACTGGACCCTCCTAATAAATGCCTATTCTCCTTCACTCAGTTCTTCACTCTAAGCTTTTTCACGCAGCTTAAATGCTGTCTTCACCACCCCCCTTTCCTCACTCCCCAACTTGATTTTGTGATGGGAAGGCCTTCATTTACCCTTCGACTTGTTTAGGATGTTGAACTGGAGCGCTTACAGAGAAACATAGAGGATACAGAACTGAACTCATCTCACTGTTAAAAGGAGTAAAAAAAACAATCCACAAGCTTATTTTTAATAGAGGGTATTCTCTTGGTGGATTATGCTGACAGGTAATAAAAATATTAACAGAGATGCCTACAGAGCATAGATGGAGGCTTCTCAGGAAAAATGTTCTGTACCTCAAAGTTGCTCAATTCAAAATAAACGTGCACCACAAAAAAGTTAACTCTGTTAAAGGAGCAGGAATAACAATTTACAAACCTCAAAATACAATGTACAACTGCAGTCCTACTTCCTCTAGTACTTTGGCATTTTACCTCTCCTTTTACAATAACTCTTTAATTATGATTAATGAATTTCAATGACTACTGCTGTTTTAACACCAAAAAGGTGTTTCATTTCCCACCTCAAGATGTCACTATAGCTGGAGATAAAACTGCCTTTCAAGTCATAGCCATACCTTAATAAATTTGAAACTTCAAAAATATGATCCTAGTTCTAAATTTCCAGGGTTTATAATGTTTGTTTTGGGGATAATTACAACTCCACAGGCTTCTTTACAACAAAGCGCTATAAATTATCTCAGTCCAAACTTCTAATATATTTTTCTTCCCCTAGGAATCTTCTTCATAAACAGTATTTTGACAATTTGAAGCAACAGTGAGTATGAAAGAGAATTCTACCACGTGATATTTCCAATAATTCAAAGATGTATAATGTCAATTGCTTACTTATCTATTTTAATATTTACAGCTTGCACCAATATATTTTATTGCTTTGAAACAGCACACAGCAGGCAGGGCAGGATTATTGTGGTTTTGCATGTTGTGAGTTTTTTTAAGTCCTTTGCCTGTTTTCTTGACTTTAAGTTACTTCCCTCAGGTTTCCTCTGTTGAGTTATCTAATGCAATTGATACTTTTCTTCAGCAATCTTCATAATTCATCAACTTTATCTTTTATCCAAAATTCCAATGAGTTTATTATGAAAAGTTTAAGATTTGCATTGTTGCATTATTACAGCTGTTTTGGAGATGGCAGAAAAACACTGCACTTTTTTTTAAACTTCCTATTTATTAGTTGATTCTGTTTTGTTAAATGTCATTCATACAGGTTTTAAATACGTCTTACAAGATGCATGAATCACGTGAAAGCATACAGTCAGAAAAACTAGGATGGAATAGGAAGGTCAAGCCCTTGTTACAATATTTAAATACTTCTGCCAAAGAAAAGTGCCATCTTCTTATACTGAGGTCCTCACTGCTTACTCAACTGTGCTTTAAAAATCAAAACTGAAATCTGAACACAGAAGAACTTTCATTTGTTTAAACACAATATATAAGAAGCATTTTGAAAGCAGTAAGGCACTTACTTACTGCTTTTAGACTTAAGACGTGTTATACAGACAAGCTTACATGTGAAATGAAATATGAGTGCTTATAATGGAGATGCCTAAATTTTTAAAATGGAAACATTGGCAAACATTTAACTACTATGATACCTATCCATCTGATGATTAAAAAGATGATTAAGTTCTAGGGGAAAACTGATAATTTACTTTTGTTTGGAAATCTAATTATGTTTCCCCCCCCCCAGATCTATTAGTGTCTCAAAAAGCACCAATGCTCTTGCACTAAATGTACTTAATGCTGTCTGCTACCAGAAGGCTAGATTTATTCATATTCTTAAAACAGTATTAATGGAATAGCATGAATCAAAACAAGTCACTCTCAAAATGTTACATTATGTATTTTCTGAATATTCTAGAATAAGTACCTACCGCTCCTGACAAGCTTTTTTGCTGTCAGAGAAGGAAGGCAAAATAGCACAAATAGTAAGGACACAGCTGCTCTGACAACAAGAGCAAAGCCACGAGCAAAAAGGGACAATTTCTCTTGCAAGACTTTTCTAGTTAAAATCCTCCTTAGAGTTCTAACAACATTATAGCTTGCTGCTTCTCCTGACAGTCCGTAAACAAGCAAACATTTTAATAAGTACTTTCTACAGTCCAAAACATAGACACTGTGCAGTTATAAGTAAATTATTAACAATTTAGAAATCTGCAGAAGCCTGTCTTTAGTCTTGATGCTTTCCATATGCAGTTATAGAGAGCCTCAAAACTCCTGTCAAGAGGAGAAATACAGGGAAAAGACTAAAAAGGAGCAGCGAGTCCTCTGTATGTTCCTGTCTGTTAAGCGTAATGAATCTTGTGTTCCTACATAATACAGCTATACTATCGCTACGTGCAGAACACCAGTGCAGCTGGGTGATAAATATTTTAAACATGACAGCTGACAAAATATGTAAATAAACTGCCTGTTTATTCATTTTTACATGTTTAAATTATAGACAATACCTCCCTTCCTCCCCCCAGAATATATGCAGTAGGAATGCTGGGCACCCTGCACCAACTGTTTCATTCTGAAGATGGGCTCCTATTGCACCACCTGCCCTATTTATGTATTTCCTTCAATGCCAAGAAGTGCTCAAGTATTGAATGTTCAATTCATTAATCTACTTTTGGCTTTACTCAGTATGACAAACTAGTCTAATTGAGTTTTTGCAGTTCTGTCATTATCCACATCAGTTATGTCGTTTTTAAGATCACTACCATCACAAAGCAAACCACTTCAAGCAACTTAATGGAAACTGCAGTCAGCCCAGACCAGCCACCAGACTGTCACCACAGTTAAATGGACCCTCATGAAACTCTGGAGATGAAAATGGCCTATCTGCCAATATCATGTTTTCAGTTTGCTAAGAACACGTTGTCCTCTCCCTCATTTCAATGAGAAAGGAGTCTACATGGATTTGTTTTATTTATCTGAAAGGCTGAAATCTCAACAGCCCCAGAATACATTCACTACTTAATGATGACAATTAAATATACCACCCCCCCAACAAAATCAAAACCATATAGCTTCCTCTGGCAGAGTACAAACTGAGTATATCAAGGCTAGTCTCAAAAGTTAGCAATGTGCAAAAAAAAAATTATAAAAAATTAAAAAGCGATCCTATATATTTGCTGTCTGAATACTCAAAATCCCAAGGCCAAAAGTGACTTTTTCACCTTTTGATACCGACAAAAGTTTACTGCATTCCTTAATCGCCAACCCAGTGTAGCAGCAGGCTGAATTTCAGGAGTGCTGTTGAAATCTGGCAGAGAACAGCTTCACAACACCTACTCTTCTTTGTGCTATTTCCATTTTTTCTACTTTCATGTGCTAGGTTCGCTGAAGATCACTAGTTTTCTTGTTACAATCTTCTAAGCAGTTGTTACCCAGTAAGAAAAAATTAAACAATCTAAATGTCTAAAAGTAAACTACCCTGTGTAAAGGTAAAACTGCAGATCGCAGTGGCTTTACCTCTCCGATACCACAGGGCCACCGTGGGCTGCACTGAACTGAGCTTCTTGGGAACTGTTGGCAAGAGATTCTCCCTCTTCCTGTGAAGTTCTTCCAGGCTGAGTTACTACTCTCTACAGCCTTTAGATATGCCACTTCTCTACAAATACACTGAGGAGGGGATGAAGGTGGCATCAGAGAGAGAAAGAAGAAATATTTAAGATGCAGAAAGCTTGCACCAATGGCCATAAATAAATGCAATGGGAAAATTTGGAAAAGATACCTGACCATCGGACATCAAGTGTGAGAAAACCTATTAACAGGAGTAGCGGGAAAACTGCCCTTCAACTTTCAGGGCTGACACACTCAAGAGAGGAGGAGGATTTGACGCAGTTGCTTGTGACACTGCTGTTGCTAGACTAGGTATAAGTGAACCCACAAGGTCCATTTTTGCTCTAAATTATCATGTTCTCTTACTAAACCTACTCAATTGTGTCTCAGAGGTCAACTGTGTTAACTGAAAAGAGTGGGATGGTTCCTGTCCCGGTTACTTGCAAAGACTGATAGATTATCCTACGGGCAGTTACATCCTCAAAATATGACGAAAAGCTGAATGCACGTTTGTTCTGTAACTAAATGTTGCATGCTATCCATTGAAACCAGTTTAAGAAGATCTCTTACTTCCTTTATTATGTGAAACAGGACATTATATGCATTGCTTTTCCAAAGAGAAAAGTAACTTAGATTAAAAATACATTCACTTGCCTTGTTGTGCAAATTCTAGGACTTACGAATCCCTCTGATGGCCTTAAAAATACATTCATATTATGCTCTGGTATTCAAAACAAGACTATCTCTGTCCCTTTTCCCATCAGAAATAAACTGTTCTTAATAGCATCAGCCAAATACACATCTTATTCATGGCAAGCAGAAAAAGTTTTTAAATCTAGTTTGACATCTTGGTTATTGCTTTTAATTTAAGCCATGAAACAATCTATAGGTGCAACAAAAATTTTAATAGAAAGAACTCTGTTTTTAATATGAGTTACAGAACAACGTAAGAAATAACCCCAAAGCTTTATCTAAATAAATTTCAGCTTTTCACAGCGAACTATAACTCACCATATATTTTCATTTGTGGTTTCTGGATAGCAGAAGATATTGAATTAGGCATCAAAACTTCACATCACTCTTTCAGAATTTGGTGGGTATGTGCTGGACCGAACGGCCAGGAATAATCATGCTGTTCCCTTTGGCGTAGTCTTAAAAAGATTCTGAAAGCGTCGGGGGAAATTTATCTAAGAAAATATGAAGCAGACTCAGAATGCCCAAACCGTGTAGGCTTAGTCATAAAGAAAGACTGCAGCTTGTGCAGACACTTAAATTAGCTTTAATTTAGATAAGTAAGGGATCGATAGCAATAAAGCCAGTATCAGGATGGATTTCAAAACAGGCTAGTTACTCCAGTGAAGAACCTGGCATCTCAATGGGGACCAAACAGTCTGAAGTTTCTGTAAGCAACTTCCCTGCTGTTTCCCGAACAAGCTACATTACAACATCAAGCTGTACCTCCACAGGCTGCAAATACACTTTGAGCTTTGGTACACATCCACCTCGGTATAGAAAACAGAGGACAGGAATGCCATTGCTCAGAAAGTACTGGGAATAGCATTCAACCAGCAGCGTGGCAAAATCTAGCACGTATTTAGTGATCATTTGGCCCTCTCAAACACTGATACTCTGGACAGACACGATGCCTGGACTGCTTAAGAGCTAGTACTACTAAAAAACATTAAGATAATGGGTACTTTAAATCTTAGTCACATGCAGCAGAGCTCAGACCCTGTCATTGATATTGCCACATTTGGTGATGCTGCTGACCAGGCAATTCTGCTCCCGCAGCTCGATCCCGAGCAGGGAGAACTGGCCGTGCAGAGCGGTGGCCATCACCACTTCTGCTCCCCGCTGGGACCTCGCGATGCCTGCGACAACTTTCGTACCCGAGGAGGCTGTTACACTGGTATAGCCAAGGTGTGAGTTTAAACAAAACCACGCTGCTGCGCCCCGCACGGACGCACCTCGGAGCACTCCCGTCCCTCTTTCCCGACGGCCAGCCAACGGCAGGTAGCTCTCGACCCGTCGGACGGTTCGGGCTGGCTCGGGGGGGCCCCAGGCACATCGCCACCACGCAGCCGCCACGGGGCTTGTGTGGTGTAAGGCAAGAGAGATGTACCTCGCTCCAGCAACGCGCTCACGGTCCTGCCAACGAGGGTGATGGTTGCACCGCATTTGGGATATTCTACCTGCGGCTGTTTCCAGAATAGCTGTCCTAGCAAAAGCACGGTTTTACCGCATGCGTCTATGCACTAGCACTTACCCTGTGTAAGAATGTATTAAAAAGAAAAACCTGACAACGTTAAACCAGTGGAAGTAGAAGACTAGAAGCAGCTTTGAGGTGCTTCAAAATGCCTTCCATGGTAAGATGAATTGATATCGTATTATCAGACACTTTGTTCTCTCTTTTTGGCTGCCAACCTAATGGCTGAGCTATTACAGTATCACTGTTCTTATGTTACAGCCTCAAATGCACTCAAACCTAATTTAAAATCCACCTTTTGCTCTGAAGCTGAAACCACGTTAGTGGTGAAAATGAGGCCGACTGCATCCAAATCTGCACTTACAAAATTAAGGGCAGGATTTTCTTAGCAGAAGATACTCGGCCGTCAAATTTACCAGAGATCACACCCTCCCTCAAATCATCACATATGACTTTTCTCCCTAATGAAAAAAAAGATAGTTGCAATGAGCCAGGGTCATTATTTTTTAATGTCACCACTTTCTGCGGTATGGGAAGTAAAAGGAGACTTAGGCTTCTTCCCTAGGGACAGTGCATTTCCAGATGTATGAAAGAATAAGCAGATATTGCTTAGCATCTCGAAGCCTTGTCTACAGAGGCACTGTACATACATACAGTTAGTAAGAGATAAAAGTCCTGGCCCTAGAGAGCTTCTAGTCAAAACAGATGAAAGGATGGGAAAAAAAGAAGTAATATTATCCTCTTTTTATATATATATATATATATATATATATATATGAAAGCAAAGAACCAAGAAAATAGGTCATTTGCCCAAGACTTGAAGGAAAGCCTGTAAATATAAATTCAAACTTAATACTTCCGAAGTCTCAATCTGGTATCACAAAACCATTATTTCTCCCAAAACAGCATATTAAGGAAATACCATCAATAACAAAGCAAACTGCAGACCAGAAAGATCATAAATAAAATACCACATAGAAATGTAAGTATGAACAATTCTGATTTTTGAAAACTTTCTCTTGTGTCCGATTTGAATAATTGGCTGTTTCACAGAAGCTGGCAAATATATGTCTCTTGTAACAAAAAGTCATTGTGCAACAAAACCTTCTATTTTCATTTATAATTATCTACCACAATATATCGATCCCTGTGTTGACCACAGTCAAAATACTCTAATGGCTGAAATATGAGGTCAAAACGCAAGAGAGGAACTCCCTCCTGGATAAGGAAAAAGGACAAAAGGAATATATTTAGGGAAGTCTGAGGAAAAAAGAACTGAACTTGTATCTGAGAGCTACTTGTGGATGCATTTTTTGTTGCATATTTTATACTTTTCTCCTCCAGTATCAAGCGAGAACTGACTGTATTGCAGTTGGAAAAAAAATAGCTATACTTCAAGACTCTCCCCTTTCCCACAGTATCTGTATTCCTCTAGCATTTATATTTGATGAAGTCTTTTTAAAAGAGAAACTAATTCGTAAAAAAAATCCACACTGTGGTGGCAAAGACATAAATCTCTCACATTGTCCCCAGAGCCTGTCTCTTTAGGATTATTATAGATTAGATTATTATGGAAAGGAAGACTTAAATATCTTATTTACCTGAACAGCATCATAATACATTTTCTTGCCTTCTTCATCTGTCTTGTCCGACATCAGCCATGCCTTGAGCAAATATTCATAAAAGCTATCCCCAAGCCCTCCAATGGAGACGTGATCTTAAAAGGGAAGAAAGAGATTGAACAGCAATTTCATCTTCAGCCTGGGCAATAAAATACAATTACAGTTTGAAACAGTGCGTTTAATGATCTCGTCCTACAATAATCTTTAATAAAAGTAAGCCTGGAACCTCAGGAAAAACTTAACTGGTATACACAGGCAATTATTTCTTTAATTGCTAACTTTTTCATCAAGCTAAAGCACCATAGTTATTTAATATCCACAGCATGCCATAGGAGTTCATGGCAAAGAAACAAGAATTTATATGTTTAACATCTAATTCATGTAGTCTTTCCCATACAAAAATGTGTTAATCTAAGTTCTTTTTTTTCTAAACCTAGGAAAAGAAGTAGAAAATGCTCCGTTTAAGTCACTTTGTAAAAAAGGCCAAAATGTTTTAGCTCCTTACTTCATAGTTGAATTTCGGGTTATTTAATGGTATTTCAAAATACCTACCCATATGTTTAAAAATAATACTACATTTTTGAACATCTGGCTGCTCTCAGAACTCAGCATGGTTCTGGAAGGAAAAAAAACAAAACAAAACAAAACACTTTGCTACATCTACAGAGGATTATTGCTATCACACTGCTTTATTCTACCCGATGCTTACTAAGTGAAATGATCTAGTACTACAGATGCTGTGATTATTCAGCTGCATGTGTTTAGGACATGACTCTGCAAACACTAATACCACACAAGTCAGACCGTTCAGTGTCAGTTGCACCAGTGATGTGAGACTTAGCGATGCTCTCAGCTGCCTGCACAAGGCTGCACTCACTTGCTGTCCAGGAGCCTAAAAGATTCTTGGCAAGATTTTAATGGGCTATCATGATTTCAGCATAGATCCCCTAAACACATGAAGTACTAAAACCATATATATATGTAAAGTGTTTCTCTAAGCTCCATTAAACAAAGAACACTAGCTAGAGGTTTTCTTTTTAAAGTTGGTGCTGCCTGGTAACATTAAGGGATTTGGTATTTATCGAGTCTTCAGCGAAAGGATTTCAAAGTGCTTTACCAGGACTACTCATTTATAACCCTCAATTTTACAGCGAGGAAGGGGCCTGCTAATTCCACCCGAGACATCCAGGATGGAGATGTGGTTACGTATATCACGCAGCAAGTCCATGAGTCATACCACAAAATTCTGGGTGTGAGAAAAGCAAAACACGCATGGGGTAATCCAGGCTCATAAAGCGAGATGCAGAAGGGTTAGTGGTACAGAGCTCACACTTCCCAACACCTAACTCTGATCGTAGCTTCAAAGTTATGCCTCTGTTGGTGGAATTCAAAAGAACACAGAGAATTTATTTTTAAACTCCTTAGTATCTTCTCTTCATGGAATGCCTCCTTTCACCTTCTGAATAGTTTGCAAAGCCATACAAATGTAGAAGATATACATTTTTCTAGTCAAACTTTATTAACAGTGTCTTTTTCCTCCGCTAGCCTGTGACATACAAAAAATAATTTAGCTTTCCAAACGTATCCTGTCCCTTTGGCTAACAAATACATTGCACCATCAAACCTGGGTTATAAACAGCTTTTTTCCCCCTTCCTCTTCTGAATGAGATATATTACATTTCTGGAAAGAATACACCATTTATTTAATTAAATGTTCATGATCCAAAAGGAAAAGAGGCTTCTTAAAAAAAAGAGAACATTTTCTATGATCAAGGGCTGATCTTTGAACAGCAGCATTTAAATGACCTTTACGGTTTCCTAAATAAATTACCATAGAAACCTCTGACATTTGCAAACTAAATAGCACAAGCACAGTTTCATCAATAATAAGCCCTGTTATTATATACATTATTGCAGTAGACAAATCCAATTGACGCATGCTGCAGCAAATCACTGTCAGTTTACTGTCAAAATAACAAGGGCTAAATGAATTTACAAGAACAATGGCAGTGATCCAGCAGTGTCCTTCACAGTTACAGCACTGCTAGAGAAGAAACGTTCAGAAACTATAACTCCCTCCCCACTTGCTGTTTGAGAGAGAATACTTCTGTCTTGTACCAATTAAGAGTCTAGGGTTTTGGTTTTTTTTCCTTTTGTAATCCGCTGAAAACAGCCTAGAAAAGCAATCTCAAATAAAACATCTCTCAAGTCTTACATTCTGATCTTCTACTATGGGAAAAAAAATTAATACATCACTGTCTGCGAACGGAGGCAACTGAATTGGAAGAGATGCAACAAGATGCTTTTGCTGCTTCAGCATGCTAGGGGCTGACCTGCATCACCATCTGTCCGTCATTTCCATGTGCAGGAAGCTACTGCTTTGTCAATACGACGTGTTACTGGAAAGCAACGCTGGTATAAACTCTAGGTTTTCTTGTGCACACCAACAAAAACTGGCATTTATGTGAACAAGGACTACATAAGACACAATTATACTAAAAATAGGGAAGTGGCAAAGGCCATAAGGCAGACTAAGGGACTGCTTTAAAGTAAGTAAGGCAGAGCCACTAATGGTGTCAGCTACTAGAAAGATCTGCTCTCGTGCGGCTCACCAAAAAGCTGAGTTTCTGTGGCTGACTGAAGCCGAGGAAGGAGGTAACTGGACCTGGCTCGCAGATGCTGAGGTGGCCTTCTAACCAAACCCAGTGCCTACTGCTGTAGGATCAACACTTCTAGTGGAGGTTTTAATGTTTTACAAAGCTGTGCTAAACCAACATGGGTAACAAGTGGGCGCACATCTCTCAGATCTGTAAGTGGATGTCAGAGTTTACACCAACATGCCAACCGGAGTTGATGGTTATGCATGCTGAGCTGCCACAGGCCTTGTGGCACGGTGACCTGAAGGAAGCCTCACAGCGTAGCAGGCTAGAAGGCTTTCTAAAGTGACGGGCATACTCCTAATTCCTAAAGGGAAAAGGTCTTTGCCTTGATGGGACAATACAACTGAGCAGCACAACCTTTTTGGACATCTTTTTCATTCAGAGAGTGACACAAAGCATTCAAAAATATATTTTATTCAATAAAACAGTCGTGCTTTGCCTTTGCAAAAATTATCTTATCTATCCAGACTATGGCCAGTCCCATAAGGACTCCAGAACCTCACTTCCACCTTAGCTGCATCCTAAACAAACTGTTATATTCAAAAACTTCTCCAGTCCTTTCCCTCTCTTGTATTGTCTAACCAGCTCCACCACTGATAATCTACAGGACCATCTCATCTGACCGTGTCTTTTCAGACCAAGACAGTGTATCTTGCTTGGTTTCTTTCAATAATGCTGGGAGGAAAAAGTACGAGAACACTGAATCACATGAATGGGATGGTGGTAGACTGAACTGAAGTAGGAAAAGTGGAAAAAGTAGGATCTCTAGAATCGCGATCCTGCACACTGCGTAGGCTTTGAACATGTTAGGAAGATCAGAGAAGGCAATGTACAACAAGAAAAGGCTCAGTCATCAGGAAGGGGCTAAGAAGTTCAAATACTTCAAAAGCATTTTATGATACCCTTTCCCTTCTAATTTTGGTGTCTCCAGTAATGGTTCCAAGGGGATTAATGCCAGGACACAGTTCTGTTTAGTTTGCTTCCTCAGTTGTTGGCATTAAACTTCAACAGAAGTCACAGCTGGTATTAACAGGAAAGACTTTTGGTTTTTTTTTATATTCAGTGGAGCCACACCACTCTAAAAATATGGAATTTGATTCAGATGAGCCGACAATGTTTCCTTAAACAGCTACTTTAGAGAGCACTTTAGATTTTTGAATAAAAGGCTTTTGTAGTCTACAAATTCCTTTCCAAAATGATACATATTCAGACATTTCCTGGCTTGCAGAAGCCATACTGAAAGATCAAAGAAAAATACATCAAAAAACAGCAAGTAGGATTATTATTTTTATATTTGTAGTAGTTTTTACATTGTACAGAACCTCAGATACAATGTGAGTTTTTACACTTTATAAAAAATTCTTCATATATTTATATATATATACATACACAAAAGACATGTAACAGCGACTGAAAGAAGTTAATAACTGTGAACAGCACACTGATAGACAGGTCATAGTACCAAAGAAGTGATCTACTTACGCTGGCCCCATTGGCCACTGCTGGGATTCAGATAGTTGGGGTAAAGGCCCTCTGGTTTATCCAGTCGATTTAGAACTTTTCGAATATTCATTACCTATTGGAAGGGTACAAAACACTAAGCACTGATCCATTTCCCCCCCCCCAAAATTAAACAGTGTCGGTACAAAAATCTTAAAGCGCAAATATCCCTAAAAATAAAAAAATAGTCTTGTTCAACACGTATACCTGAATACCTCTGTGCAATCATCTTACTGTTAAAAAAGATCCTCTAAACTGATATTGCCCCGTAAACAAGCTCCTCAAAACCTCGAGTTTCTGTGTCAAGTGTCAGTAATGAGACAACACAACAGAAGCAAGCTCCGAAGTTCGGGACTTGCCATACAAAGCGTCTCGCCCCTCCACAGCATACCGAAATTCACGGAGGCTAGTTGCCTTAACTAAGCTCAGCTACTTCGTATATTCCTCATACACCCAAATCAGAAGTGGTATTAAATATTAAGCCCATCACCTAGTTCAGATGCAGAAGTGAATTGTAAAGCAGTTTTGCCTGGAAAGGAAAGCTTCATCCAGCCAGCCTGCCCAGCAGGAACCCACGCAGCCCTGAGCGCTCCGCAGGCACTGTTAAGGAGCTCGCTACAAATGAGAGGCCCGGGGAAACAATTACAGTCCAGATGCTCTGCAGCTGGAGTCATTCAGCAGCACAATCCATTGCAGGGCACATGAAATAATTTATACTGAATTTTTAACATTCACAGAAAAAGCAAGCGTAGCAACTTGGGAGAATGAAGATCCTGAGCACCACGGACCAGAAATCGTAACAAAAAGGTACTGACAGCTTCATTATAACACCCTGAATGCCTAGAGATCAAGTGAACTAGCTGCTGAGAAAGAAGATAAATTAGCTTACACCAAGCTGCAGAAGGATTTCTGTTGTGGTACACAAACTGCCTTCTGCATCTTGACACTACATTGCTAACAGTCATGGCCCAAATGCAGGCTGCGAGTCCTAGACCTCATTTAATGAATTCTTCTATGAATTCTTCCATGCAAAGCTTACTCCAGTGTTTCTTCTTCTTTATCAAGCGTACCAGCCCTGGAATGTCTTGCCTCGGAAGGCTGTGGAATCGCTGCCTCTAAAGGGTTTTAAAAGCAGCTTACACAAACAGATTTCCAGCATCTTGCAGCTATAGCTCAGTGCCACTTTGGAAGAGAACCATAGGCTAGGATTTTTAACATACACACTTTCATCACACTTTAACTGTCTCTTAGTAGAACAGATGTTATACATTAAATTACCATAAATGTCAAAAGATAATTAAGTTATATAGTAAGTTTGTTTCTGGCTTTTCCTGGGTGCTGCCACCCACCCCATCCCTCCCCGCCTCAGTTCAGATCTATTTAAGAGAAACTCCGTCTTTAGATTCACCCCTAAATAATTAACATTGCTAGGAGTTTGTTTCACAAAATTCACTCCAGTGCTGACAATGGTATTGCAGCAAAGTCATTCAGTCCTTTAGTCTGCTACAACTAGTATTCACTTTAGATTTGACCATTGCTTTTAAATCTACCACTAAACATTTGGAATGTCATTTTAATTACATTACTAGATAGATAGTATCAATTTTAGCTAACATGGGGCAGTTGCAGTAAGAATACAAAACCAAAACAAGTGGAAGTTTTAATGAGGAAAAAAAAAGATAAATGATACAGTGTATTATAAAGAACAGGACTTGCCTACTATTTACACATTGAAAAACAATGCAAAATTGCTTAGGGGGGAATTGAGGGAAGGAGAAGAGGAGTTGCTTTTTTCCATGGCTCACGTAAATAAAAAGTATCCAGAAGACAATGTTATAAAATTTCGGAAGAATTAGTAAGCACAGTAACTGTTTTGTCAAAGGATGTTTTTTTGTTTGTTTGTGGGTTGTTTTTTTTCTTCCCCCAAAGAAAGTTCAAAGCACATCTCTCAAAGGTCAGTGCAATAGAAGGGCTTTCTGACCTCACTGACAGCAGCGATATTATACAGCATTTTGAAGACTAAACTTGCTGAATTCACACAAAGTAGCCACGGTGCTTTGCTTTCTATAGGCATCACATATTATCCCCAATATAAAGTCAATTTTTGTTTTCACCACATTCAGGTGAAGTACTGAAGAAAGCTCTACGGTCTGATTGTTTAATGGGATACTAATTTGGAACATAAACAGAAATAAAGTGTTTTATGGGGCCAAGTAAGTGCTATATACAAGAAGATGCATCACAATGATTTTGGAACAGATTTTTGACTTTATAATATGAAAACACACCAAGGTGATTAGGGAAACATCCAGAAAAGATCTACCTCCTGTGACAAATGCTTATTAACTGCGGAAAATCTCTCCCCTGAGATATTAGTCTCCCAACACGTGATGTATCTTTTACAACATGATTTTGACTGAACGGTCTAACCTTTTCAGCAAAGACAGGATTTCCAGACAGGTGGCTCAAGTGTACAAACTCCAGATGCAAAGTCCCAAATTCTGCCAAAATACTGCTGCCGCCAGAGGCCCATGGCCAATTTCGACCAATTCCACTAAGATGGGGGAGAAGAGAAATACAGAAAATAACCATGAGCATCTATAAGGCAATGCTAATAAAATATAACAGGTAGTAGACATACTGTTATCAAGAGAAGATAATTAATTTAAAGTGTACTTAATAGCTACGTAAGAAACCATGCTTCAGCAGCCTTCCACGACTTCACCACAGGACTTTGAATTACTTCGGTCCAGTTCTGTTTAGGCTTGTAAAACCACTTCTTGCAACAAGCCAGTCTTTTAGCTCATGAATAGCTCCATTACACCTATCACTGTACCAGTGTTTCACTGTACGATATCGCGTTTAAAGACATTACAGAGTATGAGAAAACATTCTCATACTTCACCTGTTTTCCCTGTATTTAACACAACACTCTCCAATTCTAACTCTTCCTTCTACAGTGCAATTGTTTATTATCTTAAAATACTGCATATATACAGCATAGGCTTTAAGTACTATGCTTTAAGTACTACATGCAGTATATTGTTCTTAACACCCGAGAATTTAACAGAGTAGGATATGTAAGCGTTGTCTGTCCAGGCAATCTTACCAGGATGGGTAACTTAAGTTTTAATTAAGACTGAAAGATACTTCACAGCAAAATTAATCTCAGGTTTTGTGCTGAGAGTAGAGAAAAGCACATTTATTGCTAAATCCCCACTAGAAACTAAGCTGGTTGAGATTCAGGACGAAAAGTCTGCTGAAGTTTCATTACAAAAAGGTGGGGTTTTTTTCCCTTGAAATTTCCAGCAGCAATATTCAGAACCCCCCCTGAAATTAAAGAAAAGCTAGCCAACTTTCTGGAGCATCTAGGTGAATAATGACATATTAGACCAGCATATTATTAGCATGAATGTTGGATATAAATACACTTATTAGGTACTGGAATGTCTTCCTTATTTTCAAGTTGTAAACGGCATTAAACACACACATACACACATATAAAAATAAAAATTTAATTTTACTTTTACACATAAGCAGCCACTACAGTCATCAGTTAGCACTTGCACAACCATAAAAATCGGGTATTCTTCCTGAGCTAAAATGTGAATCATACTATGAAAAAACAAAGCAAAAACCCCAAGGAACCCCATCTTTAGTTCATCATGATGGAAGTCCTCTGTTGCATTAAAATTTCTTCTTCAAAAGGTCAAGTATTTATAACTGAAGTTTAACCAATATAATGAAATTAAGGCTCCATTAAGTGAATTTCCCCACTAGCTATATTAACACATTAGTTTGAGATTTCTGTCACACACACAAAATAAAAACAAGTCATTAAACTTTAAAAGCAGAGTAACGGCTCCAAACAAAGAGCACATTCATGTTCTACTTAAATATCACGGCTTTAAACTGTGCAACACCTTTGGCTGCCTGGCCTGGAGCTGAAGGCACCGCTGGAACTTACTCAAGTACCACCAAAAATAAACCCAGAATATTACCTACTGATAGGTGGATTTGTATTGTCCCATTTCTGAAGTACCATAGCATCTGCCAAATACTCCCCATAGGTATGCTACAGATTTTCTTTTTCCCAGACCATAAAGCATTGAGTGACCAAGCTTATGCGACTGCTGAGCGGAGGGAGCACGTGGTGGAGCAAAAGGAAAGAGGACAGATGTGGCTCCCCTGGCTGACCATAAAGAGGCCGGGACTCATGGAAGTCCCCTGATGCAAATGATTGCCCAAAACGCCAAAGGAGAAAAATGTTTCTAATCTTCATAGCTGCAGACAAAAATCAATGACATAATGAAATCGGGGTACTGCAAAGATGCACGCAATCGAACTTTGATATGATATTTGTACGATAGAAACAGAACGCAAGTTTTATGGGATCTGAATATCTCATTTTAAGAGCAATCTTACAAAGATTAGAATGCTTTTTACATCTGAGGAAAACAAAAGCAAAGAGAAAAACCCGCCTGGCTTACAAGCTGTCTGCACTTCAACCTACTGTGGGTCAGAATTTTTCCAAATGGTGACATAAAAGCATAAGATATTAGAAAATAAGATCAAGGTGAGTACTGCAGACAACATGTCTGGAAACCTCTTATCTACAGAGTGAAGAGCTTACACCTGCAGACTGATTATTCACCCAAAACCAGGCACCATCTCTGGGACACACTGGCCAAAGTCCTGCCTAACTGCTGACTTCTGGGTGAAAATATTTTAGCTTGTTTCCAAATCGCCCAGATTAAAACAGATGACATAACATACTACTGGTAAATAAAGCTTGCCAGGGGGGAAAAAAAAAAAAAAGGTGAAATATTTCAAGGTTTTGAAAAGTTCCCATGTTATGGTGCAACTGGCAAAAGCCCACTTTTTTTTCTATTAAATTTCTCAATCAATCTCGAAGTGGAAACATTGAGCTGTTTCTGCAGCCAGGCATCAACCAAACTTAGCAGAAAACATAACAAAGTTCCCACTTGCACTCCACCACAACGTCTGCTCATATCAACACAACCTGTCAACATTCTGATGTACTGCATTTTGTTAACCAGAAAAATTCTCAAGCATAGCTATTGAGAGGTTTTCTGCATGCAGCAATGCATTTTACCGTGAGTGGAAGATTCTTCCTGCTTAAGATGGTTTGAAAACTATAAACTTGTATCCTTTACTCTTAATGCAAGAAAAGTAGAAAAACATCTATGTTGCATCTCTGTAGTATTTAATGTAGCTTTTTTTTGTTTCAGTTGGGACAGCTGGTTAGGGGAAAAAAAAAAAAGGCATTAACATATTTCTGGCAAATCTGCAAAATAATGAGGATATCTGTTGGTATAGTCACAGATGGGGGCTCTAAGCCAAAAGTGACAATCTTGTTTCAACAAGTGATAGAACCCAAGAATTACAATTCAGTGCCTTAACTTTTTCATGCAACCTTCAGCCATGGATGTCTGATATTCTCTCATATATTTCATGTTTGGGAGCAATGAAACAGGTAAGTGTTCCATATTCCCTCATACTAACTGTACCAGCCACAGTATTGCTTCTGGTTCCATTTAACTCTATTTTAAGGTGATAGTCCAGCGTGCACAGCTAGAGACATTACTAGAGCCCAGGAGATACTCAACAAAGCTCTCAGCATACAGAATGAGAGATGTTTCATACTCTCTGACCTTTTTTGACCAGGGAAAGTAGACTTTGGCTCTTGTTTAACAGTCTCTTGGCTTAAAAAAAAAGAAACTGAAGAGGGTGCTCTCCCCCCCCCCCAGTTTTCCTAAATATTGTATGCTTTTAAACAGAACAGACAGACCTTAAGCAAGATAGAACCTGAACAGATGAAGAAATATGGTGAAATGGAAAAAGACTTCTGTGTCAAGGATTATAAACAACGAGTACATTTATAAATGACATGAGATGCCCTAGAAAATAACATACAATAAATGAAGTGTAATAGCTCAGTAAATCTTAATAACTAGGCATAGTAAAATACTGATTTCTGCCCATGCATCAGACAACACATCCAGAACTCCCAACTCAGACATTTTTCAAGCTCTTCACCAATATTATTATCGGGGTGACCAAAAAATTCTCCAAAGTTAAAAAAATACCTATTTACTCTTCAGCCATAAAGTCAATGCTGGGTATCTATTTACTCTTCAGTTATGAAGTTATAGGCTTTCTTCCTGAAGTCTTGAGATGCAAGCCTGGGGCTCTGGTGAAAGGTTTTATTGCTACTCCAAGTTTTAGCAAAACTACGTATAACATTGCAAGTTCCTACAGTTTTTCTTCCGAGGGCACCCATTACTCAGGTCAAGAAGCTACAGCAGCAATCTAAACCTGAAGAATGATCAGGGCATTTGGGGGATTTTCAAAAGCTGGCTTATGGCTCTGTTTGTGAGCTGTACAAACTTACATGCGGATCATTCATCTCAACCAGAGCAAAATCTGTAAAACACTGAAAACTTTTTGCAGCTTATTTTCACTCAGTTATTCTTCCAAAATGGTTTCATGTCCCAAATACCTTGTAAGCTGACAAATGCACTCTTCAGAAAGAGATCGAAAGATACGTACCACCACAGGTAGAGGACAGCAAAGGGCGCCCAGGTACGACACTCACCCTTTCTATTAGCTGCATTCCTTTATCTTGCTTGCTTTTTTGTAATTTACTTTGCCACTGTATTTTTCAGTTTTACTATGTTGATAGTCACTACGACCTGTACTAAGTGTCAGTCATGCACTGACATCAGAGTCCGAAATAAAACTTCTATACCCTTCAGGAAGGAAGGAAGAAGCCACAGTACTTAAATTTGTTTCAAGTTCCAGACCAGTACTAAAATAATTTCAGTTTACAGGGCACTATTTTAATGTATCTCAAATCATTGTGTCTAAAATCATATTGTTTATACTACTTAAAATCCATTTAAAAATTCTGTAAAATATTAATAGAACTTTAGAACTTATTTCTATATTATTATAACCAGTGTTATAACTAGTATTATATAATTAAGTGAAATTTGAAGTAAGGATCTGGATCAGAAAAGCATATTAAAAGTAGGACCATCACTGTTTTACAATATTTCCCATTTATTTTATAAACTTTGCTAATGAATATCGAGTGCCCTAGAATCTGAAATACAGTGTTTGTAATTCTACTGTCATTCATTCTCAGGAAATATGAGCCTGATTGAGCTGGGCTCCTGGTAACTCAACTCGGTATTTTTCCAGTAGACCACTGCTGGTCCTTCTGTACAAAGTAACAGAAAGTATGAGATCAGTATCTCTTCTAAAACGTACAGAATGTACCAGGGGAGGGAACCACAGAGGATATATACATATTTAAAGTTTGTTGGTTGTTTTTTTTTAATTACTGAAATTCAGAGGCACAACAATATTTACGAGGTTATTAAAAAATTATATTACGTCCCCAATATATATAAAGCAGCAGCTAATTTTCAACTGAAAGGAACAGCAAATCCTCAGGGACACTGCACAAATACTTCAAAGGGTCAGAACACTTATCAAATCAAAATTCTTGCCATCAGTGAGCAGAACTGCTTCAGTCTCTGCAGACAGTTTGTTTATTATCCCCCAACCTTTCCTGGAGGGTACCAGGACAACTCCACAAGCTGGAGGCAGAGCAAGACTTCAGAATTTCAATATTTAATGCAAAATGCAAAAGCACCACATCCTAATGGTCAGTACCCTCCTGCAGACTTAGCCAGTAAATAAGATGAAAGGCCAAAATAAAAGAGATCCAGCAGCAACGATGTGAAGTGTCCAAGAGCTGCTGTTGCAAAAGGTTTTAGGATTCAATATGAAAATAACTCCCTATAGCCCCTTTGGACTTTACTAATGCTGATCTTTTTTGAAAAAAAGCTACTCCAGCTAGGAAGGTGGGTGAAAATGCAAAACGCTACGGCAGAGAAGTGAGAACACGGCACTGCGAAGGGTGCATTTAAGTTCACCAGAGCTGTGAGACTCCAGTTGGAGCGTGCAGGTTGTGCCTGCTGCTTCCAGGAGCGCTGAGGGGACAAGGGGATCTGCCCGGAGAATACAACTTACAGCTGGAATTGGTCGGGCTTAATCCTGTTTTAATTGGAACCCGCGGCCCCTGGCTCACTCGCCTCGCTCCGTGCCACCAGCCACCCCTCCGACACCCACGGGGGAGAGGGACCTTCCCAAATGGGGGTCAAGGAAAAGGGGGAGGGTGATGCAAAGGCCACACAAACTTTCCTGCAGCTTTTTTTCCTCCTCCTTCTCCCTCCCAGTTCCCCAGGACACGCTTCATGCTTCTCCCCGAGTCTCAACCCCCAAGCGTACGTGCCTTATAAATAGAAATAAAGTAAAATTATTAGCTGTTTTGTGAAGGAAAACATCATCCCCTGCTTTTCCCCCCAGAGGAAGCCTGTGGCCCTCAGACAATTTTGAAAGCATAATACGATCGCTTTCCCACGTTTCAGCCTTAAGATTGTGGCCACACGCGATTCGGCTGCATGGTTTATAGCCCAGACTGTAATTCAGCGGATGGACGGACACCGCGAACCAGCTGCAGGTCTGCCTGGCAGCAAAGGTGGGGAAACGGGAGAGCAGCGCAACTCCAGCAAGGGTGTTCACAGAAACAAATCTCTTCGGGGCTCCCCTGATCATCGGTGCAGGGAGGTGACAGAATTAAATCACTTCACAGAGATTAAGCTAAAGATGGAGTCTGTCCCTTTACAGAGTAAACCAGGGAGACCAGTCTCACCTACAGTTACCCCTTGCCAGGTGCCCAAATCTCCCCAAGACTTCAATTAGCTTCACAGGTGTCAGATGAATTTTTTAACTCTCTACAGGCTAGTATATATAACAAAAAGTAGGACTGGAGATAAACACTTTGTAATATTATATTATAATATTTATCTTTATCTCTTACATCTTTAATTATAAAATAAGGTTTTTACTAGCTCACAATTTATTTTTAATGGTCCTTTTTTATACTGGCCACATTTGCACAACATTTTTATAAAAAACATTGCAAGATAACTTTTGGCAGATTAAACTACAAAAATAAACACAGAAAACCTTTCTGCAGTATTGTGACATGAAGAGGATACCTCAAAGTCCATGAATCTTTACCTAGCCAGGCAAAGCCATACAAAGCGTGCCACATACAATGAATTAGTAAAATAGACAAGTTAACACAATGCATTATGTCCAAAATTTCTCTCATACAGGTAACACATGTCAACTTATTATTATTTTCTCTGCCATATTTCAATCCAGTGAGAAAAACCTCCAAGGGCACACTCCATTTTGGCAGAATTGGTCATTATTTCTATGGATGACTTTTTTTAAACAAATGTCTTCCTTTTATAGAAAGTCAGTAGAACTACATAATGGCCAGTCACTGCATTTCTAATAAAGTGTTTGTACATTGCAAAAGCCTTCAGTCTATTTCTTCTCTGCCACTACCAGTCTTTCATTAATATATTTTAATTTAATTAAGTCAACCAAGTCTCCTTAGAATCAATGAAGAGGGGTCAGTAAAGGGTCAGGTTTTCATTTACATACTCAGTATCTACTTCTCATTTAAACCAAAATATATTTAAGTGATTAAGTTGATATAGAGCCATAGATGGCACAAAATATGCCAAAATGCTAAATAAAACTTAATTGCTTTCAGCATTTCCTAGGCAAATGAATGAACTCAAACCCAAACAATTAATATGTTCTAAATATACTTTGTGGCACACACCCCAACATAAAAATAAGTAAATAATGGGAAAAAATATTTCATGGATACTATAGTTGCATTCTGTGATCCCCTAGCTAAAGAAGTCACTACAGCAGCCAAACAGATGATACTCAGAGGTCATTTTCATAGAATATCTAATGTTTCATGCATTATTTAGGATTGCCACATCTGAAAACGCTTTCATAAGAATTTTTTATTTTGCCCTGAATGGAACCATTTATTGATATGTCACAAAAATAAATGATGAGTGGCTTCTTCTCTTCCCAGAAAGCATAGACACACATCCCTTCCTAACAACTTGCTAAGAGAGAAGCTAAATCCAATACCATAGACCACACTGGGAAAGATAAAGGGTGATCTGCTGTTGATACTTTTCAGAAGAGGCTCCCTTCAAACTCCTGTGCTGTATTCTTTCTCCTTTTCATATTGCAGCTAACTAACACTGCTAATCCACTATGGTTTATGATTTAATTTATAAAGAAGCTGTGATGAAAAATGAAATTATTTTATTAGAGGTTCATACTTTTTAAAACAAACAAAAAAAACCCCCAACCATGGAGCACACAGGCAATGCTTGCTAAAGTTTCAACTACTGTATTTGATAAATTACATGCTCAAAAGATTTCTTTTTTTTTTAAATTTCCTTCACCCCCCACCCCTAAGAGTAAAACATATGGGATCCTGGCGTAAGGGCCTGTCTTCACAAGCGCTGAAATCGATGATTTATTTGTTAACACTTCAAAAGATATTTAATGTGGTTTTGTTTTCCCCATACCTGGCAAATCATCTGTACCCCTATTTGACAGAAGAAAGACAGGAACGCAGAAACCCCACGTCTGCCTACACCACTGGTACCCTTCCACCCAAGTCTAGCGGCGGGAGCTGCCAGGACAGCACCTTGTTGGCAAAATCAAATGGGGGGACCCGTGAAAAGGCTGGCACTGTACCTGTGTTTTTCTAGCCCCAGTAGCAAGGGTGAAACACCTTCCTGCCCAACTTCCAATAAATGGCAATTAACTTTCTGCAGGCCTACGAGGTCCCTATCTCCCCCCAGACAGCATCAACCAAGACAGACAGGCTCCTGCTGGAGTTCTGACTTTTCCACAGTATCCCTTTCCCGAGAAAGAAAAATTACTATAATCTGGTTAACCATCTTCCACACAATGTCTCAGCAGCTGGAGACAGCAGAAAAAGAAACTTAAATCAGCTAGCTAGCCTATGTGGTAGTTTTTGATGTCTGTTTTATTCATCTGTTAGGAGCATCGTTTAGGCAAATGCTAACAGCTGGTTAGTTTTTCGGGGTGACAACGAATGTGTAGCTGCTGCCCTTGGCTAATCATTGCCCAGCTGACAGCTCCCTGCTCAGCTGAGCTGCCCTCTGAAGACTGACTGCTACCAGCTATTACCTGGTGAGGTGATTTCTAGGGATGCTGACTTAGCAGGAGAAGGCAGACAGTGAATTAGTCCCATCAGCAACTGCAGGATGAAGACTAACAACAAAAGTTGTTACTCAATTTTACAGTACAATGGGGAATAAAAAAATTTCTATGTTGTAATGTCAGACAGAACACGAATGTTTTTTTTTTCACTGTAACAAGTGAGATAATGAAGAGCTATAGCCTCAAGAGCCATTAGTTTGAGAACATTAATTTTGTCTATTTGCCTAGTCATATGCAGTGTCAGCATTAATATAGGCTGATCTCCTGGCCACTTCAGTTCTGCCAGTACAGGAGATGCATCCATTTGTGCTGGAGCTACATGCACATCATCATCTAGCTGGAAATGAGAGTAGGAAGTCAGATTACTGTGGCTGACCCATTCATCACGTGAGAAAATACCAGCACAGCTGCAAAAAGATGCTAATATGAAACAGATCTTAAAACAAGACCCCTGCTTTTCTCCAGGAGCTTCACCAGGTCCCTCAAAGGCAATGCACGCAGCACACCTTCCAATCCAAACATTACAGAAATGTCTGTCTGTAAAAGGGCAGAAGAAGAAACAGTCTCTTTGCTCCCCTTGTCAATTTTAGGAAGACAGGACCAGTCAGAATCGTTTTGTGGTTCTTGAAGATTAACAGTTGTTTTAGAGACTCTACAGTACCTAGGCACATCAGTTGCACTGCCGATGGTTAAATTTTTCAAGAACAAAAGTTATCCTCCTCCCAACATGTTTGCCCTTCACCTTTGTAAGGAAACCTAGTCAGCGACCTTTAAAGCTGTCCTAGAACGGTCACTACTTCCTTACTGCACTTGCAAGGCAAAAGGTTAAAATGCTCAACAATCATGGAATGCTATTGAGTGGGCTGACCTTCCTCGAGGCGACTGACAGGCAATTTCTCTTGAAACTGGACAGAACAGCAACAGAGACTGAAGAGCACTGTTAATATAAAAGCAGAAAGCGAGAAGGTGGTGCATGAAGGACGAAATTTCCAGTATCAACCTGTGCTGTGGCCTGTCAGGAGAGGTCCCCGCCACCTCCCAGAAGGATCAAGTCAGCGGTGGAGGAGGCGTTGCAGAAATGTGCGTACGAACACACAGCGGAGGCAAGAGAGTGAGTTATTCCTGCTCCATGTCCAAGTCACAGTCCATGAAACCCCACTAAGTACTCTTTGCTCAGTAAAAAAAGACACCGATCAATACCACCATCAAACTTACTCTCATGGCAACAGGACCAGCCCCTCTGTGGTGAAACTTACTTGCTCGTGATTTGGTCTAATGATGGCTCCTGGGGAAATACTGAAGGGGGTGGACACTGAAGTGAATGGGAACAGCGGCAGAGGGAGCAGGAGGAGCCGAGATGCAGGTGGAGACCAAAGTGCCAGAGAGAACCAAGACGAAGAGGAGACAATCTCATCTGCCTCTGGAGAGCAGCAGAGAATAAGCAAAGGCCAGTGAAATTGCCCGTGGGAAGATCATGCTCTACTGTACACACTGAAGTCTGACAGCTGCTGAGAATAAAAATAAAAACACCTCCTCCATCAGCTCCAAAACCCACCAGACACCATCGGATACTTCTTTTGTGATCTGATATGCTGTTTTTGAACATCGGGATCTAGCAGTACTATGTCTATTGATGCTTAAAATAATCAGAGTATCTTATTCTTACCAGTCCATTCAGACTGTTGGGCTGCTTTGTTTACGTCAAATTCCTGTAGCATTTCTCTGTGGAAAAAGACTGAATTTCTTTAGGACTTTACTGGCAGGGTTCATACAATCCTTTCCTTTTGGCTGTCTGCCCTGTGACACTTCTCACGTTACTGGTGCTCGAAAGGAGCATCAAAGCTCGCGGACCAGGCACCCTGCGGCAAACCAACAGAGGAGTAAGCTCACATGTACGCAACCACAGGGAGGAGTGTGAGAAAGGGCGAGACAATTAGTAGTCAAGCAGTACGTAATTTGAAATGTCGCTATGAGACATGTCAAGTGTTTAAAGGCAATTTTCAGTGTCTTCATCTAAAACTGTACTAAAACTATACTTGTGACCGTAATCATTTCTGATAAAAGTTATCTGAGCACAGCACAGACCTACATGTCTCCCACACCACACTAATGAATAAACTAAACAATTCATGTTTCCTATTACTTTATGTACTAAAGGTTTAATTAATCAATTCCAAGGGCTAAAAAAGCAAGAGGGAATACAACACAGCAGAGCAAGGCTAGAGATAATAAGTACCAGCATAGACTACTTTTAATCAGGTCCCTGAAGAAAAGTGAAAATAGCAGGAAATGAAAAGTCATGAATGGAAGTCTACAGTTCTGCCATCCATGCAATAATAAGTTAGAGAGTGTAGAAGAAGGAGGTATTAGAATAAATTCCCTACAGTAGCAACCAGTATAACTCAGTGTTAGTGACAGTCTAAAAAAACCTCCCAGAACCAAATCCAACCAAACAACAAGACCCTCCACCTCAAAAAAACAAAACAAAACAAAAAAACCCAAAGCAAGAAAAACTGCAGAAGCTCCTAGGTCTCAGAAGCCAATAGAAAACACCTTCTTAATAGGTTCACTGGGAAGAAAAATAAGAATTTTGGAAAAGTCCATGGGAAACACCATTTACATATGTTCTCTTCCTCTCTGCCATGCCTTTTAATACTAAAATACAAACTAACTTAGTTTAAGTCTAAAACTTATTTCAGAACTTTACATTTCACATTAAATAAGAGTGCCTTGCCTTAAACCACCATAGCCATGGCAATCCCCAGTCTTGAACTACTTTGGTCAGTACATGTCTCTCTAAGACTCCCAGTTTTTTATCACTTTTCCAACATTCACCTTTTAGGCTATCTTTTTTTTCTGCTGAGGGTTTTCTATAAATCCCCCATCCACCCCGATTAGTTCATTAACTTCTGACTTCAGTGAGTTTCTATCCCACATCAGAATTCCTTTACCAGTAACTGATATTCAAGCTTTGCTAAATTATTCTTGTGTCCTATCAATTGCATCGTCCAATTGCAAATAAAAGTTATTAATTTCCTTTGTAAAATAATTTGTTATGAAGATGAGTGTTGAGCAGCTTGCATTTGCAGGTGACTAGGTAACATAGAAACAGTGTGGAGAATTGGTGCTAGGACCCAGAACTTCCCCATTGCTTTTTTCTTCTAGATGTGTTGGGTTTTTTGCTGCTGCTCTTTCTTTGTGGCCCCCCCTCTTGCTCTCCCAATTGACTTCCATGTTACCAGATATTCTTCCCTCTGCTGCCAGTCACTTAAGATCTTTAAGTTGTCTCCACACAGCCTCAAGTGGGAAGCAGCAAGATCCATTCCTATGATAGAGATCCTGCAACAGCAGTCACGTCCAGTTCAGGTTAAGGACACTCACAACCCAATCAAGAATATTAGTGTACTGAAATATTGTAAAAACAGTGGCAGGAGTCATTTTTTTCAAGGAAAGCCACTACTGATCTTCTGGACAGGACAAAATCCGAGTCTTTGGTCTTTTCAGTCTGACAAGGACTTTTCAGAGAAGGTAAAGATTCAAAGCATCAAAGCAACGGATGGCAAGTGACAGGCTGTATGAAAATTCCCAACCATTAATTCCCACTTTCCCACTTCCCAGTGCTAATTTTATAATACTCTAGATCATCCTAATCTCAGTCTCAGTCATTTTAAAAATATGTGTATCACTCTTGTGTCTCCAGATCATATTCACTCCCTACCACCAGATGGTAACTTTTAAAAAAGTGGTTTTCATCTTTTACTTTTCTGAACTCAATTAGCTTTTATTAGTTTCTCATGTCAAGAAAATATTTTAAGTGGATTTACAGTCATTTAAGTTAAAAAGGCTTTCAAAGCATTTAGTCACATTTATTGTATTTGATATTGCATATGGAACCATTAAGTGTTTGAAGTAAGAATCAAAATCATTACACTAACTGTGTGGCTCCGTTATTAAAAATAATTGGCTGACAAGTTGCAAAGGTCTGTTTTAAGCAGTTTCGTAGCTACCATTCATTGCAAGGAGCCTACGCCAAAGGCTTTCTGACTGACAGTCAATTATTTCTCCTTTTAATACAGCTGTTGGATCAACAGTGGTTTCAGATATTGGACAGCTTGTCACAAGACTTGCAGCTGTGATACTCATCTGACATAACGTTAACTTACAAATGCCATAAATTACACTTGCATATGCATTTACAGATATGTGTATCAATCGAAACACGTACAATACAGAGACACCACTGTTGTGGAGGGAAACCTCTCTCTTCAGTATCTGCTTTCACAGATGCTGTGACAGCTGTACGAAACACTACTGAAACGGCATTCTGGTTCACTGAAAGAGACAGGTTTTCCAGATAAAAAAAATCCAAAGGAGTCTTTTTTAGACTAGTGTTGCTGAAGACATAATCTGTTTTGACAAATGCTTTAAGAAAAGTATAAGTGTCCCTTTTTTACAGTCTGCTTTAGTCTTCTCATTCTCCTTTACCCACACATAGCTGTGTCATATAAACCCATTTGTTCTGGGATCAGATAGACATTTGTTTTTCCCAAGTGCCAGTCACTAAAGGACTTGATCCTTACTCACAGCCAACAGAAAAACTCCTGGTGGCTTCAACAGACACTAGTCAAGCCTAAAAATGCTGTAACTGTCATTAAAATTATTGCAGAGACAATAGGTAGCATGAATACAGGGAATCCCTGCAGCCTAACTGAAACCCAGTATCACCGTATAAATCCTTTCCATTAACACCATTCAGATTTGGGAACTGGTTCTCTTTCTGGAAATCAGTAATACAATGTAAAACCAGACTGTTCTGGTTTCTTTTCCCAGCACATAACACATTTGCTTATGCACAGCTTTATCCTTCAATGCCCATAACTATTTGAAAATCAAGATTAAAGTCAATTACTTTAATGCACAGAAGTGCTCACATGCAATTTACAGACTCCTTTTTTCTCGCTTTATACACTTACAGAAGATACGTATTATTCAGTATAAACCGGTCATTTAATGATAAAAAACTATTCCTAGTTTTCTCAAATGACATTAGTTTCATGTATATCACTAGGCATGTGGAAGATAACTATATTATTTACCAGTTTCTGATTCTTAATGTTATACTTATGCTCCAAACATAATGTAATATGGTTTAATAAACATTAAATTGATTTCATTGGATCACATATTTATCAATTAATCAAGTCCCTCATTGTTTGTGGGATCAAGGAAAATCAACCAATGGCTAAAATATGATCAAATTCATTAACTAAGGTATGATTAAATAGCAATATTTCTTACTGTCTAGCAGGCAGATGGACCCCCCCCCCCCCGTAATCTAATATGCACCTGATTTTCACCTGAGGAAAATATCCCCACTACACTTTTCCTGTGGTAGAGCATTATCAGTTACTCAATTGCGTTCCACCAAATCCAGAACTTCACCTTTAATCGACTTACAATTACTTCAAGCAACAAATACTTTTACACAGCTGCTGCTCATCTTATACATGAGCTATTTACAAGAAACCAATGATGCTGACTATCTCAGGCAGCCAAGGCACAGTACAATACAGCTTCATTCTCAGGTATGCACTAAAAATTATGATCCAGGACAATCTGATTAGACCACAAAAAGAAGGCGGGGGGGGGGAGGGCGGAGGACGGGAGGACAAACATTACCTTGAAAACTCTGTGAACTCAGATTAGGCAAGACTTGTATTTTTAAAGAAAAAGTAATTTTGTTCCATAATCTTTTTGCAGTAATTCATGTTTTAAATTATGATACAATGATACTTTGAAGTAGTGAATATCCTGAAGAAGGAAAGGGGTTTTCCATTCAATTACCAAATAATTCAATAGAGTTGAAAAAGGCTGAAAGACCTATGCTACCTTGGCAGAGCAGAAAAATGAGAAGTACCAAACATTTCTTCTAAAAGTGCTCCTTCAAAAAATAATCACAATCCATGCACTAATACTCATGACCACACTTAAGATATTCCTTAGAGGATTTTGTAAACCAGATTATCAGATAATAAAGGGGCTAGCATCAAGTAGTCAAATAAGCTTTTCTTACCAGTAATGGGATTTTAATCAATACAATGAAAATAAGATAATAACGGATGAAGTGAAATCAGCATGAAGGGATTACTATTTAAAATGATAGAATAATCAAAGGCTCAGAAGATAACCACACTTCTGGAATCCTGCTGGAGACAGTATGTGTACTTTTTTGTTCCTGCACCAGCACAGACTGTTTCATTAACCCCACTGAAAAAGCTTCTGCGTAGTAAACAATGTACACAAGGGGACGTACACCTTGCTATTTTTCTTTTTTAAATTACCAATGAAAACAATGATGCTATAGTTTTATAAAGCATTTAAGAAAATCAGGTTTCTGTCCCAATTCCAGCAAAATATTTGGTCAAAGGTTTTAAACATTGTTTGTAATCTCTCACTGCTTTTAATGGCTTTAGTGCAAGAATCTGTATTTTAAGCTTCCCCCCCTCCCCCCCCCTTTTTTTTTCTTTTTTGTATTTCCAGCTGTAGACTGGAATAGTATAGCACAGAGTATCTTGCAAGGATCATCATGTAAGAAGTGCCATACTTGGTCTTCAACTAAAATGAAGACCTAGTCAGGAATGGAGTATATTGGATAGATATGGCATATTGGTTAGTCTTTTTGACACTTTTGAAAAGTAATGTCAGTCAAAGTAAGTATTTTTGGTAAGGTGCACAATTGTCTTTTGGGCACCAGAAAGACTTTGAACTCAAAAGCCATCAAAATAAACTACTTTTAGGTCTCTTATGAGTCACTTAAAATAAGAGTCTGTCTACTCTATCAAAATGATTTTTTTCTTGACTCTTATTATATTACAAATTTGGGAGCATGAGAGCAACACCCTGGGCCAAGTCAAAATGATCAGAGCGCACACAAAAGTGGAGCTGACTCCCTGTTCTCGCTCCCATCTCTTTCAGGTCGGCAGATTTCCAAAGGGTTTCGTCAAGGGCCAGCAACCAGAGTCTGCCTTGTCTGTGATGAGTGGGTGAACGCAGGGATGGAATATAAAAGAACAGGCGCGCTCTCCTCCCTCAAAGGCGAGCTCGAAGAACAACCTCTGCTACAGCTGCTGTCTCTGTGGACAGCAACAGGTCTTTTTCTAATCCTCTAAAGTATCTAAGATGTGTTTAGTCAATACATGACTGATTAACGACAAACCAGTCTGGCTCACGCACAAAAAGCTATACAATTAGAAAGGATCATAAAAGGAAAAGAGGAAAGAATAAACCGGTTGTTTACTTCAAAGAGGCTCAAGAGATACTAATACATAAAGTCTTCAATATCAGAGGATCAAGTACTGCTATGGTATAGACTAACACACAGAAATACATAACAGTGATGGTGATGCCATGGTTTTGTCCAATGTTTGTTTTCTCTTTCTGTTGTGCTTGAGTAAGGGGAAATAAACATCAGCAATGCAGAGCGTATACCACAGCTGCTCTGAGAAGACAAGTATTTTGCCGACTCAAAAAAAGGAAAAGAGGTCTGGAGAATTCAGGAAGCTACTACCTAGGATTAGAATTTGCTACAGAAGTATCCCCAAAAGCTTGGAGAAGCAGGTGTGGGGAAGGAGGGTTTAGAAATGAGCAGGCTGTTAAGTGGAAATGCAAACAAGGCATGTCGCGGGGTGTACGACGTGGATTAAATGTGAACCGAGGAATGAGGGTGCTGAAGGGCCTATGTTATTCGCTCATGGAAAGGCCTGCCTTGACCTGCATCCAATACCGGACACCGACTACATTTCAGGAAAGACAGGGACAAAGTTTAGAAAGCTTAGAGAAGAGTAACAGGAATTATCAGGAACACAGAAAGCGTTGCCCCAGGGCTGAGGGGAGAAAGAGTTATCTTGTTAACAGATAATAGATTAGACATGGCAATAGTCTTCTTCCAACACATACAAGGGGATAAATCTTCCACTGAAATAGTGAAGTATTTAAGTCCCAGGATAGACAGAGAAAATAACACCCATCCCAAAAACCTCACAATAGTGAAGACACAGAAGCACTGGAATCACCTTCCTTGGAAAAGCATGGAATCTCCATGTTGCAGGTCTTGAAGAAATGGCTAGACAAACATCTGTCTGGGATAACTTAGGCACAGCTTAGGGTTCAGTATTGGAACATATGGATTGATGACATGACTTCTGCCTTATTTCCTGTGATTATTTCATTTCTGAAACCTCCTAAAAACCATCTGATAAAGCAATACAAAGCTAAATCATATATTCTTGATGAATTAAGCTTGTTTAAAAATAGTAATAAAAATTTTACAGCATCCCATCCCTTTGCATTATAGGAGGAGGAGGGAAGCAAGTAAAGCCCATAAAGAGTCCTCTTCTAATTTTCTATGCCTTATCAAAGCATCTGTGGTACATCATTCAGAAGAACCATTATATAATGCAAAAATTGGACAGTTTAGACTTCATTAAGTGGAGAAAAAGAAGCAAGTCTGAAACACTGTCCAAAATTTAGTTACTCAAAAGCACGCTTGTGAACTTGTACTACTCATGAAAACCTTGGACGCTAGTAAACCTTAACCATACAACAGGTTGAATACTAAAATGAGATTTAAGCCTTCAAAGACAGGTCCAAAAGCTATTAGCCATTAAAACAATGCTGACTAAAACATAGTTAAGCAAAACTCAATTAATTTACAAAATGAATTCTGGGTAGAAGATAGAGAAAACAGTTTATTTATGGCCTCAGTAGGATATCATGACATGATGTGAAACAACATTGCTGAAAGACTGCACATTCTAATGCCCATTAGAAAACATTAATTTGAAAAGAATTAAAATCAAAATGATACATTTTTAAAATCATCTTTGCTCCAATAGATTTCATTATCTAGAAAGGATGCTGTATGACATGAAATGGACAACCTGAAAGGTCAACCAGAAAGACTGTCAGATTTGCTGCACCAACCACGATTTGCTGGGATGTATTTAAAACACACGAGCCTCACCAAGGCTAAGTATTGAATCAAGACATTTACATTAATGGGCCTTTGACAGACTAATACTCGATTTTTTTATACTACACAGAAACCACACAACATGAGCACCGTTACAAGATATATAGCATACGGATACCATTAAAGCTCAATTACAATGAATACTTGCTCATTTATTTCTCTAAGCACTACTGCAAGGAATGTAGCAGCAGTTTCACAGATGTCAGCTGGAAATAGTAGCCTTTCATTTAATTTGCTGAAAGATTGTTCCCTCCTATTAACTTCCTCGTAAAGATGTGTCAGTGTTGTAACAATAAAAATGTAATTTTAACGTGAAGTTTAAACCAATGAAGGCAAATTTCTGGAACAAACGGCTTAGCTGGCTCACTAGCCTCTTTTTATTTCCTTCTCAATAGCTCTCAAACTACCCCACCATTGTACAAGTCACATTTTGTCTTTACCCTCTGCTATCTGGATTCCTACAGCGACATCCATGTGTCTATGGCATTTACCACTGGGGTTTTATTACTGCTTGTTGGTGAGCAGCGGGTTGTTTAATATAGACCAAACCTGGTATTCTGGTAAGTCTTTAAAAATGACATTCATTTATACCATATCCTCTAAGTCAGGTCTACTCGGTTAGGTTATGATGTACTACAGTGAGCAAAGTCTGCTCACCAAAAACCAGTAAACACAAGGCCACCCGTTTTTTAATGTGAGATTAGAGTGAGGACACCACGTATTTTGGATGTTGGCTAGGTCCATCCACCTAGAAGAGAATCTACATCAACCCACTGGACTAAGAAGTCAGGTTGTGTGTTTTCCGCAACATAAAGACATGCTTGTGAGCTCCTACTCTTCTCTGCCCTTACACAAGTCCACCTGTAATGAGCTAAAGGTCAGTCAGAGCAGATCGTGATCATGGGAGTATTGCTCCTTGGTTGACTAGCCAGGCATTAGCTCTCTACTAGAGTAATTCCAAATTATATGGCAAGATTAGGATAAAACCCAGCAGAGTCAGCCAACACAGCATCCAGTAATCACCCTAAACACCGGCAGGCTCCAGTAGCAAGAGGCACACTCACTTGAAACACTCACCCAGCCATGACATTGATATGATAATGCCATATAGTTAGTTTGAACACGTACAGGATTTTTAGCAATGACTCATTGCAAAATAGCATAGAGAAAATCCAGAATGATCTCAGCAGATACAGGTTCTTTGGTAATGCTTATTTCTCCTGATGGAAGAATTCAGCATCTTCTTTTACAGTTTCTTTCTGAATATGAATAGCCATCATAGCAGGAACCCAAAGATATGGCAGAGGATCAGCTTTCAAAGTTATATGTTCATGCAACTCATCAGCAACCAGAAGATTATAAAGAAAAAAGTTAAAAGTTTTTCTTTAAAAAAAAAAACAAAAAAAACCAAAAAAACAAAGCAACAAACCATTAGGAGCCAAACTATCTATCAAAACTGGACAGAAAGACTGAAGTTTTGCAGTTAACGTTCCACATCTTTTCATACTATGAGGAAAACCCACAGATAGCTACAAAAAGCCTTAAAGCATTCATATATATGACTGAATTTGCTTTTGGAGGATCTGTTGGACTTCACTACCCAGTCAGCACAGCTGAATGAATTACAGCACTGGGTATCACTTAGGGTTATATTTTTGTCCTACATATCTACAAACTAATTCTGTGATGTGTAGTCTTTATCAGTCGTAATATCTGGTAGTACATGAAAGCACACAACAAAAGTATAGCTGATAAAACTGAAAATTACAGCACAATCAAACTGGTTTACAGTACTGGAGTGCCTAATCCACCACACTTCAAAGAATACGTATGACACTTCAAAATATCTCCTTCTCCAAACAGCTGCATTTCATGTAACTATTCTTATTTTGCCATCTGCAAACTGAGCTTTATTACTGTGAATGCTCATGAAAACTGTGTTACGTTGGTGAGTGCAAAGACGACACTTAGCAATTCTGAAAATAAAACAATACAAAAACTTAAGATACTGAAAAATGGTTTGAAGCAGACAAAAATAATGAAAATACAAATTGTTCACAGCCATGTGTCTAAACAGAAAAAAAACCAATTTTGCTATATTCTTTATTCATTTGATTTGTTCCAAAGTGAATTGTTTAATACAACTAATGCAATAAACTGCACTGCTGCCCATTTTTTGTTTTGAAATACAAGCTAATTTATTCCATGAAAAATTTTTACTATGCAGAACAATATGGAATATTTCAGAATCCTAAAACCACTGATATGACACTGGCTATGAAATACAAATTAGAAGATGGCATAAGACGGTGACCACCACCATGCAGTATTCACAGTCATTAATGTCAATCAACAAACCTCAGGCAATTTTCAAGTTCTGTTCCCTGTGTTTGAGGTCCTTTTGAGGTGTTTTGATTTTTTTGTTTCAGGATTTTTTTGTGTCTCCAGGAGTTATGCATAAAGCAAACCCAATATGAGATCTGCCTGAATCTTACTCTCTACCAGTAAAACAACAGAATTTCCTAGTAGGTCCTTTATAAAATTCCAAGGCTTTTATTTGATTAGAGCCTCAGTAACTCCCTTTCCCCCCCAATCCCTTATATATTATATTGTCATTATGGAATAATCAAATGATTTAATTTCTGCTTAAAATCTTTGATTTGGCTGGCTCTCTGCTCAGCCTGAGCTGGATCAAACAAAAGACATAGAAGGCTTTGCTTTACTTTCGGAATCTAAGATCAGGCTTGTGATCCCCACGTGTCCCGAGAACAAGTAGGTCAAAGGTGCCGAGCAAATACACGCTTTTAGGCACTTTCGTGTTTAACCATCAACCACAGTGCAGCAAGTGGGGAAGACTGGGAGAAACACTTCAGAAGCTCACTCCTGAGCTGAGCTAACCTACTAATGAAGACATCCACATTGATTCCTTGATCTTAATTATTCACAAGCCCCTAAGCCGTAACACACCCACCATCCACCTATCAGTGAGATCAGACTGATTTAAACTCTATAGCTGATGGTTTCTTTTAAAGGAAGCAATAACCAAGGGAGCTAAAGCACATGTCCAAGAAGTGAAAGACCTCGATTCCATTCTCCTCCAGCTGAGGACGTTCAAACCTACACCTGCTAAATTCCTGGAGAACCTCTTAAGCGCTAGGCAAGAAGCTGTTCTGGCAAAGGCTGTCCATCTTTTCTGCTGTTGAAATTGTGTCACAAAACAACCAAAAGGACACGCTCACTGGGCTGAAAACTTCGGGCTTTTGGTCTCCCAGAACACCTTCTCTAATACATTCCTAATGAACTCTTCAACAACAACAACAAAAGCCCTAAAACAAGACAAGCAACCCCCACCCAAAGTCTTATGTAAATAAAGCAGGGGTTTTTTAACTATCTGTTCACTGACAGTGTAAGGATACTGAATAGTTTTGGACAGTTTTCAGAGTCTGATCTACATAGATGCTTTGTGCTTTTTCCCCTTCAATTGTTAAGAATAATACTAAAGATAAACCTTATTGACAAGATTACAATAATTTGTTCACACCAGTGTATTTTAGGAGATCAAGCATGATAGCAGCAAAACCAGTCAGACTGCTTAAGAGCATTTTCTCTTATCAATTCCACTGCTAGGATCCTAGTTCTAATTTTTATTCAGTGTCATTTGATTTCCTAATAGACGAGAGGCACTGAGGATGAGGTGATCCACAATAACCTTCACGCCTCATAAAGATGGGAAGAAGGGCACAAACACTCCCCCACTCGAGTCACCTTGTCATGTTAATTCAATACACCTAGGTAATTTCTATTTTCCCTTTGTGTTTCTGAAAAACATTTATGGACAGGTTATGAAAAATGCAAACTAATATGACCATTACAGTAATTGCATTGGTTAGGTTTATTAATTTGTCACAATTAAGTCAATAAGAGTTTTACTAACACCGTTATATTACTTGATTAGTTTTGAAAGTGATTATCCTAAGAACTCTATTTAATTGGAAGCATCTCAATTTACAGGGTACATTAAATTCTCAGTAGCATTTTAAGATTATTCAACATATGCAGGTCAATTACCAGTAATCACTGTTTCATACAACTGCTTCATAAGAAACTTCAGTACAACACTGGGAAAGAATGAAAGAGGGTGCTGAAAAATACAACTGAACTTCGGTCCTGAAAGATACAATTGAACTTCAGTTCACATTATTATAGTAGAAGGGCATATCTAACATCTAAATTGTTAAAACCATTCTGAAATAGAAAAGATTATAAACATTTGAGCAAAGATTAAAGAACAGTTGTCTACCTTAAAACAGATGATGATAATTTGTCAGGACTGCCAAATTACTGAATTGCACTAACTGCACTCATGCCCAGCTGCACATTAATTACCAGATTAGAAAATTGTAATTAATTTTCTTAATATCACTACGCTGCTTTTCTTCTTTGAGTTAATAAAAACAGATTGCAATCAATCTTTGTTAATTCACGCTGCAGAACAGAACTGCTGTAGCTATTTCCATATGCGAAAAGCACCGCATGCATAGTTCTTGGTGTAATACCCTGCCTAGAAACTGTATCTTCTGACATTTTAATGAAGTGTTGTAATAAGGCAAATAAATTATAAATTGTAATTTGACTTAATATAGTTAGTAGAAAAACTACATAAGCTAAAAAATGAATTTTTAAAGAATCTTCTTAATGACAAAATTCCGAAGTGGATAGTATTTCAACATATTTTGAACTAGAAAAGAGGTTTTACTTTTAGTTGCCTTGTTGAAAGACTTCACTGCTGAGACTTTTTAAATGTCTTCATCAGCTGACTTTGTCACTAGAAACCATTAAAAGTGCTCCAGACCTGTCTGGCCTTCACAGAGCACAAATTGCAAGAAATTTTAAGAACTAGTAAAGGAAAACAACTTTATAGAGACACAGACTAAAGTTCATCAGAGGTCTGATCAAGAGCATCCAGTTATAAATACTGCAAAGATAATTAATGCAGCATTCAAGCAGCATCCATTTTCCTGTGTCCATATCTGTATTAGTATCAAAAGGTGTTTTTATAAGATGGAAATGATTATTCAAGGGTCCTCCTGTGAGGAAAGGAGAACTGAGTAAAATCAATGCGCCTTTTTCATTTTCCATTTATGCCTGAAAGACCTTTTATTTCTCCAGCCTCACTGCTACTTAAAAATTATTTCTTTTCTCTCCTTGCTTCCTCTCCTTTGTAAAAGATAAGAACAAGTGTAGAAATAGGAGAATTATGACATCATGGCTTCCAAAAAGTAGTAACAGTTTTTATTCTGATCTAATAGCAGTCTTCACATGGTCAGCTTAGGCGTCAGAAAGTGAAGACCAAATATTCAATAGCAAACGAAGGCTGAAAATGTTTTGGGTTGTTTTGGTTTTTTTTAAAACATTTATAGAGTCCTCCAGGGAATGGTAAAAACCCCAAGTAATTCTGTATTTGAGAGAAACTGGAGATAAGAAAAGGGATTTTTAAAGAATATATAGCCTTCACCAGCAAAGCCAAGCACAACCATCTTTTTATTTATCCTTTCTCCCAAACTTCCCTAAAGCAGCCCAATTTGGCTTACACCGCTAAATGGTATATATATGTATGTACATATATATGAAACATTTATATATGTGTATAGATATATTCCCCCCCCAATATATACCAAAATATGCCTAAGAATAGCTTGATTATCACACCTTCCAGAATATTCAAGTACTTAAATATATTCAAGACCCTAAGGAACAGTGTATCACATGATATAACAGTCCGCCCAGAAGTCTCAGAAGACGTACGTGGGACAATACCCAGTACAGTTCCCAAACATTAATTTTCACAAGCTATGAAACTGAACCATCTGAAAAAAGACTCGGAGAAGTAACCCATAGATCTGGAAAACACGATGCATCTGGGATTCAGATTCCTCTTATAGAAGATGTGGGGGCAAGGGCAGAATCACAGTTCAGGAGAAAAAAAAATCTTCCATCAGAGCTGAAAATCATCACTGGCATGCTTCTCCTCCAAAATAAAAAAGGATTAGAAGAGGGCAGCAAGCATAGAAGAGAAGTAGCAGGGTTAGAAAACATAAATTAGAGCAGGATCGAAGACAGGTTGCAATAGTTCTTGATTTACAGAAAACATAGAATTAAAAGGCACTGGATGATGTCAGGAGCTCGCAATAAAAACTTGCAACTTAGATTAAGGATTCAAATAATGTCTGGATGCTGAAGAGACGTTACGAGAAACAACATAGCTGTTTTCCAACCCAAACCGGTGCCATTATATTGACTAACACTGAGATAACTGAGATAACAAGTACAGCACTACAGGTATCTGTATTTAGTGCGGAGATTACTGTTTAAAAACAAGGATGTGTTCTCTCTTCAGCTGGGTGTATGGTCGTAAACCTGAGAAAATCCAACCAATGATGAGCAATTATGCAAGCAAGGAAGGCAATAATCCTTCCATCATTTTAGGATTCCTGAAAAGAAAAGAAACTCTGCAAATCTCACCAAATGCTAAACCTAACTGAACAATTAACAAATAATAAACTTCAGTTTCTGTTAAAATCTAAAGCTAAAAATGAATCTGCATGCATTTTCTTATTACGGACTGACTTCTAGAGAAAAAGAGAACCTATTTAATGCTGATTTGTTATTTTAAGGTCACTCTAAAAGATGAAATGGAAAACTGCACTGAAAGAGTATCTGATATATCCATGAAAATGGATATGCCATGAATTTCAGAAGAAGAAAAGATGTCATAGGCAGTTATGACTAGTCAGCTTAAAACTAAACTTGCTTATAAAGAAGGCATAAAAAACACCCGTCAGCATTTGTATAATGAAACCGAAAAACACAAAAATCAAGTTTCGTGGTATTAATAGGATTATGAAGTACTATAAAGAGAAGTTTAAAATTCAGATAAGTGAAACAGTTACTTGTGATACACAAGATGCATCACAACTGCATCAGTTACAGGTCAGGTTCCAGCTGTCCAGCTGGGAGGTTATAGTTTGGAGGAGGTTAAGGAGAGATCCTCTCATATCAGCAGCAATGAGAAACCATATAATGGTGAATAAAGTTTTACCTATATATATATACATACAGACACACACACACATACATGTGGATATATGTGTGTGTGCGTATCTATAATGAAAGATATATTCAAAGGTTAATGTACTTAGAGAAAAATGCCTTTTTGGTGAGAAAAAAATGTAGTCTTCTGTGAAGAGGACAGCAGAATGTATTCTCAGTAATGATTTCTGAAAAAATGTAGTTAGCAACTCTCCTTCACACACATTATTTTAGGACAATAAGAATACAGAGTAACTACAAACATTAGTCACCTATTTAAACTAGTGCTTATTTCAGAATCTAGAATAGCCCTCACTTGATGCTGGGTAAAAATCTTGTTCCTCCAGTCTTGTAATGTTGAACAGGTATCATACTCTTATGCATATTATCACCTACAATTTAGACAGTCAAAGTATAGTGCTTGGTAGATCTCAATCCTTATTATCCACCACATCAGAAAGATGCTTAAACTAGAGCAGGAAAAAAACAAAGAACCACCTTTCCATTTTGCAATTACTGTTTTTAAGAATGAACAGTCTCCATTTTAGAATTTATCCAGGTAGAAATATTAAAGCAATTTGAGCTAAAATACACAAGCAAAACATCTGGTAAATACCCCCTCTTCCCTTCTCGTGGCCATTTAAAGAGTTCTCTAATGAACTATGGAGCGATGGATTTTGCAGGCAAAATCCCGCAAATGTACATACACTGTATCAAATACACAAAGTGATTAATTTGTGTCTTCACAATTTGTCATTTAGAAAATTTTTAAGAGAACCAATCCTAATGCAACTATTATTTTTAGATGAAGTGTTTCCCTGAGGTGAGATGAATTGTGGTGGAAGTGACTGAGAAGTGCTTGTGCTCCTTTTATTTATTTAATGGAACATGAAGTCTGTACAAATTGATTTCTTTCCCCCTGTAGGAAGCTTCTTCCAACAGTCACATTTTGCCTATTATAAGATTATCATTTACTGGACACAGATTTAAATTAGGACATACATGATACAAGCAATCGAAAGGGAAATGATCTTTAACCAGCGCAAAGATTAATGTGCCGACATTCACGTGTGGGAGTTCCCAGCACAGTCAGGAAGGTCGAGGAAGGGCAGCTCAGCTGGCCAGGCACTAGGCATTTATTTCGGGATTTATTTCGGGGCAAGGCAACTGCTCCTCGAGGTACTTCGTAGTGCCTGGCTCCCCGATAACCGCAACGGGAGCCGGTTCCTGCTGCCCTGGTAAAACATAGAAACGCGTCTCATCCTGAACTGAGCCTCATCCTGCTCACCTTTACATCCAACTCTCAAATATATTTAGCAACTCAGTACTACCAGAGAGACTCAAGGGCTCCCTTGGTTCTAGGCAGCACGATAACTCACAATTATCTGCCAGTATCAAGGAGATACCAGCAGTTATCCCGCTAATGCAAGAACACAAGCAACACCAGCATCTATATACAAATTTACAAAACCCTATTTTCAATAAATGCAATTTCAAAATCATGCAGGCAGATTTCTTTGGGGAGCAAAAGCAGTTTTTAACTATCACAAAGCAAACTGAGGATCTGATGCAACTTTCCCACGCTTGTCACCAGCCACCCTATGTCACTGCGGTTCAGCCAGACGCTGGTTAATTGACAACCAGACTACTACAAATCCAAAGTACCTGGTTGGTACATGTCATTTATTGGTACATGCCATAGGTGACCAGGGTGAACATCCTACTCCCGATTTATCTAGGGCAAAACACAAACCAGTGCAACCTGCTTATGCCGACTCAAATCCCTCCCCCTTTCCAGAGCAGAAGACTTTCATATCTTCTGTATAAATAACACGCACAAAAAAGCCATTTCCCTTTTTTTTTTTTTTTTTTTTTACCCATCAAGAAAAAAATTTATGATAGCTGGGGAAGGTTTTGGTACCCTGAAGAGAATGTCTGCTGTGGGTGGGGGGCAACCCCATGAAGTGAAGACCAAGACCTTCCTGCAACCAGTTGGCTTCTGTGGGACTGTCTGGCACAAGGTTTGTTTTGTTTTATAAAAGAACATTACCTATTGTTAGCACTACAGAGATCTAGAAACTGTTTGGAATCATACATTTTATGCTGAGGAATCACATTACTAATACTCATATAGGGTTTTAAACAGATAAGTAGTGTGATAATTATGAACTTGTAAGTATTTATACTCATTTTGCACTGCACTAATAAACTGTGGGGAAAGAGTGTTTACTCTTAGAATTTGGGACTAGAACCTCTTTCCTTTGGCTATAAAGAAAGCACTTGAACTCAGAAAGATATTTTACAGTAGCAATAATGGATCCCAAATCCTTCCTGTGTTATTGCCAGAGGGCAGCCTCCCAAACAAATTCAGTGTTATAATATTGACTTGAAGCTGCTATTTGAATAATACAGCTTAACATTATGGGCTATAATCAAAATAGTATTTTTCTTGGTTCTCCCCCTCCCTGCCAAACAGATAAGTTCCTTGAGCTACCTCATGGAATTTTTCTGATATTTTTATGCTATTTTTTGCATTGCTCAATGGCAAATCAGACACCACCACCACAGGTCAAAAGAATCTACTTTGAAAACCGCACTGACATGTACTGATAGCTACAATCAGAAAATCTAAATTTTAATAACACTCTCAGACAAACTTTTTTATCTTTATGTGTGACCATGGAAGAATTATTTATGGAAACTCAAAGGAAAAAAGGAAAGCTGTTTGGTTTTTTTAATGAAATATAATATTATAATAGTTCATTTGATTCTTATTGAATATAAAGCACTAGTCATGCAATGCGGAACTGGCTACTCATTTCAGATGAGGCAAAGGCATGGCAAGCAATTTGCCTACTGTGGTGTTCTAACACGTTCTAAAACAATGAACTTGCTAATCAGACAACATATAACATGGTGCTATCAAAATGCCCCAAACAGAAAACTATTTACATGTTTATTTTGCATCCAGTACTGACTCCAGAAATGTAAACTTGTTTATGAATCATGCAACGAACCAGTGGGTTAACCAGCACATGAAATGGCAGTGCTGAAAAAAATGTGCCCTTTGCTGAAATTGTCCTTGTCACTAGTTACATATAAATTAGGATGGAATTCATTTCCTCAACTCAAAAAGTTAGTTCTTTCAATTACTTGCCTAAGGTCTTCTTCAGTCAATGGAAAGAGATCAGTATCTCTACAATGCAAATCATTCTATGCCAAAACGTATGTTTAACACCAGACAAATAATTTTTATGTAAGTAAAGTTCAGCTAGGATTTATCTCTTTGCATCCAGTGCTAATACAAATAAATCCACACTGTGATCCAAACGCCTGAAGGAAAAAGTCTGGTTTCAATTGGTCTGTTTTGCTACAGGGGAAATCTCTGTGTTTAACTCAATATTCAAATCCTTTTTGTTATTATTACCACTTTATTACATCAGTGGAGCATTTGCCAAAACCACATGCACAAAGCCTTTAAGTGTGCAAACTAAACTACTTTTAGCGCTTTTTCCTTAGGTAGTTTTGATTTCTTCCTCTAAAACTATGCCCATGTTAGACAGAAGGGATAAAATTGAAGATTCCATCTAAACACAACTTCTGCATGACAAACTGTGCAGACAATGCAGGTTTTTCCTCTTTAAAACCCCTTTAAAAAACAGATTTATTTTTGCCAGAGACAGTCAAATTTAAGAACAAGCTTTATTTAACTCCGTAGTCTTTTTTTTTTTTAATTTAGTTTAGACACTAGAGTTAATAGTGCAAACCAGAAAATTTAAATTAGCCTTCCTGATTGACTCTCTGCAACAAAGTGCTTGTTGAGTCACTAGGACAAGTAAAAGCATGAACAACTAATTCTGTTAAAGAATATAATATCACACAAACAATTTGATGCCTAGGAAGATTTTGCAAAATAATGCAACAATCACATTACAGGCATTTCTGATAGTGTAAGTGGGGGAATTAAACTATCCAATTACTGAATTTATGTGTTTGGATCCCTTCTTCCTTATATTTTCAAATTTTCTCAATGCATTAAGATTCCTTTACAAACTGTAAAGGAATACACTCTTAAATGCTTTGATTATGATGTTTTGGAAGCAGTCCCAGAACTCAGAGAGAACCGTTCTGTTATATACTAAAATCTTTTCTTAGGAATACTAGAGTTTTTCTCATGAGGTAGCACACTGAAGACATTTTGAAGGCCATCTATTCCTCAAGTGATTTAGGCCCGTGAGACCTGAAACATGTTTGGAATTTGAGAACTACTTTTAAACTTTAAAATAATTTCAAGCAAATTTTGTTGGCTAAAGAGGAACATTTCATACCTTGGCAGTTGGATAATCAGCCACGTTTCCTCCTAGGCAGAAGGTGCTGAGAGATAAGCTCCTTTAAATGCCTGCAACCTAAAATACTGCCAGTACTCTGAAATACCAGAGCACGTGCCCCAGAAGAGAAGAGCACCTGCGCCTGTGTCACCCTGGCAGACACCGTGGCATTTTAGCATTCACATCCCTCTCCAAAGCAGCCAGGCTCTGTTGGGCAAGCCATCCTGCTTGGCACTACTGTCCTGGAACAGGAATCTTAGCTGGGGGTAAAAATTAAAGCATTCAAAATAAAAAACCTACGCGTATATTTTTCCTCGTTATTTTCTTTTTTTTCCAAGTAATGTGAGAGAAAAGATTGGTTTTGAAGCTGTGCTGTGGGTGTATCTTGTTCTGAATCCATACTGTGGCTCTGAGGGCTCAGTAGCTCCAAGAAACTTTTGTTCAAACATTGAATGCTTTGAGGCCTGGAAAGGCCTTTGGCATAACTTAAATATGTTGTACAAAATGCAGTGACTTAAAAAATAGTAATAATTTTAATTTAAAAAAAAAAGTCAAAAGAGGACCTTGCTTTAAAATCACGCTAACGTCCTACATACTGCAGTTTTGTCAGTTCCATCCTCAGTTACCTACAAATGAGTAACTACTTTATTTAAACAATTTAAAAGGCCTCTGCTATCTCACTTCATAAAATATGTAATATTGAATTCAACTCAGGTCCACTGTTAATGTCCAATCAATGTTAAAATGTGAAAGGCAAAGAATTCTGAGCTGATATCAGGCACAGTAAACATTTTACATTTCTGAGTAAACCATACCACTCCCTGTAGTTTGATTTTAATACAAATTAGTCAGATTTACTTCAAACTCCTCCTTTTTGACTTCTGTTAAGCTTCCCTGCTCTGACACACTCCACCCATACCTCACAACTTTTCCTTCTATACAGAACTTCCCATGGTCCCTATAACCATAAATGCGTACATAATTTACTTTTGTCACTGAGCCAGCGGAACAGGCACAGTATCCCCTTTAGCTACAACAACACTTGCAAACAGGCTGGACATCCAAAAAACCCATTTCCGGTTTGTTCTGTTTGCAGAAATAAAATTATTATTTACCCCAGTCAAAAACTTTTTCCTTAAGGTAAGACATAACTATTTTTCAAAGTTTCAGATGCACTTAAAGGTTATATGTTACATTAATTCTTCCTAAAAAGCCAGGCACCTTAATACCTAACAGTATTGCTACATCATAGCAAATAAAGGATAATAAATAACCTTAAAACAACTATTCAACTGGTCAATGTACAGAGAGCAAACATTTTATGGAAAATATTTTCTTTCATATAAGGATGCTTCTGGGTTGCTTACTAGAAAGTAGTAATGTGGTCTTACTGGAACTAATACTGACTAAAAAAAAAAATACAGGTCTGATTTTCAAGGGGGAAAAAGTGACATAAAGAGACAATTTCCATCAAAAAATGAAATAATATTGTACAGGATCTTATACTCCTGACTGATCCAATAGACTAACAACAATCTGGGTTCACAGCTGGGTGTCATCCCATAAACACAAGCCCTATACAGCTTCCTTTTCAATAGTTACAGGGGTAAAAATAAATAGAAACAATAAAAGGTTACTTGATCTTGCAAACATGATGCAAGCTGGATATTTGTTAAGATTAATTAACTCACTGAGAGAGTTATAATTTCAGGGTTTTTCTTATTTCTATAATTCTGAGAGGCATATTACAGAAATACACAAGGAATCCGATGGCTCAGTCATAAATCACTTGACATTTTTAGAGAGAAAGGAAAATTAAAATTTTAGCATGAAGCAGCCAGATCGTCACAGCTCAGTGAGAGGAAAAATAAAGGATCATGAACTGGTGGTATTTTAAGAAGCTGTTATAGTTGGTGTTTTAGAAGTACTGAAGACTAAATATCTCAACAAAGGATTTGGGTGTGGGATGAAAATAAGTAAATAAATAAATAAATAAAAGCAGCTTTGCCAGCTTGTGCTCCTTATCTCCAAAAGAAGACTCAAGCCTATCTGTCAAGCAACCACCGCTTCATACCCATTCTCCCTCTGCAGCCTCTCTTTGTGCCAGCGTTTTCAGCCAGAATAGTCAACAAGTGTTATACAACACTGGTTACTCAAATAAGCAAGTGAGCCGTAAAAGGAACTTCAAATTTGGCAGTATGAGCAGAAGTGAAAAACATGCTGAAGATGAACTGAAGATACAGAGCAATATCAAGAACATCAGAAATATGGAAATGCGACTGAAACATTTAGAAGGAAAGAAAAGGAGATCCCAGTACAAACTACTAATCTAATTATTTAAAATGTACTTCAGAGACAAAAGGAAATTTTACAAACACACTCAAGAATTGGCTAATAATTTTAGCTGAAGAATAGTACAGTGAACTTTTAAATGTATTTGATAATTAAGGTTCCATAAATAAGACAGTAAGTGTCCCATGGTCATTAAGTCGTGAGGAAAGCAGCAGGATGAAGAAAAACAACGGAGAAGAGCAAGAGTACAAGACTTCAGGTGGATGCCTTCGGTATGTAAGGACACACTCGGACAAAAGCACATATATATGTTTACACACAGAGGCATGCAAGGAGAGAGCAAGTCTGGCTATGATGATACAGGATGAGCAGAGAAAACAAACTATTCTGTGAAGAACACTTGCATAGTGAAACAAATATCCAGCTCATCTGTTGATCCAAAAATAGACATTTAAAAATAACCACTGACACCCACAATCTATTGGGAGTGTTCTCCAATTTGAAGCATAAATCAAAATAAAATCAAATAAAATACTAATCAGAAATGAGGCGTATTAGATCTGTAATATATGCAGGCTTCAGTGGCTTAGCATTTCCTAAGCCTGGATGACAGCGTATTTGTTTACGCACAGTATTATGGAAGAGTCATCTATTGAAGGTCAAACCTAGACAGATGTGCAAGGATTCAGAATGAATAACCAAGAACGCAGCATTTAATGTGAGTTTTTCTGTCATAGCAAAGGAAGTTATCTCGGCAGAGGAGATCTTCCACTTTGGTGCCAGATAAGAAATTAATCCCTTCTGCATTACCCCCTTTAGTGTTTGTGGCTGACATTTGTAGTGCACCACAGCAGTTGTTGTGAGAAGCTGGGAACGGAACCATAAAGACCTACCACAGAATTTGAACTATTTGCAAAAAACATTGATATATTTAGTTGATAAGCAGGGATTTAGATAAGGCCTAAATATAAGACAAATTTTTAGCCTAAATACCTTAAATATGTTTACATATGGTATGTAGAATAAGGTACTGTTGTGTTGCAATTACAAACGTACGCTAGGGTTTTGTACTCAGAAGTTTTTGTAACAGCTTAAAAACAAATAACTGACAAACCTCAACTTGTTGTGCTACTGAACGCATGCAGAACTCATTAAAGTCTGTTGAGAAGAAATGATTAGCGTGCGTGTAAGTAACCAGCCAAAGTCCAAAGCTCATCCCCAGGCAGCAGTTAGTCAGCCCCTTCAATGATAAGAAAGTTCAGGAGGCACTACCTCCCGCCTGCTCCCGCACACGGACGCGTTTTTTGCCTCCTGCCTCGCTTCTGTTTGAAAGGAAAGTGGAAGATAAGCCTGTCTGAACTGACATACCAGATGTTTCTGTAGGACTGGCTCTGAGCAGTGTACTGGGAAGCCTGAAGCAACCACAGCCAACCAAGCAACCATGCCAATGCGCGTCCCACCGTGGGGAAAAGGTGTCCCCATAAATACGGATCAAGCAGCGAACAGTGGAAGATGCTGACCGTCGAGGAGGGAATCATGCAAAAAACCACAACACAACACCAATACACGTACGTGTGAAATTCTTCTTGACTCACTTCCTTGTGACGGGTGGTGCTGGGGTTTATGCGCAGCATGAAGAAAGCTGATGTGTCCTTACGAATACACAAATATAGCCCACAGGTGTAACTTTCAATATTCTTCCCTAGGCAGTGCAAAGAAACCCATCTTCTTTACCAGCACAGTATCGCTGCTAGCAGACGAAGGAATTGCTGACATCTGTCTGGAGTCCGATACTGGAGGCCAGCGGGACTCGAGGAGAGCACGCGTCTCCTACAGCAAACGCGCAGCTGCCTTCAAACCACAACCGGCCAAAGCAAAACCACGCCTGGGGAGAGGGCGCAGAACAGCGACTCTCTTGCAGCAGGTATTGCTCTTGTGTCCTGATACGAAGGACACGCTGATACTACATTTGAGAGCGGGTAAAAATAAGAGCACAAAGTGGCTGGAAGCCTTATCCTTTCAGAGCATCACGTGCCCTTTTGCTCCTACCCTACCTATAACAACACTAAAAGCAATGAAGGATTTCAGGAAAAGTGATGAGCAGTATACTAACTGACAAAAAAGCAGCCGGTTCTGAGATGAATAAATGTATTTCTATATGCATTCTTGTGCGTACAATGTATATCTACTTAAATTTCCCAATTTAAACTGTAGAACCAAGGATCTTATGTCAACTTTTACCTAGCTGGAAAAACTGTGCAGCAATTGTAATAGTTCTGTGGTGAAGATGGTTTCAACGTAACTTTTTTATATGCTCTAGTCACCAAAAAGCAGTTGTTTTACCTCTTGATATTGAGCAATGCCCAAGGTATCCCAGTGGGAGTGTTGAAAGCAGGTAGCAATTTCTCTCCAAGCTCCACTGCCTTTTTTCGGAAAACCTGGAAGTTAAGAAGAAACGAAGTGTTGGAAAACGCACTAAATTCATTTAGAGAATACCGTTACGGAGCGTATAGTGCAAGTCATCTCAGCACTACGAAGCATCCCTGCTTTTTTAGAGTGACACCGAAGGAATGAAGCAGCACATCCCATTTTCCATGACGCACAGTGACGGGAGAACTCAAATCACACAGCGACGATGCCCAGACGACCTGCGTCTGGCACGACCGGCATCAAGCCCGAGACGTCAGCGGAGCCAGACCCGCTCCGGTTTGCACAGAGCTGCTCGCCGGGTGCTCCGGGTTCAGGGAGGGAGGAGAAGGGCTGCTGGATCCAGGCTGGCTCCCCGGCAGCTCCCTGCGCCGAGCGACAGACACCTCCTCCCGGAGCAGCGCGGATGCTGCTGCAGAAACGTCGCCTTTGCTCCGTGGGAGGTTTATTAGCGGTGGCTCAGCGGGCCGTGGGAACCCGGGCTGGATTGCCATGTACCTGCTGTACTGCAAAAATATGCAGCACAGGAGATCTGCGGCAAAAACACATACACACCCCCCAACAAAAAAAAATTAAAAAATATATATTTTATTTTTTTTTCCCAGCACCACAGTCTTTATGGACTCAGGTGGCTTATACCCAGATGGTATCGATGCCATGATTAATCCAAAAATTGGAATATACCCCTACAGATAACTGAGACTTAACTAATCTTTAGCATCTAAAGAGTTTCAGCTTTCATCTTAAAAACAAGAAGCAGAAAGACCCCAGATGCTTAACATGTGCCCACAAGAATGACAAAAATATAACACCAGGAACTTTTATGTCCAAAGTAACAGTTACAAAGCCAGAACAAAGAAGATTTTGCTCTCCTTCAAGTGCCAGCTCGGCTCAGGTTACATTAACCTGACTTTTTGAGCAGCGAGTGCTCTAGTAAGAGAGTTTTTAATTAGAAGCAATACTGTTCCAACTTAAATATAGAAACCTATTTAGTAATTTCAATATGTGGATGTTCAAGGCCTATTTGCTTGGAATTACACTGGGATCCTGCGCAACACTGAAAGGGATTATCCCAGGTGTAGTAGCCAAAATAGCAAAGTCACCTTCATCGTTCTCTCTTTCTAATAACGGCTCCCTTCAATGCATTTTTTTTCCCCTCAGACATATTTATGATGAATTTTTATTTATTTATGTATTAGAAATCAACTTGTACATCTGATGCATCTCATGGTGTAGCCAAGTACAGCACAGCAAATTTTGGAGAAGGAAAAAGAAAAATGCATATATGTTTATTTGGATACATAAAGACATTTGCTGGTCAAAACGAGGTAATGATGAAATTTCTTTCCACACAAATAAAATACAATTTATAAAATCCCACTTTCTAAAAGCCACCTTGAGGAAAGGTTTTTCTTACTAAAAAAATATGTGACCAGGAGAGAATATAAAACTCTGGGATAATCACGTTACCATAAGGAAGCTCCAGTCTACCCCACAGTCTCTTCATATGACACGGATCTCAAGATTTCTGTGACAGCAGTCCAAGATTTAGCATTACAGTACAAGATATTTTGAGGGAGGTTAAGCAATTTGAAGCCAAATTATGGCTGGAGTCAGAAAACTTTTTCGAGTGGATTGCATGGGAGCACTAGGAGAAACTCGAAGCAAGGCAGCAGGGAAAACAATTTGCTTGGAAATCCCTTCATAATCCATGTTATTTCTGACTTCCCGGTTTACCAATTGTGTGGATTCTGCTGAGAATTAGTTACGGATTTGTGATCTTCATCCAGCACATAATTCAGTCTCCCCAAGGGTTAAAACCTTTGAGGGACACTCAGAAACAGCTGGTGCAGAACATAATTATCTCTTAGTAGACCTCCTTGAGAGGAGCAAGCGGCAGTAATCCCACCAGGAGCACACAAGCTTTCCCCTCCTTACCTACGCAGCCACATTTTTCACCTTGGTCTGTTGAACCCAAACCCCTGCTTTGCTCTTTCAGGACAAGGGAGGCCTCCCCAGCCTTTCACAACGTACGGTGCGATCAACTCATCAGCTTACTTTAGCATCTCTGCCCCGAAACACCAGAGTATTAACAGGAGAGCAGTCACTATGACCCCCCTCAAGCGATGGGCACACAAGGACCCCGAATTTCTATAGAAGCATCTGCTGTGCAGCATAAACCCCTGCCTTTTGCCATATGCAAAGGGGGTAGATATTTTATTTTATGGAATGTGGTTAAAGGTGCCAAATGTACTCTTTTTAGATGCGTATTTAACGACAAGAGATCTCCCTTTCAAAAAGCACGTAGATATGTAACCACAGCAGTGGCAGCAAGGCTCAGTAACTGCTGTACCTTACAGGCTGTATTAATCCTTCATCATTAAAAAGATTACATGCAAGCTCAGAAAGAGGTCTGTTACAATAATTGCTTCTGGACAAAAATGTGACATTTTAGTATCTTAATTAAAGATTCGATGTACAGCGATAATGCTTTACTTTCAAATATTTCTACCAACTCTCACATATTTTTTCAATTCTATTGTATTTCTTTTATAAAGTAACAGCCCAATTTCTTTCAAAATAGAATTGCCTACTTCATGGAAATGTAAAAAATAACAGTTATCAAAAAATAAACACATCCAATATGAAGCAGTAAGGAAATATTGTTCCACATATGGATATGCAAGGAAAATGTAATTCACTCCTGATAAGGACAGTGCTCTGAACACCAAAATGGGAACCAACGTTGTCCAAAATGCACCTCTTCCAATGTAGTAAACAATTTTCCTAGTAGGCAACCATTATACAACTTTGGAACAAGTCTTGAGGTGAAGGTGCACTTCTTGTTTACAAGAGAATTTCAACAGGTTATTACTAATGCATGCTAGTGATTTTCCTTCCCCTTCCAAAGTTACGAAAAAGCCAACTATGGACGTTATCCAATTCTACCTCCAGGGTAATTTAACATGGCTGAACAACTGACTGCTAATCACTAGCTTATACGTAGAACAGTATAGGCAAAAATGACAAGAATACAACAACCCCTCTGAATGACCGAACACAATAAATAGCAACTTCCCGCAGCAAAATTATGCTCTTTTGGAAAGGGTAAAAGGGTGAAGATTAATAAAGGAACCACTTTATTTCTCAATTTGCAGCTTTAGCAGTTAAAAAATAATAATAGGAAAAGTGGGTGTTGTTAATTATTGCACACCATCCACAGTCTTCACTGTATTTTTCTTTTGCAGAAACATCTAATATTGGACAAGAAATAAATATCATACAGGGTAAGGTATTTTTTCGGATAATAAAAGTAAATAAACAATAGAAGCTTCTACTTAATATCTCTATTGCTGACATGAATTTCAACTTTTTGCTAAGCCCTAATCTCTCCCAACTATTGCTCAGTAAAGTCATTTTTTGGCAACCAGAAAGTATGACAGCCATTACGGAGATGCACAGAGTAAAGGCAGAAATGACAAGAGCACAAAAACGAGAGACATTATGTATAATAAAGGAAAAGATCTACAGCAAAATTTGCCATCCCAGTGGTTATCTTTAGAGGCTCGAGGACTTCTCCCAGCCTCCTCCTCATGGATGCTGAGCCAGCAGTAACGAAGGCTTACTTACAACAAGTATTCCATCAGGATCAGGCCTGGCAGAAGCCATTGCAGCCCCATGCCTGCACCCACCCTTCAGCCCACATTTAGTACTCATGGTTTAAATATTTACCTACAAGTCTAAACATCTACAAACCACTCCCAAGAACCCCATGACTCGCTCCACGGTTCTATCGTATCCAGACTGCACACTTTTTAAGGAAGAGGGACTGTGGAGTTATTTACCTGACATATCAGCTGTCCCTTCATCAGTAAGCCACTGTCATCAATCCCTTCTTTTAAATTGAGGATTCAGAGGAAAGTACCATGGCTACCTTTAAAAAACAACCAAACCACTAAAAAGGGCACTGACATTTAACTCAGCTAGATACTACATGTCGTGGTTTAACCCCAGCCAGCAAGTAAGCATCCCGGTGTGGGATATACTGGGCATGACATCACATGGCATGGAATGTCCCTTTGGCCAGTTTGGGTCAGGTGCCCTGGCTGTGTCCCCTCCCAACTTGTTGTGAGCCTCCAGCTTTCTCGCTGGCTGGGCAGCAGAAGCTGAAAACCCCTTGACTTTAGACTAAACACTACTTAGCAACAACTGAAAACATCAGTGCCATCAACATTCTTCTCATACGTAACTCAAAACCATAGCACTGTACCAGCTACTAGGAAAACAACCAACTCTATCCCGGCCAAAACCAGGACACTACACTACAACAAAGAAACTTATTCTAAGTGAAGCACAGCAATTTAGGGAAGAAAATGATAATTGAAACCAGTCAGAAACACATGATCAGCGTGTAATGCTATAAAGTTTGGTAGGATACTGAATACTTTCCCAAGCATTTCTCTCCAACCTAATTTTTCCCAGAAGACAGATTTTGGATGTGAGAGAAACCTTCTTTTTAAACTCAAAGTATTACTAACATTTTTTAAAAGGTTTATGTAAGATCTCTAACAAACTTGTATGATACTGATTCACACTGTGTGAAGGTCCTGTGTAAGGAGGACTCCTCCGTGGAATAAGTACACAGACTCCTTCACACTCTGCAGTCCTACTCATAATTAAAATTAGCACTAAAGCAAATTAGATACTTACTATAGTCATATAATAGATTAGACAGAAGATAGAGTTACTACATTTTCTACTGAGATCTCTGTTTATATTAGCAGGCTGTGAATTGTTAGTTAAAATAAGCTCAATGCTCAGTAAAGCAGCACCTTCCTTGTTCTTTTGAGTTACCAAGCTCAAGTGCCTTACAAACACAAAAGTCACTCCAAACCATCACCATTACTCCAAGCCAGCAATTTATTGAACAACATTTGAGTAAGCAGCAACACGTAAACAAGAAACCCACCTCGCTGCTGCGCACACTCGGCTTTCCTCTTACTGTTTGTTCATTCCACAGGCAACACACATACCAAGCCAGGGAGCAAAACATTATTTTTTCACTCCATTAGATGTTCTTGATTGTTTTTTAAATACATATAAATATTTTTGGTCATCATAAGAGAGAACAAACTAACTTGGGAACTTCCCCTACCACACAACCACTGCACAGGCTGCTAGGAGATATGCTTTTGTACAACACCATACCGATGCACGTTGTGATTCCCAGTGCCAAAAGTCATCCGCTCCCTCAGGAACTACAATCTGCATCTTTCATTCTAGTAGGACTATTACTGGAAAAGGTAAGAAAAGCAACCACATTTACATATACAGTAGTTCCATCAGCAGTTTTCCTACAGTAACTGGTTTTCTAATAAAAATTTCCTGATTTCTCTCAAATGTGACCTTAACTCAGTGAAGCACTCTTGCTTAGAAAAGCAGTTTGGGTATGAGGTTTTTTGGTTCTGCTTACTTTGTGCCACTGATGCAAATGTAGAGGTTTTGGATGTGAATTAGGACAGAGACACAAACTTTGAATGAAAAAGAAGTTGTGAATTTAATGAACCAAGTTTTCCAAATACCCACTTAATTTAAAGTAGTTATTTGCATTCTCTACACAACCTTGTGGTATGCAGATATCCAAAGTGTGTTTTATGATTTTTTTTTAATGGCTTTAGAGAAGAAGTCTTTTTCTTTTAAAAGAGATCGTTAAAAGAGGTCATACATCCAGAACTGCGTTGCTCATGTTAGAAGACTCAATCCCAAAATCAATCAGATTTTGCAGACTCTTGTGTCCATTATCAAATCTTATTAGGGAAAACAGAAAAATGAGGATCTGCCTGCAAAAATGGAACCACAGGGCTAAAACCAGAGTTGTCATCTGGTGAGCACTGACTTTCATTATAGTGTAAGAATGTTCTCTCCTCTGGGAAAACAAAAAAACATTTCCTCTGGCTGGAATGACAAACCCCTTTGAAAACGTTAGATTACCTCATCATAGATTTAATTGCTGTTGCTAACCAGGAAGAAAAGAAAACACAGGAAACAAAGAAATATCTTAGAATTGCGTATGAGGCACATCTAATTGAAAAAGAGTATAACATGGTACAATATCATAAATTAAAGAACAGCCAGAATTCTGCCTTAAAAAGTCCTCCATACAAGTGAAACCAGAAGTTAAATTTTAACACCAGAGGAAAAAAATCCTATGCTGGGGTTTTTGGTGTGGTTTTTTTTTTTTTTCCCAATTGACAAAGACATTTTCTCCACATTTTTAATTTTGTCAAATTAAGCATTTTTCATTTTTGTTTTATATTTACAGACAGAAACTGACAAGCCACTAAGTAAGATTTATTGCTTTCTTTCCTGTACCTGACTGCCTTTCCCAGTAGGGTAAGGAATGAATATTTCAGTGCAAAAGCAGGAAACAAGAGCAGAAAAATGGACAGGGACAGGCCACTTTGCTGCTCTTCAGAACACTGAATAGAAATCCTTTCAGTGTAACAAATGTTGATTTAGGTTTAAAGTGATCTGCTAACAAAAGAGAACTCTCTTAGAAGAACTTGTTCCAATACCTTCTTTGCTGAAAGACAATCCAGGATTTTTGCTATGTTTGCATTTGTTTTATTTTTAGAATGAAAGATTAGAAATGCTACAAAAATTGTGGCACTCCACCTGACATACCAGAGTACTTGAAATAGCGTACGCTGAATTCTTCCACTATCTTCAATACCAAGCGATATCATGTTTAAGCATCATATTATTTGAAACCATTTCCTATAACATATTTTCAGTGTTTATGACACCTGGATAAGTTACCCAGCTGCTGGCATTAATTCAGCAGCAATTAGTGCTTTTACAATTACTGTCACCTTGACACTAGCAGGTGGTTTTTTGAGTTTAATTTCATTCAGTCCTCACTTACTCCTGGCTGAGCCAAGTCAGTTATGAATTATCTGTGCTACAAGGTGAGAATACAGTTAATAACATTTCTGAAAACAAGTGTTGGAGGCAGTCACGCCAATGTGGTAACCAGCACCAACAGAAGGAGCCCACTCAGGTGCCCAAACCAACCCCCCCAACAGGGACATCCCAGGCACGGCCAGCCCGGACAGTGAAGAGCTGACCATACTCTGGAAATTTAAATTGGCACCAATTCTGTAAAAGCACCATGAAGGAAACAATGTCTCCCTTAGCTCCTTTACAGAGCGTGGTTTGTCACACCTTCATATTGAGAATATTGACCGGACAGAGCAGCATTTTATTTTATTGAGAATTTAAATAAGTCACCCCCCTCCCTGGAGATGAGCAAAATGCAACTGGTCGGGTTTCTATCCCATCGGGATGCCGGCAGAGGGAGCACAAATTAAGCTGTTACACAGCACAGCTCTGGGGCATCTTGGGGTTAGATGTCAGAAATCCCAGGAAAAGGACTAAATTAAAGAAAAAAAACAAAAACAAAAACAAAACCAACTTAGTTTGGTAAATAATCTCGGATGCTCCCCTCTCATTAACATTCTCAAAGCAGCACTAGTTTTCATACAAATCTCTCCCTCACACCTATAAACAATGTCATGGCTGTATAAAGCAGGAGGAATGTTTCATTTAAAAATCATGACAATCTGCAGCAACTCCCACAATCCTGCTCGGCATCTACTGTCATACAGTGCCAGGCTGGAACCTCTTAAAAGACAAATGGTTTTCAGTGGAAAGAGCCTGGAAAATATAGACCCTGTAGTAAAAGGGGGCTTTCTGTCTCAATCTAAGCCTGGAACAGCCACAGGACAGTATTTATAACGAGATCTTCAGTATAGGAATCCAAAGCTTGTATTTGACACATCTGTGAGAGCAGCAGGCACTGGAGTGCTCAAACCTTGCGAAAACTCTTGGCACCCAAGATGACGTGGAGATTCAGGAAGGTGCACATAAGTTTCCAGCTTTTGAAAATCACGACTGTAGAACCTCCTTACTGGAGAGATTCAGGTTGCTTGTGGTATGTGTGAGCAACAACTCTCTCTCACCTGCAAACTGCTAAAGCAGTACGTGTCTTTCTCACAACGTGAGGAAATAACAAACATGGGTAAACTTTTAGATTTGTACTGCCCTTTCCAGAATACTCCAGTATGCTGGTCACCAGCTTGTAGAAGCAAATCCACTTTAAAAAGATGCTTATTACAAAAATTAGATTACATTTTGGGAAAAGAAAACAATTTAAAAAATCCCTTCTTTTATTCAATTAGCCCTTTCTGTTATGGTTTCACTGATGGCAAGAAAATTAATTTTCTTTTCTAGCTGATTATTGTACCAAAGAAGTCACATAGTACCATGAAGAGTCCCCCCTGCAGAAAAGGCTGTAGACAACTTAATCAAATGGAAGTAACTGGATTAGTGAGAGATTTCCAGATTTAATCCAAACGTACACAGCAACAAGCACAAAACCCCTCAAGTTATCAGCAGTAGGCTAACACATGTAATTACTTCAGTAGTTTTTTTAACTAAAGAATTTCTAAAATAGATATATTGTATTTGAAAATCTTATTTTAGCAAGGCCAGTAATAAATGGTACAAACTGGCAGAAAGAAGTCAAGGCATAAAACAAAGAAATATTAATGTACAGTACCTTATACACATCTGACTTGCACTTTAAAATTGGAATGAAGGAAGGAATTGCTAACTGCAGAATTAAAAAAATCATAAAGGAAGAGTTTGTTCCAGTTATATTTAGTCACTTCCTTTTGTGCTGTTCATGTGTATTTGAGATTGCTTACACAGACAAACTCCAAGAACTATTTAACAGGAAGAACTCTGAGACCACAAGAGGAAAAGTAACTGCTAATTTATCCACTAATGTCAGAAAGCATTACTTTTTTTTAATGTTTATATATGCTTGTACAATTAAAAGCTTAGCTACAACCCATTAGTACCTGGAAAGCTAATGAACTGACCATTTAATAATATCTCTGTTGTGATAATTCAAGAGAAGGTGGTAATGAATGTAGTAAACTTTAACGATTGCCTGTAATAAAAGGAATTAGTTAGGTATAAAAGCGTTCGAGAATTCCTCACCCCAAACTCGGGGCAGCCTGAGTTAATTTTTCAAGAGATGCGATACACAGCATGCACAATGAGTAATGAGTTGGATTTGCTGCATATGTGCAGATCAACTGCACGCTGGCAGCTGGCTCCCGAGGCCCAAACCACAGGTAATAAGACTCATGCCTACAAAAGCTGGGCTCAAATCTTAAAATTCTGAAATCCCACACCACCCCAAATAAATAAATTATGAAACAGCTCAGTGTCAGTAAATCAGCATCAAAGATTTGGGATGCCAGTCTTGCGTCCTGTCAGCCACAGAAAGCCTGGAATCCCAGGTCTCTGGTCAAATAAAGCACGTGCTTCTAGCAAGGGCAGATGGCAAGCTAGCAGGCATTAAAACTGTCAGCAGCCCATGACGGAGGACTGAGCCTGCACCTAAGACTTAGGGGAAGCTTTAAATCTGTGTTTTTACCTGATATCCACATAACTGGAACAGGACATTAACCCACTATATAGGTATTAACACCATGGTATGTCCTGCTTTGAACATCAGGCAGCACTGTAAGGAGCACCATACAACTGCACAAGTGAAGGATCGACAGCCACTATCGCTAAAAAAACTCCTTCCCAAGACCCCTCCATCCCCAACAAAACAACCCCCCCTCAAACCTGCAGAAGTCCGATATTCAAATGCTTGGATGCTGGTGAGAGTCACTGTCAGCCCTAGAAGCAACTGGTAGACTAACACTGGGCAAGGATGTCAAGAGCACAAAATACGTCATGTATTTAGCACTTGGGTCTTCTACAGTTAAGGAAGATGATACATGTATTTGAAAATATGTTGGATGTAAGTAAATACGAATGGATTAAAAATATGGAATGTACAATGGAAACTCATTATATTGTGAAGCGATACAGAAAACATCTGGATGTCATCTTAGAGGTTTGTGGTTTTCCTGATTAAGGAAACAGCTGCCTTAGTAAAATTACTCATATCCACCAGTAATGAAGAGTATCTTTTAGCACAATTCCTCTGTTAAGCCAGAAGCATCTGCTTCCTAATTTTCTTTTTATTTAATCTTGTGTACCCAGCCCGAGTGCTGTAACAACAAATTTAAATAGCTGCCTCATTTTACATCTTGCAAGCTATCATATCTAAACAAAGAATAGCACTTTGCATATGAAACTCTCCTTTCAAGCAGGTGACCATTGAGAGGTGATTTGCAACACCATCTGTGTGAAAGCAGGGGGTGGGGTGGAGGAGCCTAATAAACTTTGCATGGTGAATCAATAATTACATCCTTAATGTAGCATAAAGTGCTAACAGAAGATTCATTCCCAGCCTTGTAAATTCGACTGTATCTTTTAATTCCGGTACCATTAAGTGATTTAGAGTGATGCCTTCACTCTAAAGTACGCTCCTAGACCACGGCGGCACACACAGAAAAGGCTGAAATCACTCTGTGTACATAAAGGATATTCTATTTGCTTTTTACTGTTAACTCAACAGCAAATGGAGAGCTGTTTGTTTCAGCCAGTGTTATGTGATACTTTTAAGTTTGTTCCAGCTGTTAATGGAAAGAGTTTTAAATGATGCTTATCAAATATACAAGTAAAACAACATGAACAAGATACTAAGTATGCCTACTTTAATTGTTCTTCTGCTCATTTTTTTTCTAACTTCATTTACTCACGTTAATATTTTGCTCCAATATCAGAATAACAGCTTAATGAAATGGCTCTCAACAGTTGGAATCAAAAGGGTCCTTGGATAAAAGAGTCCAAGGCCCAAGATCTCCCATGTTCTGCCATCTTCCTTGAACCGACCACTAGCCAATGGGTACCTGCAGAGCAAACCTGGTCAGCTCACCAAGCCAACGGAAAAAAAAAGAGCTACTCTTTTTGCTCTGGTCCCCCTCAAAAGGGCGGTCTTCCTGAATCACCGCATATCACTCAATCTGACACCAGCACAGGTATTTTAAGTCAGGTATCACTCAGAGGCCAGTCCTCAAATGGTTAAAATTTATACTGGCGACATCCTCAGACAAGGTAGCACAGAGTAGCTCTTCTCCACCCAGCTCAGGGTTTGTTCCTCCCGCAGGAGTTACTCCTACTGCTGTAGAGCAATTGTCATGGGTCTGCAGTGGTAGCACTGTGGCCCTAAGAAAAGAAAGTTTTCCTTTTCTCTGCTGTTTTCGCACAAAGGGCTCCAGATAGCCAAGGGGCTGTGTTTTTACGAAGCTATGAGTCAAAGTTCACAGAATCACAGAAGAGTTGAGGTTGGCGGGCACCTCTGGAGCTCATCTGGTCCAACCCCCCTGCTCAAGCAGGGCCACCACAGCCAGTTGCCCAGGACCACATCCAGACAGCTTCTGAATATCTCCAAGGATGGAGACTCCACAAGCTCTCCGGGCAACCTGTGCCAGTGCCTGGTCACCCTCATGGTAAAAAAGTGTTTCTTGGCGTTCAGAGGGAACCTCCCATGTTTCAGTTTCTGCTGGAAGTTATATATAGATGTTATATATATATTGTGGCATAGCATTACGGCATGTACAGGGCAGCGTCATAGTATAGTCCTAAGTGACTTTTGTCCAAGCTTTAGCTCCAGTAGACACTGCAACAAGCTATTTATCAACAAGAGTCTCCTCTTGTAAGGTAGTAGTGGCTTGCTTTAGAAAGAAGCAGTAAACTAATAATAACAATAACAAGAAGAACAAATAATAACTAGCAAACTACATGAAATGCAGGTGACGAAAGGATTAGGGCAAGGAACAAAGCAGGATAAGAATCCAAACTGACAGGTTTGAATACTCAAAGTTTTAAAAACAAGTCATGAGGTTGGGCACAGAATTACAGAGTTCCAGGCTTTATACAGTCTTCATTAAACACAAAAAGCTTAAGGAGTCTCATTTGCATTAAAGTTTACTCTAATGCCCTTTACAAGAGATCCTCTGTTCCTCTTCACACATGGGCAATTCCACTGACCATTAATTTGATGTGTTCATGCATACAAGAATAACAGATTAAAACCTACTCTTCTGGAGGTTTTTCTTCTACTCTTTAAACATGTATCAAATACAATGAGTATTCACTGAAAATTAATGTTGCATATTAAGGCTGTCCCATGTTTAAACAGTAAAGTGCTTCTTTTAATCATTATACTAGGATTTAAGCCAACACAGGAATTTCCAGATTTTGTGATCTCAGATACTAGAAGCATCATAAATACCTTAAAAAGTAAAATGATCACAAGTACAAAGACAGCGCCAACTGTCACTCTGTTAGATTTACAGCATGGATCACTTAGGAACAAGACATTTGATCATAAAACTCTCTCATTGATCTTTCTCTACCACCAGCAGCTACAGCTTCTGTTTCACTTTTACATATATGGAAAAGGAACCAAGAGTTTTATCTGTTCTAACCCTAATGTTTCAGTGGTTTCTCAGATTACAAGTAAACATTGATAACCGTCACAACTGCTAACATCGTAGAAACTACTTCTTTCATTTATTTTGGTAAATTCCATTAAAAACAATGGGATCCAGAAGGTGCCATTTGGGTAAATTCAGCTTGGATTTGCAACTGTGCAAACAGCTTAGCTTGACTCCATGACAGGTGAGTTTTGTAACACTAGCAGTTGCATTGATGATGCATTCCTAAGAAGTTATTTTTCAGGGGAGAGGAACATGTTAAAATTCAGCATGGTCTGCAGGTTCCTTCCTCCACAGGACCTCTGACACACCATCTAGCTGGCTTTTTATATGAGTAATGTAACAAGAAAAAACTTTTTGTACAGCAGCAAAAGATGATGATGGTTTCTTAACTCAGTGCATTCTTTCTTATTGTTGAGATTTCTCTGAAAGACATAGTCACTGAATTGTCTGATGAATAATGGGCACATCCAAAACGAGCCTAAATAAAGTGCTTGTGTATTTTCCTTAAATTAAGTATAAGAAATGTGAACTCTCTTGTAGTTCTTCTTATATAAGCCAAACAGGAGGCTTCAAGAGAGAAGAACTATGATTTAAGAAGCTGCTTTTATGTTGTAAGTTAAATCATCAGGCAAGCTAATTCAATTCCTTTCTGTTTACTGTAAGACTATTTCTCTTACTGGACAAGCCATAAAACTAAAGTGACTAAACTACAAGAAGGCAAGCAGACATTTCCAATTCTTAAGAGTCAGAAACAAGTGCTCTGACTGAAGAGCAGTGCTGCCAGCAAGTCATAAATTTATGAACAATTCAACCGCTTCTCTGAATTCCCTGCAGTTAAAACTTTGTTTTTTACATTTAAACCTCAAAATCATTGCTATAATTAAGCAGCCATTAGATTAACAAGATTAACATTATTTTTAAACGCAGCGTATATTTGGAGGAAATAATGGTTACAAGTATTCCTAAAGATTTTTAGTATGCATATTAGCATATATAGGTACCATTACATTGCTTTCCATCCCCCCACTTCAAGCAAGGGGAAAGAAAAAAAAGACATAACAGTCGTGTAAACTCTTTCTGTTTTTACCAAAACTCATGACACGGCTTTAGCATCTTATTTTACTCTTTGAACACTTTGCATAGCCACTCCTAGAGAAAATACTTCACAAGTTTCACTAAATTGTTTTTATATTTGATGGTATGTAAATTAAAACATTACAGTATCTTAACTGTAATTTCAAGTTGGAACTAGATATAAAAAAAGTCTTAAAAGTATGATTTAGAAAAGGGGCATCTTAGCACCAGCTACACTCATTACTTCTATCACCAACTGTCATAGTCCATCAAGAAAAAATTGGTTGAGCACAGAGGAGTTCTTGCTATCTCAGTAAGCCTTTACTTTTAGCCTTGGGTCAGTTGATAACTGTATTAACTTAACACATAACCTTCAAGCAAATCAGAAAGGCTGATGGCATTTAACATCAGAGTAAGTCTGCCCAGATGTGCCGAGTACCAACCATCCTAAGTCTCCCGCACCAGTGTGGCAACATTTGCCCAGAGCATCTCAGCAGTTATTGATCTTGCCTGGAATCAAGAAGATTATTTGCTCTTCCCTCTAGAATATAAATGGAAATAAAAGCAACTCTGGAGAGAAAAGACTGAGCACAGACTGAATGATGTTTGTAAGACGTACCCTACAAGCAGCAAATGCTGATGAGAAGGTTCAAGTTATTCACTGGTTTTCCATGATAAAAGGAAAAAGATTGAAATTGTCTGTATACTATGAATAGTGTTTTTTAAGAACAAGTTGGGGAAAATAGCATCCTTTAAGAAACATCATTGTGAGCTGCTGACTTTGTTCTGCAGCTGTTGGTTTGAAGAAAACAAAAAAGAGTTTTCAAAGAAAAATGGAAGAGAATGAAGTTCACAGCATATCCTTTTCACAAGATGATGCTGAGGATCTACTGGACTGTAAAATTATCTAGTCATGCTTGCAAAAATTAAGGACAGCTTGCCCCCCAAGGGACAACACAACTTTAAAGCACTAACTGGACTGAACCAGCTTCCAAAAAAACCTAGTGTGGTTATTTTGCTTAGCCTGCAAAAGCAGAAGACTGCCTAAAGGCTGAAGAAAAGAAACAAATCAGACACATCTAGCTCTTCAGATTAACCAGTTACAGAGCCTTTTCAGTAGTTCAATGCATCTGAATCATAAGAAACAACGGAACTGGCCCTCGATGCCAGAAGGAAGATTGCTTTCTGTTAATTGAAGGTTGACTCCACTTCAGTAACACTGCTGCTGGAATGATCTTCCTTGTTTGCTTTAGAGTTTTGTCAGTTTACATAAGGTTGGCTTTTTTGGATGTTAAAATAAGCTTTTGAGCCTTCATGTAGCCAAATGACGAGAGTCCCTGCATACTGTGCTGTCTTAATTAGCTACTATTTGAAGGAGTTATCAAGGTCAGGTGGGTTAATGTAAGCAATCAAAGGTGTTGACTGAAGAATATCAGAGCTGAACACATCAAACAAAATCAAAGTTCTTCAGAATATCTTACCACCTTCTGCCCTCTCTTATATCTTATGCTTTACTAGGAAATTAAACATTAAGATTGCTGAGCAGCCAACACCTGTGGGAATACAAAAGTATAATACTTGTTGACAAAAGACTTGCAATGTAAACAGTGAGCTAAGAAACTGAATCTGCTGTTTAAATACACCCTAAACTATTTTTCCTTGAGGACAGCAAGTAAGAGTTATATGAAGCACTGGCACTACGTAGTACTCCTCTTTTTCGTCTTTCAAATCTTCATGGAAGTGATTTTATTCACCCTCTTCTCAGTCTTTGGCTTATGAACAGTTTGCAGTATGTCCGTTTTTGTGCACTTAGGCCTATGCAAAATGAGCCCTTATATTCCTTGACTCGAGGAAAACAAAGATTTGTCTTTCAAATGCTTAATGACAGCTCTGTTTAGGGGCAATCACCTGCCAAAACCCCAAATTCTCCTTGGCATCCATTGTGCTGGAATCTACACGGAATTTTTCATGTGAACATCTTCTCCAAATTCATTCTCAATCATTTGCACATAGGGTGCAAATACAGTCTGCGTATGGCAGAGGCAAGCTTTTGGCATGGGATAGACAGGAACTGCACTCATTTATCAATCACAACATTTATCAACGTTATTCAACTGTTGCATTTTTACAAACAAATGGCATATGAATAGCATGTGGATTCCTGCAATTTCCAAAAGACCTGGGAAAAAGCTCCCTCATCATCTTTCAAATCTTTCAGATTTCTGTTGTTTGAAAATCACAAACAATAGATCCTGCCAAAAAAATACACAGGCCAATTAGCACTCTCCATAAATTGATCCCAAGAGTTCATGCTAACTGAAAGCCAGTGAACCTTGTTTGTATCTGTTTGGGGTTTCATCTGCTGAGCAAGATGTATTGCTAAATCCAAAGGAGACTAAAAGAGTTTATTTCTTCTGCAGCAGATGCCATTGTCCGTACCCTATTGCTGGAGACATGAAGGGCATGCAAGAATAGCAATGATGCCTGCTTCTGACTTCAGGCATTCAATTTTCTCAATGATTTTCAGTTAGTTTGAAGCAGCAGGACTTGTATGTGGCACAAAGTGGTGTTTTGTAATGAATCTCTAATCCGATCCTTCAAACAGCAAATTGGATGAGGAACTTTCCCGATTTCATCATAAATTTCCATTCACTTGATTTGTATTTAAAATACTTAGAATAATTAATGCTTACATACTCTTTAATAGAAGCAATTTAAATTGTTGGAAAAAGATAAAAAAGTAGAAGGATTCTTTGCTAAAATCAGATTTGGGAATCTCATGGAAGGCCTTAGTAGTCGCCAACAGAATGAAAAACACAGGAATCTCCTGCTGGATGGTTTATGCTTTTATCTTCTCTAAGCTAATAAGGAGAAGACATTTTCATCTACTTAACTCCCAACTTAATGAAAAATAACCTCTGGAGCAGACTCAGTCTGTGGAGACATAAGCACAAAATGGAACCTTACATAAACTAGCTATACGTTGTGAAAGATTTAGATGAAGAAATGAAGAGTTACTCCATGCCCAGAGTAAAATGAAGGTACATACTACTTTCACCTGTACTTTTTGGTGAAAAAAATTCAGTACAATAATTCAATAACATTTGTTACTTATCACCCAATTGAACTTTTATAATACATCCACAGAGAGAATATACTTTCCCAAATATTTTATATAGCCTAGAATTAAAGGAGGATAAATTAATGCTGATCTATTCCCACTATCAGCCCCAACTGAGATATTTTTATGTTGCTTTCATTTGCAGAAATAAGTCAAATTCTCGGCTGTAAAGTTACACTTAAGGATTATTCTTTAGATACGGGAAGTATATTTGCAACAATCTCAACACTGGTTGCAACTGGCTCCACAGGACCCTATATTTAACCACACATTGTAGATTTTCTATTAAATTTGCAGAACAGGACAATCCCACCAACTCTTTGGGCAATATGTTTTTACTCTCCTTTCACTCTTCTTTATTATTGCAATTGCATTTGGTGCTGCAAAATGACAGAACTGAATACTGAGATAAACAAAAAGAGACAAATGTCTTGGAAACTGAACTCCTTTGCAGATGCATGGTGACTCTGGACAGACTGTTAATAGCGTATCATTTCTTCTGTATAGTATATTAACCACATGCAAAGAATTCTTCTTTTGGGTCTATCTAGAGCTGCTGCTCAAAAGGAAAGCACCCACACTAGTATTTCTGGTAGACGTGCCCTCTCCAACTGTTCTGCAGAACCACAATCAAGTGAAACTGCAGGAGCTGGTTGAGAGCCAAATCCTCAGAACAAACCAACCAGCTCCCTCTCAGCTGCTTGAATTCTACTTAATAATATAGCTCACGAGCTCATGTCAAACACACCAGCTGTTACAAGCACAATCAAATATTACTTAGCTCTCATTATCATCCATTCTCCTTTCTAACAGTTTACCAGCTTTAGCATCAGACTGTAGTAGCCTGGAGGCGAGCAGGGACTTTTGTTAAAATTAATGTAATGAGTGATAAGTAAGTTTGCCATGGGACAAACTAAATTTTTTTGTTGTTTTGAAAAAACTCCCCAAACAAACAAACTCCTTTCAGTTATGCAAAAGAAAAAACACTAAAAGTGAAGAATGTGATTGTGTACAGGTCAGAGTTCTGAACTCATGTTTCTCAGGCCAAAATCAGGGCTCTGACTCCTGGTTTCACAGTAGGCTTAGTTATGGCAGCTGCAGCAGGCTATCACCATAGCTCCTCTGTCCCCCGCTACGGATATTCACGCTGGTGACACTGAAAGGGAAACATACCCACTGCTGAACTCCTGCAGACAGCAGTTCACTGAATCAATGTATATTGCCACTAGTTTCACTTCATATTAGTAAAGCAGCCTGAGAGTCTTTATTATGAGGCACAAAAATTGTTGGTGATGGCAGTCGATTGTGTGCCCGGTATACAGGAATATATATTCCTATACTCAGGAATATATATAGTAGGAGTAGGAGTTCCCCGTCAGGGTACATATACATGGTATCAGTAACTCCAAAGCAGAGAAGCAAGAGAAGGAAAACCACAAAGCAAAATTTGAATTAAGTGCAAGACCGGAAATCAGCATCTCTGTCACTGTTCTTTGAAGTTTCCTCAGAATTATGTGCGGGGCCAGCTGGAGAGGCAGAGTTGCACAGAGCAGCTGAGCAAGTAGCATTGGGAGAAAGGGGACAGAAGTATTAGGAAAGAGGAAGCTTTTGGAGTATAGGGAACCTATTGAACAGAGATGGGTTTCATCAACAGTGACAGTATAATTGCACTGCAGGAGCTTAAGAGACAGAAACAGAAGACTGAAGGGCAGTCTGCTTGCAACAGCAGAAGAACAATCTACATCAAAGAAAATCTTAAGAGTCGAGATTATTTTCAGAATGTGAATCCATAGGGATTCTGTAGTACATTTTGATGCAGCTAGCACAGAAAGAGAACAGCCTTAGATCTATTAAAGGTGGTGAAGAGACTGAAATACTAATGGAGATTACAGACTGTGACTGTGGGAAGCAGAGGAGATTTTAAATCCTTCTCTGTTCCTGAGTAGGCTGTTAAGTGCTACATCAGAGCAGATATAAACCACGCTTTTATACACTGCAACGACAGCTTCTTGCAGAAACTCAGAGTCTGTATGAGAAAAAGTAGCTCTTGATTTAGTTTAACATATTACTGTCTAACAGGCCACATGCTCCAGTTCAACATGCTGCTACAAACAAAAGGTTCACTTTGGTAATGTTTATGTTTGGAACGGGAATCAAGAAGACCACCTGAAATGACCTTAGAAAGGAACAGCCAAATGGGTAAAATGCTTAGAGATGACTTGGAGGATAAAAGATGAGGTTCACATTCACAAGACTCACAAATCAAAAGGCTCAGATGACTTCTATCTTCTTTTGGTGTGACTGTAAAGAAGGTAATTAAAAGCAAGAGTATATTAAGTCCAATTAAGGAATACAGAAATTGATAATGTCTGACAAGCTAAATGAAAAACTATTAAGTCAGCCTAAAAGTAATTTTTGAATAACAAGTTTTTAAAGTTAAAAAACAACAACAAAAAAAAAGAGAAATGAGGCCTGCTAGAAAGCCAGGAGGAACAATTAAGAGATGTCTGTGTAAAAGAGCACAGTGCACGAAACAAAGTCATTACAGAAAAGCTAAATTTGCCCCAATGTCGAGTCTTGAAGAACACAGGCAGATTGCCATGCAAGGAGATTTTTAAAAGGACAAGCCTAATGCCCTGTCCCAATATTGAGGGTGGACTAGATAACCTCTTGAGGTCCCTTCCAAGCTGAACGACTCCAGGATTCTATGAAATACGGAAGTTAAAAAAAAAAAAATCATAAATCAATAAAAATGAAACAAATCATCAAGATAATTTCAGAGCTCTAAAAGAACTAAAACATGATACCACTGAAGTATTGCTGTATCATGTAAAGTGGCAGCAGATGGATGGTAGGTGGCAAGCAGGACCCAAATCTGAAAACGGGGCTGCAGAAAACTACAGGCAATTGCAGTCTTCTAGTTCCTACCGAACAGGGAATTCTGCTGCCAGTCTGTGAAGATGCTTCAGGAGGAGTTAAGAGGCATTCACACAGAACTGATCAAGCTGATACAGTATGCCTGGAGTTTCAAACAGCATTAGAAATCAAGCTTCCAAGACATAAAAGGAAAAGTCCTCTTGTTAATTAGTGTCAAGTTAAGTGAAAAGCGAGAGATAAAACATGCGGTCAATCCTCTCACTGGTGAGATAAGATCCCCAAGGCATCTTATACTAGAACTTACATTCCTGATTTGCAGAAATAGGCCAATACCTTTGTATAGGTGAAAAACTTCATCCTCCTACTATTCAAGATTGCTAAATAATGACTTATATTTTTTTGTATTTATGGAATTTAAATATTCTTTATGAAGGGAGACTTCTACAAGAGAGGGAGAGCCAGATAAAAATAGCTACAGCTAAATTCTGGAGAATGTCTCAGCATTATATGAAGTCAGCAATGTTTTGTGGTCAGCCTGGCAAAGGCAGCTCTAGATCAATACCATCTGCATCATTATTTCATGTCTGCTCCTCATTAGTAAGAGAGCAGTACCATCACTGATGGATGGTTGTTTTAAGTCGGCAATGATTAGGTCTGAAGTCAGACAGGAGGCCAAGATCATCAAGTGAGGCTGAATAGTGGCACTGTAACTCCTATTCTAAATGCAGATATAAACTAATTAGGTGATATGTCATCACTATTTTTTTTCCTTCTTTTTTTCTTTTTTACTTCTAATTAACAGTTGGTAGACAGTAATAGATGAAACTCAGAAAGTCCAACATTTATCATGATGAAGAATAGTTTGTTGTGGTTTTTTATTCCTTCATCCTGATCAGAATAAATTCCTTCAAACAGGAATATATACTGCCAAAGTAAGGGAAAAAAAACCACCAAAAAACCCTGTTACATTTCTGCTTCATGCCATGGATAGAAATGGCAATATGAACATCATTATCAACTTTATTTTGTCTTCCTCCAGTGAAGATAACTATCTTTAGTCCTAGAAAAGAGAAGGTTATATTGTGCAGGAAGAACAGCTGCTGAATCCAAAATATTTTAACTCTAGGGGGAAAAAAAAAAAAAAAATTACTCATCCCATTCAAAAAACGGAAAGCTTCGAAGGAATCTGGGAGCTTACCAGCTGGATCTGAAACTCACGTTCTCCTTATTCACTTCAGAGCATTTTGGATTTACTTTTTTGCTGCTCATACAAACAGCAATTGCTAAATGCTCCTTCCATTTCTGCCTATGCAATGTATTCCGACTGTGAAACCAACCTTCAAGTAAAACAGTCCCCTTACTACAAAACTTTAGTAGTACCTATAAGAAACACCTATCAGTAAACCAGAAGAGCTAGTCAGATCAGTATTTAGGTTTGTATATTCTCTACAAGCAGTGCCATACACTTACCATGACTTTCAGTACCAGTATCAGAGTTATTCCCAACAGTGAAGATTACAGTGCTCAGAAATAATGTTTGTCATCTCCATGAATTCCAAAAGGGTCTTAGCTGCTGTTAGAGGATACAGTGTTGTCCTCCTCCAAAAGCTAACATATTATCTCCTTATATGACTACATTTGGAAGTGTGCTTTAAGCAAGAGAAAAAAAAAATTATCTGGGTCTGCAGAACAGGGGATCCTATGGCATACAATACTCCTGACCCTTGGTATACTAGTCTGATGTAAAATTCTGGTAAGTACAGCAAAGCAGTTGTAAAACAAATCTCTCCCTTTCTAGATGTGATTTTCCAGTACAAAACCAAAAAAGGTTGCATACCAAGTTGCTTAGAAAACGAATCGCACGTCCACTCATGAATTCAGGTTTAATTTAAGCAAAACGATCAAGAAAGTTTGCAAAAAAATCTGTCCTGTTCCTATGGGTTAAATTTACCATATTACAGGCTCCTCCAGATGCTTTCATACAAACAACAACAAAATAATCAACACTATCAGTGCTTTAAAGGACCCAGGTTTACTTTTAGTAATCCCTTACAGCCACTGACTCATGGAAAAATACCATGGAAGCATTCACACGCAATATTACTATGAGGGACTTCAAAAAACAAACAAACAAAAACCCACCAAACCCCCAAACAAAAAAAAACCCAGAGCAGTCCTTAAAAAAGTTACTCATCTTGAAGTTTTCTGGCATTTGTAGCTGTTTTACAAATGAAGTTTGATATTTGACTGGAATTCTTTCTAGCTTGGGTTTAAATAGCAATCATAAAATAAAAAAAAGATGTGACAAAGTGTATGACACTCTTCTAACACTCTTTGGTATTTCATATGAATTCAGGTAAGGCAGAAATTGTAGGAACTTTAATAGAATGCATCTCATAGCTCTATTTGCAAGCGAGCACCACACACAGTTACCAAGAGACAAAGCATTCAATTTGTTCGTTTTTAGAATTATTCACATTGGTGCCTTTATCTAAATGAACTATTAAGTGAGCAGGATGTTTTAGGAAGTACTCAGTATGATAGGATATTCCTTAATCATGATTAGTTAGACTTACAAATGATTACGGAACATACAATGTGTTGCAGCTTTGGATCATTACCCATGGAAATGTAATTCTGCAGTACAAACAATAATTATTTCCGTCACCCTTTTTACTGAAACATAGCTTTCTTTAATTAGGATATTGACAAGTGAGCACAGCATATATAAGATTTTTAAATAGTTAATCTGACAAAGAATTAAATGAGCTTTTAACTGAGAAAGCTTAATCCTCCAAACAGCCTGCACACAGGTTTTCCACCCCTTTCAGAACGCCCACTAATATAATGGACGAACATTCTATTATTATATGATTAAAGTTGTATTTTCTATGGTGGCAGCCAGCCTCTGGGGCCCTCAGTTCTTCCCACACCTGTCAGCAGCACCAGTGGAAGACAGACCCACACAAGATAGGAAATCTCACACCGCTGCACCGCAGCTCCGTCCCCCGAAGGGCTGCATCCTGCTCCTCCCACGGAAAGCAGCTGGCCATGGCTTCAGCATCTTGCATTTAGGAGATGAAGCGGGAGGTTTCCCCAAATCTGATAAAGGCAGAGCACGCCGAGTTGCACTGTCTAAGCCACTAGGACAACTGTTGGTTTAGGAACATCACTGTCTTGGACAGCAAATGTTTATCAAAGAGTATGAAAACCAGCCACAAGCATGGGCAGTGCCCTTCCCAGCCTGCAAGAGCTCAGGACCCTCCTTAATCATACATGTCATCTTTGAGTTTAGGAGCAAGTTTTACTTTCATTAATGACTCCATCCATTTTTAGCATGGACACTAGCATCCAGTATCACCAATATTCCACTGCAAAGAGTTCCTCTTAATTATCCATTGTGTGAAACACTTTCTTTTAAATGTTTCCTCATCACATTTGTACAAGAGTTTTATTTGAACACCAGTGTTGCGACCAATCTAGTCCAAGAGGTGGTGGTAAAACTGCCTCTCTAGAGATGAAGGAATGGTTGAGAAGCAATGACTAGGTGTTATTTAGGAGAAACTATATGCACTGATTGAAAGTGAGACTGCACGCTAACCGACACAAGATATAAACCATCAACATATATATGAAATCAACGGCACTGATCACAAATGGTTCAGGCATTTCTTGGCAGACAATGGCCACCTGATGTAAAGGCTCATATGTGCTCCTCTACCAGCTCGCTGTCTGCCAAGAAGCATCCCCTGCTTCTGTCAGAACCAGTTAATTAAAATGTAGCAATAGGTTATTACTGGAAAAGTTCACTCTTGTTTGCAAGAAGTAGATCTGCAGTGAAAGATTTAATTGCAGAAGGAAAAGCTTTCAATTCTAGACACCCTTAGATATGTTTATTTCTGGTTGCTGAGTTACTGTAGGAGGACAAGTGATTTCCTTCAAGAGTTGGAGATGAAACATTAAGTAAAACAATATTTAATAAAGATCAAGAAACCAGCTACCAAGCACCTCTCCATTTTTTTCATTACTGTTAAGCATGAATTTGAAATGGGTCTAAGGGTGATTTTTCTTTTTCCAGAAAATTATAAGACAGTTAAAATACAAAAAATTGTGTATTTTAAAACATTAATGGCTTTTCAGTACCACCTATGCTCAGGACATGACCATGGGAAATAAACAGGTAAGTCTGCTTAAGACAAGAATGTCGGAGGAACATTGTCTCCTTATAACTGCTTTGTCAGGTACATGACCCAATAGTACCTGCTAAGACAGCTTTAACATAATGATAAATTTTAACAAAACCCGACATTTAAGTTACTTTAAAGTGACAGTTTCAAAACAGAGCTTTACCCAGTATTTGGGAAATTTACATGTTAAAGAAAATTACACATCTTCAGGGTTTTGTGGAGTTTCCACCAGTCATTGCTTTGGATTTAAAGAAATCCTATGATAAATTCAACTTACAGTTAGAGAGTATTAACTTGTGTTAATCCTACAGTAAAATACTATTATAATCCAGAGACAGGAACAAGAATTTAAACTAATAAGATTAAAGACTTTTCAAGTGCCAAGCTAAAAATTTAAAATATCACAGTACCTGTGACTTAGTATAGCCTTCTCCAAATATATTACAGAAATAATTGCATTAGTCAAAGCTCTTAGATGAAATTGCTTCTTCACCCTCTCCAGAAACCATGACAGGCAATAGAAATTAATAGGATATTAATGCTTTAAAGACATTCACATGTATAGGTTTACCAGGTATCTTTTCGTTCTTAGCATGTCTTTTCCATGTGAGTTGAAGATTCAGGTTCAGGAAGGCCGACAGAAGTGTAGTTTATAGGAGTTAAAGCATATGCTTGAAATCAATTTGTGAAGCAGGAAGCTGATGCACCAAATCTACCACTACCATGGCATAGGAACTACATAATTACACACTCCAGCACAAAGCCTGGTAAGAATGTACTGTTTCAACTCAGAAAAAAAGAAAAAAAAAAATCATTTAACACTTGCATGAAGTAACAGTTTTAAGACTTATGCAAAGCAACAGTAATAGAAGCAAGAAAACGCATTGGACAGGTGTCTGTTGTACAAGCCATTTTCAAAGTTCTAAACAAGTTTATTTCAGATAAATGATATTATTAAACTAAAAGTTACCTACTTGTATAGATTATGATATTGCAGATAAACTGTGTGGAAATATCTTACCTCTTCTCCTGAAAGATAATAAGCTGAAAGCAGTCCACCGACAAAACGAATGTTCACTTCAAATACCGAAATTTCAGCATTCTGTTGAAATAAACAAACACAGTTTTATTCCCTGATACTTTTCTGTATGGTTTTGTTTGGTTGCTTTTTTCTTTTTTTTACATACATGCAGGTATTAAGCTACAACAGCTGTAAATAGCAAAACACACAAGATGTAGGAAAGCCAACATAAGTGAACTTAAGAGCATTTTAAAGTATTTCCTTCCCTTCCTCACATTAACAAAATATCCTCTCCATTATCCTCATGCTGTTTAACTTCTCGTCTCTTCCGCGTGGACATAAGGCATTCTCTAAACCCACACATCGAAGTACTTCCTTGCAGATGATTCAGCGCTCACACACAAAAAGCGCTCTCAGATCCTGTCCCACACTGCCTCAACCTCACACCATCCCTTCTCAGGCGCCGTACGAGAAGTTCTTGATCAGAGGACCGTGTCAAGAGTTCTCCTACTTCAGTCTAAATGCAGGTTATTGTAAAATGGGGGGTAACATTAGAATGAGTTCATTACACATTCATCATAAAAATGTAACCATGAAGCAGATGATCCTTCACGATTACAGTGACAGCCCTTCCCAAGCTGGCCTGGTCTTTACCAATGATAGAGACTAGGTTTGCTGTACTTTTGCAGTATAGATCCAGCCATTATCTATCTCAAAACTCAAAGCACATTCTTCTCTGCCTTTTTAAATTCAAACCTAAATGAAGAACCTGAGTCTCATGATTACTACATTCTCTTGGTCTTTACCAAGTCAGTTCCAATTTTACCCCAACACACAACATTCAATCCACTCAAGAGGCATTCAGTTGAAAAGCTGATCTACCGAAGTTTTAGTTTTTGCTTTTTTTATGTTAATACTACTTTTTATATTTTTGTATTTCTGTAGAAAAATGGTACCTCAGCAGCCAATCTTCTAAGCTTTTGGGCACATAAATAATGTGTTTGACTTTTGTGTGTTCTTGGTTGTTCTTGCTTCTATTGAGTTGTTTTTCCACCTTCTATTTGCTGAAATAAAATACACTATAACTATATTTAATATGAACCAATGCATGGTAGAGCTGTGGTATTTTCTTCCAAAGGGCTTGCAGGCTTTTCTCATTCAGCTAGTTTTTGTACTTTTCCAGTTTAAACGTTCAGATATCAGTTTATGTAGGACGAAGAAGTTGCTCCCTGTTTTCTATGGATTTTATTTTCTAGTAAACTGCCTTTGCAGAAGAAAGCAGCACAAGGTTACTTATTAGAAATATTACTTCATGCTTTTCAGTTTGCAAGGCACTCTTGATGAAGGAAAGGTATCTTTGTCTTTGCCTTTGCTAGACACATGGCAGAGAGCTGTTCAGTGTTTCATCGGCTGTGAAGGTACAGACTTCAAAAAACACTCACAGACTTGCTACAATGCTTGTCCACTTACCCTCAAGCATTTAACTTTTCTCCTCTACAATCTGTTCTGCACCTCCCCCTCTAAAAATTGAGGATATTATTTAATTCACAGAATTGTTCTGATTAATGAAGAATTCATATAGTATGTGTGTGCCTGTGTAGTTTTTTTTATACACACAAGCACAATTCAAAGGGGCAGACAAAGTAAAGCCATCACACATACCTGCCTGTTGAAAACTCACACCTGGCATCACATGTTAAGACTGCAAACCAAAAAAGTTATCTTGCACTGTTCAGAAAAGAACATTTTTCCAAGTTTATTTTAAGTGTACTAAAACTCTGCAGTTTCTCCTCACCCACTGCTCTCCCAATACTGGTCTACTCTTATTCTTTCTGAAAGAAACTACGGGGGGTGGAGGGGGGGTGGGGAGGCTTAATTTCTGTTTCCACAATTAATCTGATATTTCTGCTTCAAAGCGTTCAGTCATTGTCTCACTGAATCCAGCAAAAAGGAGAATGAATTAACTGGAAACAGGTATTCACTTTAACTAGTGCCATTTCTATGCGTTTCTTTTTTATACCATGCTATATAGTAAACCTGGGGAAATGGATATAAAAACATTTAAATCCTCTAGAAATCTGAACTAACTAGACAATACAGCTGTTCACCTGCTAAGCAGGCTATGCATGTAAGAACTCTACATTAAATAAAGAAGTCTACCTTAACTAAATCCAATGCATGAAGCAGCTTGTAAAGAACTGATCTGACTTAAGAAAAGCTGATCTGATCTGACTGAAGAAAGGATGATTAAAGCAGTGATAGGGGCAGCTTCTCTTCCCTGGAGCATGAGCTAGCTGAAACTCCTATATAAATAATATTGTACTTGAGAACCTTCCTCAGAAGTTCAGGTTCTTTCCACTTCAGTCCTGAGGATCGGCACATGCCAAGAACTTTTCTTTGATGTGGGAAAGTTGAAGCTGTAAGACGTAGGTATTAGACAAGGAAATGAGTTAATCAGATGTCCCAGACGCTTATGTTTCCTGTAAGGACTGAATTAAATTACTTTTTGATTTTGAATCACTCAAAGTAAACTGAGTGATATGTGAGCTCAGTATTTTGTCTCCAGAACCTTACATTTTGCCTTTCTGGATTTAATACAGCCACTTAACTCACAAACCATTGCTATCATTCAAGGAACGCAAAGGCCCTTTAAGAAAAGCTCAGTACGTATGCACTGACACGCTTCTGGAAATCAGTTATAGACAAAAAGACGACTTTGAAGTAATGTGAATAAAGATTTTACTGTCGAACCACGAAGATTAATTGCACTGTAATCCTGAACGTTTGCCGATGTGGTGATCTTTCAGGATGTTTCCTGAAGCTAACCATTCTTTTAATGTTATCAGATTTCTAGTACTTCACTTACACACATCTCTGAACCCGTTGCCTCTTACTAAAATCTTTATACAAGCCACTGAAGCAGATGCAATTAATGAAATGGACAGACATTTCATTAATGGCAGATTGAAAGCTGTATGCTTAACACATAGTTATTATTAAAATCATTATGCCACGCTAGTAGTACTCTAAGAAAGCACAGGAATTATAGCAATTTGCAAAACAGCTAAAGAAGTTCTAGAATTTCATGTCAAAAAAACATTCATCTCTACATGGAAAGTTCCTGTGAAGGAATCTGTTAAGAAAAGTACACTTGTCCTAAAAGTAGCAGATTTCTGCTACACCAACTTTACCCTTCCTTCTGGTTTGATTTTTAAAATTTTTTTCTATTACACATTTAAGATGCCACACCCTGATCATTACCCTCTTTTCATATTTTAATCATCATCCACATACCATTTGCACAAATAAGTCTGTATATTTCTACTCAGCAGTCAAATCCTAAGAAATGTTATTTTTTACTTTGCTCACAGATCCAGTTGTACACAAATACCTTATGATCCATTTAACAGTGTCAAAATATATAGGAAAAACCCTCATCTGCACTTCCCAAAGTTTCTACTTTACCAGCTGAAGAGGCCAGAATTATTTTATTTTTTTTATTTCAAGTTCAACCTTCTCTTTCAAACCATCACTGTATCATTACATAGTAGATCTGAGAAGTGGTTGAATTAATTCTGTCGTATCTAACAGAATTTCTATAGGCAGCAACTGGTCGTTCTTATTTTAAAATGACTGCTATGTTCCTTTTGTAAGATCCCAAGTATATAAGATGGTTCTGACCAACTGGATAGATATCATTTCTAATTTTACAGTCTTTTCATTAGTACCCCAATTAGGCTGGATGGCCATGTGCTGTGGATGACAACATATGAAACACCTTTGTTAGTACATGTCTGTGCTAAGCCCTTAGTGTTCCTATGCAATACCATCTTGCTCTGGCTGCTAATTTTGGAGGCTTCCCTTTTTACAAAAGATTCTGAAAGTATGTAGATGCTTGAGAAAGTGATATATATATTGGGAACAACATATTTTTGTTTTACTTCCAGGGCTTTTATGTTAATTGAAGTATGTGAGTAATTTGGTCTTTCATCTTACATTTGACCAATAATTTATCATTCACTATTTGATCTTCTGATAAGTGAATCATAAATGGGAAAGTCCAAGTACTATACAAAACCCAGAGAAATTGTGACTGCTGCTCACTGTACTTGGAGAAATAGAAAACCAAAAGCAATATATGTATCCATTACATGGTTCAAGAGAAAAACTGTGACAACTTCATGGAATTTCATCTAGTTTCCTCCATTAGCTTCTAAAGACAAAATTATTTTGATGAAGAGATGTAACATCTTTTACAATGCTGGCAAGACACGTAACACCAAAGTGAACCTATTTACACATGGTGGAGACTGCTCTTTCTCAAACTCAGGCTATGCAAATACACAAGTCTCTACAATCAAAGGACAAAACAGCTGACTGTTACCCCATTTTGTCTTGACAAGGAGAAATATTAAAATAAGGGTTTTTTTAAGCAAGAGAAGAACCGTAGCTCAGAAACACTCAAGAAGCTGCAGAACGTGACAGGTTTAACTAGTAAACCTATTAAACTACCCCCTTTTAAAGAAAGGGAGGTTGACTATCCCTTAGGAAGCCCCATCTTCAAAAAGCAACAAATGTTACCAAACAGGGGAAAAAAACCTGAAGTGCCAAGAGTTACATTAGCTACTTTGTGTTACTTTGCATTTGTATTTTATTTGCAAACCTATGACAGGGCCAACCTGATCTCGGCAGCACCTCACCAACTTCACTTCCATCACCCTCCTGTAAACCAGCAGGGTAAGTCTACAACTGGTAAACTACTTACTGAAGCTTCAACCAGCTGTGGTTGCATTTAATGTTGAAAGCACTGTTCAAATAACAAAACTACTGTCAGCTGGGCTCTCCTGAAGCCCTTCTCCTATAGGACTCCTTCCCCCAAATCAGTATTTACATCCTTCTGGATCATTTCCTTAACTCATCTTGTTCCTGAAAGTCTTTCTCTCCACAAATTCGTAGACCAAGGCCAAAACAATTTCCATCTACGTTTTCTCATGGGGAGTCACCCTCACTTATAAACACATTTGAAATGCAACCCGATTTTATTTATCTAGTATCAGCTTCCACCTGGCACTCATCAGCACTGGTACTTGCTCTGCCATTCATAATTGAATTGGAGAAAATACTGTGTGCTCTTTATGTGGATGAATATATTCACAATAATCAAGTCACCTTAATCTATATATGATAAAGATCTTACTCTCTTCATTTTTATAAAGATCCAAATAAGGCCACAAATCCTATCAAATAATTTGTTTCAGCCATCTTTATTGCACAGATTCTTTCCAAAACCTTCTTTCCTTCAGTTCTCCTGTTCTTGTCTCATCAAGAGTAATAAAATTTCAGTCACCTCATCTGTATTTCCATCTATTGCTCCTATGTACAAGGAATATAGTGACTCCCCCCATGCCCACATACCATACCATACCATCGCAAACAGCCCGTCTCCTGCAGGTTTACAAGCTGTGCAAGAGAACGCCAGGGACCCTACACTGAACAATGCTGAATAATGTATATAATTCTAGACTAAAAAATGGTCACAAAGGGCCCACATTTCAAGTGAAATGAGAGGAACTTGTAATTATTATTAAATTATAATATCCCCCTGTTGAAGCACGGAAGTTGGGAACAACAACAAATCTTAGCAATTTCAAGCAGTCCAAGAAGTATGATAGAGACACAGAGTACTACCATAGCTCACTTCAAGCTACCATAATTAAACAAGATTTTAATTAATTGCAATTGTGGGGAAAAAGTTTCATTCATATTTCACAAATGAAATTTAGTGGCAGTTTGCTAAAAACCTCAGTTGCTATAGACAAGGGAAACAACTACAGCAACCTTTTTATTGCAAGTGTCAAAGGCTGGTTATTGCATAACATGCTATTTAACCTCACTGAAGTCCCCACATGGCAAACTGCAAGATCTTAAACAGGAACAAAAATAAAGTGTTACTTGAAGGCATTAACGAACTCTCACAGCAAAAGAACTGCATTTAATAACAAATTTGCAGGATCTCCTTTTAGCCCATCAAAATAATTTCTTATTCATAATCAAAACAAAATCAAGTCACTTTGAAGTCTGACATTTGGAGTGCACTAACAAGTTATGTGGCAAACTAGTAAACAAATAGTCCCACAAACTAAAGAACCATTTTCAACTGCTGTCTTAAGCTTCCTCATAGACCCATTATACATTTACTTGAAGTCCATTTACTCACACCTCCCACATGCCTTTTTTTTTTTCTAAATAGGAAAGCCATTCTGTTGCAAATTGTTATATTAGGAAACTTTCTGATTTTCTCACTTAAAGAGAAAAAACACCAAGAAGAGAGCACCAAAAAACCATCTGCCTCCAAGCGAAAACATTAGGTTATAGACTGTTAATTATAACTACAAGTCAATCGTAATACCTACAGTTTGACAGTAGTAGGATCTAAATTTGTAAATGTTCTTATGTAAATGAAACTTTTAAAAGTTCGAAATAAACAATCTGGATTCTAAAAGTCTGTCCTGTTACTGACTGCCACACCACAGACAGATTTGAGCTAAAAGATAAATGCTGGAAGCATTATTAATTAGATTCAAATAATATTTGCTATTCTGGGATCTTGGAAACAGGGTATGTTAATCTATACACGGCAGTAGAGATAAACATCATTTCAAGTTTCTATACTTTTTCCACTCTTTTCTAGTTCCCCAAATAGTAGACACATTACACGCAAAACTTCTACATTTAAAGAAGCTTTGTGTGCAGCTTCATGCAAAGACACTCAAATTTGCAAAGCTAAGTAAAAAGACAGAAGTCAGAACTGGTAAGTAAGCCTTCAAGCTTCAGGGTGGCTTATAGAATCGGGTACAGTGACTGACTGACCTCTGTAAACAGCTTTTCTTACGAGTGCTAGCAGGACACAAGACTGAATGTATCCCTGCCATCTTACTCATTCCCTTCTCTTCATGCAGTTCCTCAACTCATTTAGTACCCATCTTCAAGAGCAAATAATGAAACAGCAACTCTTTCCGAGGTTGACCCATCCTGTGCAGTTAACAAGGGAAGGTATCTGTGATGAGACAGGTAATGCACGATGAGCCAGTGCTCGCACAAAATGTCAACTGAAGTCAACTAAATTACATCCACGTAGATAGAGCTATTGCACAGACTGCTGCCACGTTCACCTCACCGAGCAATCATAACCTCCTGCCATCCTTCATTTTGACCAAAAATAGAGAGGGATGAGGCAAACAAAGCAAAATCCACTAGTAACCAACAGGAACGTTATTTTAGCTTGAATCCAAATTCACCTTTGAGGTATCTTCTGGTAAAAGAAACCATTTTCCTCTTCTCCCAACAAGCACTTTGCTTCCTGCTCTGCACCTTGTTCCCACTCTGGTCCTGCCTGACTACACCCACACCAGACGGCTGACCAGTGGGTCAGGGCATGAATTCAAGCACCTTCCCACATACCATTTAATTGTTAGCACCTTCTGGTATGGTTTGGGCCCCTGTTGTTCCAGCCACAGAATGGCCAGCCACGCTTTAGGACACGACATAGGCCAAGGGCTGTTCCCAGTATGCAGCATGGGCAAGACTGTCCTTTTGCGGGAAAGGAGTTGAGCAGGGCTGAAGAAGAGGGGACGGGTCAGTCAGTCTCTCACCCTAAAGAAGCTGGGGTGTGCCTGGGTGTAGAAGCGAAGCACCATCAATCCCAATACTTAACAGCTCCCAACCCTTCGCTGCCGCGCCACGTGGCTCAGCTCCTGCACCGCTACTGCCCAACTCCTGACCCTTGCGTCCATCTCGTTCGGATCCCTCTTCCAATCTCTCTTCCCAAGGATGGATCCACTGAGGTTCACCCTTCACGCTGCAGAGACCGATAGCTTTTGCCTCCCCAGCGTAAAGCAGAAGTTGGGTGGTGGTACAGAAACTCTTTCAGGAAGCTACGAATGCTCCGTCTGTGTGCAGGTTCTAAAGCAAATGGCGAAAAAATAAAACCAGAGAAGCACGCAGCAGCGCGTAGCTGTAGCTAGGGAAGAGCCAATCTCCCCAGTGATCCCACAAAAGACTGGCTCCTTTTTCCTCTGTGGCAACGCATGGATATAGAACCCGGCCCAGTGCAGCCTTGGGCAGGGCCAGGCGCGAGCACCGCGAAAAGGGTGCGCAGGCCGCAGCCTGTGTGGGGACGTCACGCCAAATCCTCAGCTATATTAACGGAAGAGCAAAGGTGAAGGGATTGAATGGAAAACAGAGCACATGTCCATGACGCAAAGACCATGGATTTAGCCACGGCAAACATCGACTCTTTCCAAAGGTACAAGTATGACTAAATGTCTTAAAATATTGACAGAATCGGAAAATGCAACTTAATTCCTGAAAGACCACTCAGTTTGGCTGAAACTTCAGCAAGGGATCAAATAGGAGGAATTTCAGCAGTTGTGAGAGGAAAAAAAACACCCATTGCAGCGTGGATATCTCAGTTATAAAATCACAGGGCTACCAGCTCCAGCTATAATAAAAATAGCCTAAGCATGTTACACTCCAAAAGGGGAAGCTTCCAAACTTGTCTACTCACAAGCTTACCAAAATTCACAAGTTTGCCGAGAAAAGTGGCATTTACTTACCTAGAAGTTTCCTTCAAAATCAAAACAGTTTGCTTTCTTCAGAAGGTAAACAAGAGTAACCCTGACAACTAATTCATTAAATTGAGGGACTGAAATCTAACACATGAAGAGATGATGCCATTTCCCATTAAGTCATCTTTATTCCATAAATCCTTTTATGTGGATAAACTAGTGCCTACTTTACAAAGTGACATTTGGAAACTTTTATGATCAGGTGATGAGAATGATCAAGTGCTGGCCAAATAGTTCAACATGTACAATGAGTATCTGACTGACATATTACAAACTTCTAGAGAGGGAAACTTGCTTTATCCAGCTGCATTGATGTAGAACATAAGGAGAAAAGATTCTGCTGCAGAATACATTCACAGCTATTTTGTAAAGGACATCTTAAAGAAAACTGAAGACTTAAAAAGCATAGTTCTAAGATTAAATGGAGAGAAAAACTAATCCTTTTTATACAAATAAAGGTCAAACATGCTTCCTCAAAAGCTGATTAAGCAATCACTGCCCAAGAAATGACCAGAAACATCAAACAGAAACACGCTTTATACCACTCAAAAGAATAACACTTAAGGATATGTCAGGGTGTCAGCTGTTAAAAACTAAATCACTTTCATGGGAGAAAGGTTTCTAAAACAGGAGCAAGTAAGAGCGTACAAAACGTTAATGCAGAAAATGTCAAGTAATGCCTGATACATGATAAATGCTTAAACACAAAAGAGAGGGCCCTGCTGCTCTTTTTGTTAAGTAATCTCCACCTTTAAACTGTAAGATACAAATACAAAACGGCATCTGAAACTAGAACTTATATTTAAAGTGGAAAACTACACAAGTACAAGCTGAGTAGCTTCAAGCAATTCAGCCATTAAAGAACCTGACATCAGTTATTAAAGTTGGTGTTGCAGTTATTTATTTTCATTTCCTCGTTCCACTTTGGGAAAATTCATCTACTCGTTACTGATGCCAATGTAAAATTCAATTCTATATGATTATGAAGTATTACGAAAATAATTTTGTGAGGTGTCGAACCGAAGACGGCTATTTACAGGAATATCAGGAACAAGGTATTGTTCCTGATGCGTATCAGTATTATCTGTACAGGAGTTTCGGTAAACCTGCTGGATTGTTGCATTGACCAACTACTGCAATACAAAAATTCAGACATTTTGAAAGACTTCATAGCTTTTAAGCATTACTGAGAAAAAAATAAGTGCCACATAATTAACAAGAGGAGCTGAAATTGTAGGCAAGACTGTCTAGAAGTTTCCAGTACAAAGTATAACAAGATTTACGTAAAACCAAAGACTTTAGTGTTATTAATCTAAATCACTCTAGAGCGTTTCATGATGTTCCTCCAAGTGGAGCTCAGCTCTTCCTTTAAAGTGGAGTTTGCTATTTTCTGTGATGTTTTGTTCTTACATTGTTAAACACCTTAAGAATGCTAAGCTAATAAGACAGGAATTTAGTATTACAAAAATTCCTTCAGGAAAAAAAAAAATCTTATGCACAAGATAAAGTTAGCATGTCATTCAGACATCTGACACTACTCAGAAGCACAGTTTAATATCCTGTATTTACATTATTAATGTAAACATAAATGCACACTAAATTGCTGCTTATATAAACTATATAATATCCACTTATTAACTCCTCCTTCTTAAAATAATTAATTCTCAAGCATGTAAGAGAAGCTAATTAATCCTGACTTTTGCATAATATATTAGAAAGAGTACTTTGTTTTCAGAAAGTGTATCTACCATTACACACGTCAACTACAAGAGCTTTTTAAGTGCTCAGTGTACTGTGCCTACAATGCTTTCCTACTTTACTACACTGATCAGCAGAGGTACTCCATTAGCTCTCTGTACCCAGCAATTACAATAAATAGCCTAGTCCACAAAAAAAAAAAAAACCAAAAACCAGAACCAGGACTACTCAATTTAACTGAAGTTTTACAGAGGTTCTTGCCTGTTCAGGGCCTTTCTAAAATAAAAACTTTAATAATGAACTTTCCTTTCAGCTGCTTATTTACTAGTTAATAGGATGATCTGTATATGCAGCTGTGATGACCTGGTGCCTCACAAAACTAAAGCAGCGTAGTTTGTGCCAACAGTTCAGCCCAACTCACGGGATTCAATTTTACTAGAATACACAAATGAACTTAAATGGTAGGTATGGCGTGTAGCTTTCCCAAAACACAAGTCTAATTTGTGGAAGATTTCACAAAGTGAAAATGTAAAGTGTTTACATAACTAAAACATTACTGCTTGAAGTGTCCCAATTCTTCTACCCGAAAGAGCTAAAAAGTTTGTTGTTGACTTTACAATGGTAAATACTCTATTCCTTTTTCCCTCCTTCAGTCTAGCTTGTTACCTCCTATCTACCTAAATCTCTCAGATTGAAAAACCACATATACGCAGAGCAGTAAGTATATTATGTTTCTGCTTCCTGTCTTGTTTTATCTACCAGTGATCTAAATTCTGTAGCCTTGTATCATGCTAGCAATATTAGAACCCAGTCCTCAGTTGGCCCCTGGAGACTAAACAGAGCATTAAATGTTAATCAGCAACTCTACTTACCACATTGAAATCTAAGTTTTTTTCAACCCACTCCTTGGCTTCCTTGAACTCCTCCTTCATTTCCATGATGTATAGCGTATCAAGGGCATCCACTATTGTTGCTCCTTGAATGTTACCTGCAATACATGAAGAACCAGTGATTTACTTTCCAACAGATGGCTTTTCAGTTAGATCTAATTAAAATTAATTCTAATTTCAAAATTCAATTTCAATGAATCCAATTAAAAATTGGGTGTATAAGCATTCAAGTGGGCAACTAGTAATTCACAGCCTTAACTTTGATTCCCATGCCACAACACAACATTGTAATATTTAAGTAGTTCTTCCACTAACAAAGTTTTAAAGAACAGTTCTGACACACCGCATTTTCAGCCATGATTTTGCATTTTTAAACACCTATGGAACAGTTCACTGTAAAATGTAATTCATGAAAGACAATAAATCTCGATAAATTGAGAAATAACTGTTTCTTCCAGTTTGGAGTGAAAAAAAAATCAGTTGCTTTTTTGTTTTTATACTCAATAATGTGCATAAAGCTTTAAGAAGCTGATAAGTACTGATCACATTTCAGTAAGGAAAGCCGTTTAAGAAGTACCCTCTCTGAAAGACAATTTTTCTGATACTGTGCATCACCATGTAATCTGCACAAGAGAGCATTGGGGGAGCAAAGGCAAACTTGCACACACGTGAATTTCTCAGCTCAGGAGAGACTGCCGGACACCAGTTTTCAGTGCAAGTTCTGGTTGTCTGCAAAAGTGATATCCTTCTACCTCTGTTACAGAGACAGATAAGAGTTAGCCTTCACCTAACGCTGCAAGATGAAGTATCATCAGTATGTTCACTTTGGCATGGATTAAATGTTCATGAGCCTGTACAGAAAGGTTAATATGGAGGGTTGAGTGAGGGAGAAAAAGCCACTCAAACGACTTTCCCATGCTTCCTTCAAATTTACAATGACCTTTTCAAAACACCATTTTTTGTCTAGGAAGAATTTTAATTCCTATTTACTGAAGAGTGTCAATTTTATATTTATGAACTTGGCTCCAACAATCTTCATTATGAATAGAAGCTACTGTTAAGATATACTTTAAAGACGACCCTAGATACAAAAGTAAACACTTAAAATTACAAAATAAATTAGGCTGCAAGGAACAGAGGAAGTCATTAGATCCAATCCCTCTCCCCCAGCAGGGCTAATGACTCAGGCAGATAGCTGACTACTTATTCAGCAATTGATTGCACTGGGCAGATAACAAGACAGTAGCTACAACTAACTTTATTCGAGAACTCGATTATCATCTTGCCTCTGAAATACCTGATGAAAAAGTAAACTTAGTTTTGTAGACTTATCAAGTATCAGAAGTGGATTATATATTTAAGTAGGAAATCCCCTATTTCAGTCAACTCTTGTGTTTACCACCATCAAGGTTTTCTGCTTTCTCATGAAATGGAGAAGTGAATGGAGACCTCCATATAGCAGGATTGACATCACTTTCTTATCTTAAACTTCCAGGTAGAAAATAATTTTCCATTTGTATCATCTTACACAAAGTAATACTTGAGATTATTGTAAAAGTTACTTAGTACATTTAGCAGAACCAGATGCTCTCTCTGTTTTAGCAGCTGCTAATTGCTTATAGTATCCTTTTTGGAACGTTCCTTTCCTACTCTGAAGGAAGTAATCTATATATTTTCCCCTAAATACCCCACTAATAAAACTGCAGCGTACTTTGGTAAGAAGGACATCCTCTCTTCCCAGAGTTTATTTGGAGCTTGGCCACCCTTCTCTCATATTAAAGGAAAAGCATTCCTTTAAACTTGGCTAAGTAACTTGTATTTTTCCTGAGCTCATGAGAAAGTGAGAGTGAGTGTGGAGAACTGCTGGAGGACACGTGCTCAAGAACACCACTCCAAAGGCCCTGGAGTTGTTTAGTAACTCTGTACAACAAAAGCAGCTCCTGGTGAACTTTTACAACTGAGCTCTACTTACAGAAAAATCGTCTATAACTTGATTTGCCTGAGTAGACTGTGATAGGCTCACTGTGCAATGACATTCCTTGTGATAATCTTCTCGTAATACAGCTAACACCACCCCTGAACAGTTGAGCTTTCAATTTTAAGGATTAGTACTTGAGCTGCAACTCACTACTGAGTCAGAACAAAAAGAGGAGAATCCAACCTTACTGAGGAATTGGAGTCACCCACTTCCTATGATCCCCCCCCCAAAATCTGGCCAATATGACCTGCTTAGAGCATAGACCTCTCCCTGCAGGCAGACAGGAGAAAATGGGATAATCTCAGGTAGGTCTTACTTTGTTTGAAACAACTGTTGCTATTATTCTGAAGGCTTCAGAAAAAAGAATAAAGCAATTAATGTGACAATTAAATAGTCAAGTTTGTCTTGAAGAGTTATACTTCAGAATTCTTGATAAAAGAACACAGAATGCATTTTTAAAGTGTCAGTTGAGAGGCCAGAGGTATGACTTGTGAACAACTGCAGTTTACAGTAAATTAGCCAACAGGATAATCCAAACTTAAGAGTGTTAAGGAAATGGTGTAGCTGAGCAACTCACTTATAACCAGTCAGCCAAACAAGGGATGGGGGGCGGGGAGGAAGCAAAAGGAATGCAAAGAAGTTAAATGAACATTTCTTATTATGGAATAAGACCAAATATTTCACAAGCCTATATATGCTATGCTTCTCAAAGCACACCACATAAATTATTAAATACAGTTATCATTCATGTTAGTTCCTACACAATGTTCCCAAGGAATTACACAGCAGTCATAGTCTACAAGAGGCAAAGATTATTGCTAGGTAATTACAATACACACTCATATACTCAGAATATTTGGACAGGAAGACTGTTTTGTTATACATCTAAGGTAATGCTGTATGTTTGATTAACAGTGAGCACTGGGTTACAAAAAGTGCCAGCAAAGTTGCAGTCACCATGGTAGAGTTTCATAGTTGTCCTAGGCAGGAGGAACGTATCACAAGCAATACTTGGAGCAAATCCATACACCTCAGGTAATTACAGATATATTTTGCAGACAATACAAAAATAGTATACAGTATACTCAAGGTAGAGAAAATGGACTTGAAATTCATAAAACATAAGCTTGAAGCGAGTAATTTTGATGATAAGAGATAACCAGATGTACAAGCCTACCAAAGTGAAACTTTATTAGTCTCTCCCGAAACCTCCAGACCAAGTACTCATATATGCTCCATTTTACTTCCTTTGTTGAACCTGCTTCTGTTTTTCCCTCTCCTCCTTACTAACGCTACCGTTTATTCCAATGTAAGTGATTAATAGAGAACACGCTAAATAGCCTACAAGCTATTGTAACTGAAAAGAAAGCAAAAGAAATCAGTCAACGTGAAACTTGGACTACGTGGCAGCATCTACAGAGCATCCTTTCCATTTAAACACTTGAAATCTTTATGTGATTTGGAAGGAAATAAGAAGAACCTCCTGCTAACAAGATTTGTGGATGATTAACTAAGATGACTGATTACCCAGCATTTCAGAATAGCATGATATAAAGCATAGAGCAGTCTAGATCACCTCTGGGTAATGCGTAGTGGGTCCGTTTAAACAACATGCTTTTTAATATCTAACAATGCAAAGGTATGTGCACACAAACTGGAGGTTTACAGTAGAGAACACAGTAGTGCCTCAGGGGTGGGCAGGAAAAGCAGAATAAAAAAAGCCATCAGAGGATGAATAACTTTGTATGAGTTTCCAGGGTGTGACTGTAGGGAGAACTGCTATAGACGACAAACATTAGCACAGCTCTGTGATGGAGCTTATGTGGCCATATGGTTTAAGAACCACAACTGGCTGATGGCCAAACTGTTTGGAGGGTGGGCCAAGAGAAGCTTTTATTTGTCTAGTGCAGGCTTTTAGACATGGCTTATATTTTGGCCAGAAGAGTCTGAAATAGAATACAGCCAGGATGCCAGAATCAATGCATGTTGGTGCACTTAAATAGTTTGTTTACAACCTTCCTCCCATCCCTTGTATACCAAGTTTGGGGTTTGGTTCTCCAGAACATCCACATTCCTCGCCATCAAATATATTTGGAGACAGATATTTATACACACACACGTATATATGCCTACGTATATGTGAAACAGATGAAGATTTGTGATCTGGAAGCATATCATACAGAACATTACACGGAGGAAAGTTTCAGACATGTGTCCTAGTGCACTGCCTATAACAGGATGGAAGCCAGGCTCCCTACTCTTCTCAAATTCAACTGCTTTTCTTTTTCTGACTCTGTGTCATATTCTGAATGGAAGGAAACTAGCAAAGCATGCGACAAAAATGAAAGATAAGGAAAGATGAAAAATGAAGTGGCCTCAGGTCATGTTATGCATCAGCTCCCTCACCTATAATAGTTCACCGTCCAACAAGCATCATAAACTAGGACTTCTTGTTCTTGCATGACTGTGGAAGATGAGTAGAATATTGTTTTTTCTTCCAAAAAAAGTTACATTTTTGTGTCCTGATATAAACTATGAAAATTAACATAGGACATTTATATTTGTAATTTTTTTAATACGATGGAAATTCAGCACATAAAAATAATAACGGATGTCCCTTCAAATAAAGTGAAAAGGTTAAAAAATGTTTCCTCTATTATTGTCAGAAGAACTGCTCTTTAGGGCTACTTTGTACTACTGTGGAAAAGAAAATTTTATACATAGCTTTATTTGAATTGCACTCAGCCCCACCCTGATCTTAGACCGTTCATTGTTTTCAGCCAGTGAGGCAAACTTGTGTTGTCACCTTCCCGTTATTCTAAGTTGAAGAAGCTCAAGTTGAAGTCAAAGCAGATGTATTCTATGAAATCTTCCTCCAGTTTGTCATTTCAGACTGAAAATTCCAGCCAAAAATACAGAAATAAAAGCTGTCACAATTTTATCTTAATCTGGCCATTAAGAACAGTTCAGAATTTCTTAACATGGGGAGTAAGACCAGAGACTTTGTAACATTAAATATGCAAATTTGAAAACTCAATCAAGCATCCAATTTTTTCAGGTCTATATGCATATACATTGTACATAAACAACTGAGCTATGTTACTCTCAACATATTCAAGAATACGTATAGGTTTGACAAGATTAACGCTTTGATTAGAGCTGTAAGTTTTTTAGAGCATTGTTCCAAAAGCTGACTCAGATTTTAAAACAGTGTTTTCCTCTATTTAAAGTTCACTGAAAAGGTTCCTATCTGATATCATTAGCAATTTAAAGTGTCAAGAGTGATTAATTACTAAAGTGTGCTATGCCAAAATATGAAACTCTTACTCAAGTACTGGCAACCCCCCAACAACACTAACATTTTTAATTTCAGCCACTATTACCGGCTGGTAAGAGTGGGAAAAGAAACAATACTCTCAATTTTTTTTCACATGTGTAACATGAAACAATGCTGTGATAGTTCTAGAATACTCTTTTAATCTCTAGCATTTTGTACATCTGTGCATTTTAGAGACAGCTCTGGTACCTTTGTATTTACTAGAGCTCGATGAGTTTTTCCTCCATTGCTTGTTTCTTTGCTTTCCATGGAAGCCTTTGGTATCCACCACACTTCTGGCACTCGTGCAGCTCAGCTACGTGCTTCATTATGAAACACCTTCTTTTGTTTGTTTGAACATGCCATCTACTGATTTGATATTTCCACCCCTTACAAAGGGCATTGTTCCCCCACAAGGAATAGTAAATCCTTGTTCATCCCATCTATGCCACTTTTTACGCATCTCCATATATCGTATTGAAAAGTTTTCAACCTTTACTACTTATTTTGAGTTCAAGTCCACCAGTTCTCTGTATTAACTTAGAATTCTGTTTCCTGTGCCACTATGTGCCAGTTTAAATTTCGGTATGTTAGACCTCATTTGCTATTTCAAAGTGCAATTATCATCTGTCAGGGAATCCTTTGTGGGTTCGTGGAACTGCCTGCAGTTTGCCATTGCTGTAACTACCTCGAGTAACCTGTTAGTGCTGCCAAACTGCCACTCTGGTCACTTGCTTTTCCAGCTCTGTGATAAGCGATTTGAGAGCATGGCCTCAGCAGCAATGGATTCTTGTGAGAGGCCAGTAATAACGCCCCAAAATGCTTTTTGGAAATCTAAAAAGACAACAAACTCATCTTCATACTGACCAACTCCTTTGAATAGCAGCAGTTGTGCAGCATGACCTCCTCTCACAAATGCTATGTTGAGTCATTCATCCACATATCTGCTAATGTTATTCTTTAGATGAGTTTCTATTAATTTGGTTGGGAAAGATGTCAGGCTTACTTCCAAAGTTCAGACAACATACTGAAATCCAGAATTCCAAGGAATCCAGCAGCAACAGTGAAGAAAAACAAGATGTGGGGGGCCGGGGGGGATGTTGAAGCTTTTCAATCTAAATTAACATATTGTTTAAATACATGTACAATTCATTTTCTAGAGCTGTATTAATAAACTTACAGTTTAAAAATACACATTGTTGTACACTGCAAGTCAGTTTTGAATACCAATTTTGGCAGGCTTTAAAAATCTTCATACACCTCAATACTCTGTAGAAGAAACTACAAAAATCAGTTCAAAGTGGCAGGAATAGGATCTTGCTAAACTATAGTACTTTGGCTTTGCAGATTGTGAGTATTTATTAAATATCTCATTCTCCCCCTCCAGAAAAGGTCCTTTTTCACTTGCAGAGACTAATTATACTATGCCCACAAGTTACAGTATTATTAAACTGGCAATACCGCACAAGAAATACAGTTACAGATAATTAAAAAAGCCCTTTAGTAACACTCACTTAAGTGCAGAAAACACTTCTAGAAAGAGCTCTCTGCTAGTGCAGCAATGCTCATTAGTTTTAAAGTTAGTACAGAAGGCTTGGAGAGGAATAGCTCCTGGGTTGGGGGGCTGTGAAAAAAATTGGCAAAATTGCGATTTTGCCACTTCCACATTAGGAGGGTAGATGGATAGAGCTCTATTTTAGCAAACATTGTTGACAGTAATCTGAAACTTTAAAGGTTAAAGTATTAAAAATTAACAGCACTTACTCAGGGCCTACTTTCTACCAGGTATGGGCAGAGAACGATTACTACTCACAGCAGAAGTCACAGCAGCATAGGAGACAAGCCTTATTTTGCTAATGCACAGGTATGGTGCAAACAGATGTTTAGCTATTCCAATTCACTTGATAAGTCTAGAAATAGTTGTACACTTCACGGAATTAACTAATAAGAATGCTACAGAGACAACACAACTGATGACTTTTCACTTCTGCCTTTTCAAATAGTTGTTATTGTAACTGAATTCTTTGCAGTTGGAGTAGACTGTGAAGAGCCCACAATAATGTTAGTTACTTGCCAAGACAACATGGTAAAAGCTAAAGTGGCAAATTAAAAGGAAATCAAAACATTACATGGATGTGCTGAAAAGACTTTGCAATGGTCAGAGGCAAGTACGTGGCTTTGGCTTGAAACAGAATTATTTCAGTTTACACATAATTAACTTTTAGAGAAAGGCTGAAACATTTTTAGTGTGCACACATGAGGTGCAGAAGTTGCTTCCTCTCACATGAATATGTCTACAGACTACCAGTCTAAAGACTCCTCAGCTTATCAAATTAGAAGCAATACCACTTGAAAACAACTCTCCACTTTTGTGTCAGGAGAGCTATACTGTCTCTAACCCATACAACATTAAGTGAGCTACAGCATTGGAACCTGCAGTTCCCCACAGTGAGGTACTGAAGTCTCCATCCCATAACAAGACACTCCCAATATATGCAAAGTACCATAACTGCACCAGTTAATGCATAGGAGGGAAAGTATTCAAAATTAAAAAGCTGGCTAATGAAATATGCTATATCTTACTGCTATTAAGACAACCAGAAACTTGTATTTTTTGCAAATTGAGACCTAGAAGCAAGAAGGAAACACAATCATGGCAAGTTGGAGATAGTCATGATGGATGACAGTGAACTGAAGGTCTTATTTGATTTCTGAAGGTTGTGAGGAGATTCGTGGGACACTGGAGGTAACCTATTCTCAAGTAATTGAATTAAGAATTACCTTAAAAAGTAGTCAGCCATTTGCAATCCTTTTTTAAAAAAAAAAAAAAAAAAAGAACGAGAAACAAAGAAGATAAAGAAACTAAGAAACTTGTTTGTCCTTTCACACGGAAAAAAGAGGTTCAACTATTTGACACAAAAAAAAAAAAAAGAAAAAAGAAAAACCAGATCATCCTTTTATTGCTTTATGAAAAATGCGGCATTTGTTGAATTCAAACATGAAGGTACAGATCAGATCTAATGATCTGAGGACACTATTACAGAAACAAGGATTTGTTTCTTAAAAAAAAAAAAAAAAAGAGAGAGATATTATGGATTCAGGAAAGGGTAGCTTATGAGACAGAACTGCTTGCAGATATGCTGCTCTTTAGTATTCCGTAAAGCAATTCAGCAGAAAGATACCTAATGCTTATTTTGATCTGCCACCAAGATCAATAAGAGTGAAGATGTTTCTAAGGAAATCTCCTCAGCAATAAGATCTTATACTAGATGACCATGATGAGAAAGTGGTCTGCATTTAGACTGACTCTGGCTCTTACTCCTTTAACCACAGTTTTATTTTCAAATTCAATGCTTGTCCTGTTTCACACTGAATAGTGCCTGCAGTGACTTACTCTTAAACAACATCAACAGAACTCCTGCTTAAGAATTTCACAAGTCAATACCTCTATGGCTTTTTCTGTGAATCCATGCAATATCATTAAAAACTCAAACCTTGTAAATTTTTATACCACTTCTGATTCCACATGAAACTACATTAAGCACTTTAATTTTCAAGACATCATGTGCCATTTTGTTGTCCTCCAAGAAAACATAGGAAACAGGATTGCATTAGGTAGTTCTTCAAATATTATATTAAATTGCACAACTATCAGTCATCTTAATGAAGATAATAAAAATATTTTACTTTTCAAGAAAATAGAAGAAAACAGAAGCCAGACTTAACCCTGAAGTTCACCCAAACTACTTTGGTTTCAAGCACCCAATTCATGTTTAAAGTTCAGTAACTAACTATGTAATAATCACCTAGTAAAATTGTTTATGTTTCTTCGGGGAGACAAGCAGTGCAGCAACATCAACGTAGATGATGTATTTTCAAAATTATTTTTGTAATCACAACTGCTGTCTCTTAGCAACTTCCAAATATAGTTGAGGATTTGATAAGTGCTCTATTTAGGCTGTTTTAGGAAATGTTTCCACTTCAAACTATCTTTTCCAAACATTCAACAAAATAAGTTCCTGTTAAAATCAAAATAATGTATTGATTTTGTCTCAACTATAGAAATTAGTTCATTTTTCAGCTTTCTGTTTGGAAAACAGAAGCTATTTGAATACAAAGATTGCTGTTAAACAGTTTAATCCTTCATTTTTCTGCAAAACTGAAGATGATGACAGTTCATAGGATTGCTTTTTCATGCTTCCTCAGAATGCTGCTGTTCTTCAGCTCCTATTTATCCAGCCCTATGTCCCACTTGGACATCAAAAAAGTCTTGCCTCATTACACTGGATTTCTGCGGTGTGCTTCTCCTACTAGAACTTTTCAGCCCCATATTTGTTCTACACTCATAACAACTTGGGCGTTATTTAACCATCTCCCATGCAACATTTAGAGGTGCAAATAATGGTTATATTCATGAAAGAGAAAGCCTGATAAGGGAGCCCGACTGACATAGATTAACACATTTTTTAAGGAACAGAAATAAATTCCTGAGGACTGCAGACAGCTTCAGCTACCTTCATGACTGTAGAGTATCTTTTGTTCCTTGTACAGGGTTTCCCCCCCCACCACCACAGGTTTTGTTTCCTGCTTCCTGCTTATTGAATGTGGTGTCAATGAGTTCCAATTCATAGGAAAAATTTACGGCAGGGGAGTATTTAATGCAAAAAACTACATCTTTATCATGCAGCAATGACATGCTTCATTTATTCTCATTCAGAAGGGAATCTATAGGAGTCATTACCATCATTTACTGTTACTTTTTGTACATAACATAAGCAAGAAACACCACACTGCATGACAGAGGGTAGAAAGAACACGTTTATCACCTATAAGCTTTTCAGCTGATTTGCTGTTTTATAGTAACGTCGCTAAGCACAAAAATACACTCTACTCACCAAATAAATTGCTTGAATGTCCTTGCTTAGATATGGGTTTCAGTTCATTTAATCCCCATGCATAACGCTTATAATTATCCCAGGCATGTTTCATCATCTGTAGGGAAACGAAAGCAGGATTGTAATGTTGATTTAGCAAGAAGCCACAGCAAATACTGACTTGAGAATATTCTCAATATTAAACACATTTAATTCAATGCTTAATTAAATTCATGTTGTATGCATTAGAACTATAAAATACTCAATGTAGAATAACAGTGGCGCTGTTTTCTGGGTCACAGTAGGATGGTTACCGTAAGAATTCCATATCTGCCCCATCCACCTCTACCGTTATCTGCATGCTTATGGTCAAGACACACTCAAAAATAACTAATTGTTAGGAAGGGAATTTATTGTGTTTTGTATTAGTTTAAGCAAGATTTTATTTCCCTTAAGTATACACCTCTGAAACTAAGGGAAGCAACATTTTTAAAGAAGTTTTTTCTCCTAGAGCAGGAATTTTTAAGGTCAAAATTAAGCTCACAGTAGTTTTCAGATTCCAGCAGAGACTTTCTCGTGTATAACTAGCTGGTTCAGACTCGGTACGGCTAATAACGGAAGGAGGAAGCTAAAGCAGGCAGGCAGAACACCTAGGAAATGTTTTGAGGTTACGATGATATAATCTTCTGTGACTATAAATGCTACTGCATGCATCTGTAGCTACTTTCACATACCATTTTGCACAAACAGCTGAATACTTTTACAACATAGCACTACAAAACCATGTTTTACATAAAGAGGTGCACCACAAATAAATCCTGCTTTGGGGAACCCGGCACAGCAGCTCTGTGGTAAGAGCAGAGGACATCCACGTCAGAAGCGGGGGCATCGGGTTGACTCAAGGACACCCACTTTTACCACCACGCTCAGCCAGACCTAGCCCAAACTGTCCTTTTTTGGGGGTGGTCCAGGTGCGCAGCCATTCCAGCTGGTCCAAGACCTCCCTTTACCAACCACCACCTTCAACACCTGCTTAGGAAAAGTCTTCTTCAAGGGCCACCACAAGCAGCCTCACTTGAGGGAACAGAAAGATAGATTTTTGCCTCTGCATCGTCCTTCCTCCCCTCTTCCACAAGGGAGAGCAGCGCTGGGAGTGCCAGAGGTCATCTTCTAGACAAGAAGTGACAATTTCAGACCTTTTCAAAGATATTGCTTCAGGCTGTCAGCTGACAACACTGCTCTGGCCCTTGCTTTCAGACCTTTTCTTGAGGCCATGTGTGTCAAGGATAATTCTCTTAAATAACATTTATAATCCTAAATTTAAAAGCAACAGCCTCGGGACACACAGATAATAGTAATCCCACACCTCCTTCCTTCCCCTTTCCTTTGCTCAAATCACATAGAGAAATTAAGTCAATTAAAAATCTGCATTAAGCCAGACTACAATAAATGACAACAGATTTTCAAAAGTATGGCTGCACTTGTGAGAATAAATGTTTCTTTGCTATTTATGGAAGCATAAACGCGCATCTATCCTGCGGGAAAATTCAGGAATGTTAATTTACTCTAGAGCCCTTTCAGGCCCAGCTTTACAAATGCAAAAATTGGCATCTGCATTTAATATGCGAGCATTTTCAACCAGAAGGTTAGCCTGGTGTCAGATCTCAGCTGAAATGCAGTGACTAAGATCATCTGTGGAAATGGTCTCAAGCCATGGATGGCACTGATATACCAGAGGGCAGGAGCGGTGCCCCTTGCTTGACTTCGTTGCAAAATGGTTTAGGAGCTCTCCAAGGACAGGGCATTTTGTCCCAACGCAGAACTGGTAATAGGCAGCCAAGTGATAGACTTGATGTCTACAGGGCATTTCCAATCCCTGGCTAGAGGGATCAAGACCATATGAAACCAATCATTTGGCCATAGCATATTTTCCAATTTACCAGTTGAAGTTTTCTGGTAATATTGCATATTATACAAGAATGATTTATTCTGCCCTATCATCATGTGCCAGACCTGCAAGCTCAGCTTTAGATATTAATGTACAAATTCTCAAAAATTTCAGCAGGCTAAATCCTGCCCTCCACCGAGCCTGACATTTTCTATGCTTTGTCAAAGCTTATTTTCTCATAAAAATCACATCAGAATCTTTTAATTTGTTTCATCTCAATCTGGGAACACCACACAGAAGGGCTTCTTTTTTTTTTTTTTAAATTAAACTTGTAATTAAGTGGTCTGAATCAAAGTGCCTAAAGATGCAATATTATAAAAAAATGAAAATTGCTGAAGCCAGTACTGCCATGGTCTTTCCCTTTTCCCCTCCTTTTTCTCCTAGCACATCCCTGCTCCTTCTCTTGCATAAGAGATACAGTGCTCATCTATTCCCACACCAAGTCAGTTTAGGAAACAGAAACTTTTGCAAGTGAAATTTTTGGTTTGAAGATCATTTTTGTCCTGTCTCACTCCCCAGGTCAGATTGCCAGGAGTATCAGAGTTACCAAGTGGAAAAGGCAGGAACAGCTCCAGACCCAGTTCAGTGCATGACAGTCAGAAAGTGCGTGACACTACAAGATGTCCCACATGTGCTCAGTTGCCTTTCGTTTTTCCAACTGATTGACATTTTGATCATATTGCATTGTAAATGTATGCGTGAGTTCTTAACAGAAGCCACCCCAATTACCTATGGTTAGTCAACCCCCAGATAGTAAGACAGGAAGCTAACCCACACAGTAGACACTGCCTTCTAAGAATATTTATTACTTCATGTCAATGTTCATTCCCGCCCCTCCAAAACGTCCTCCCATTTTGCTGAGTCTAACTACTCAGGTACGTTTGCCTAATTGCTTCTTAGGAAATTATAATCCATGAATCCAAAAAGCCAACCAGACAGACAAAACCAGTAATTTAAAAAAAAAAAAAAAACCCACCACAAAACTTTTAAGAAATATTTCCATGGGGAAAAAACCCCCACCAGAGTAGACTGAGCAAGAGATCCAATTCATCCCTTGTGGCTAATCAAAGTGTTAATTTAGAACTCTTCCAGAAAGTCTAGATTTAGATAAAACCAGCGAGCTTAGCAAGTAAGTTTCCTCCTAAGACAATGCACCTTTAGAACATCCTTGCTTTAGACATTTGGAGGTTTATGGACATAACATTGAGAGCAAAATGCAACTCCAAAAGCAGTCAGTGAGCCCTCTAGTGTTTCAAAAGGACAAGAGTTACCCAAACTAGGCACAAACATGAAAGGGTATTTAGCAAAAGGTTACTACCATAAGTGTTACTGTACTTACTGGGCAAATAGCCCATAGATATAGTAGCCTAAAGTAACTACCTTACTCAACGCTGCCTGCTGGACAAGTGAGTTTGGGCTTCTAACCAAGCAAGATGTCCCAGTTTCTAGAATTCAATATATCAGAAATACTCTACACGCTTTTCCCCTGTTCTATTAAGTTTCCCACTAAATGAATTTCCTATTTGTTAATAGCTTTATGTTCTACGTAAGAATGAAAAAGTTCTAAAATACTGAGTATCAATTTGAATAGACCCAGCCCACTGATAACTATTCTTTGCTTAGGCAAAACTCCTAGCACTGGGACTTCAGGAAAGAATTTTAACAGTTTTTTTTGAGAAATCCATCTATCTTTGCAGTCTTCACCTTTCTTTTTGCATGAGACGTCCCCAAATCAGTATCTCCATTTTTTTTTAATTCACAAAGGCCCTTTTGATCACATCTCCGACCGCTTGCATAAGTACTGTTGATCACTTGAAATGTCTAAATAAAGATCACAGTTACCGAGAACATCTGTATTTCAACATAACATTAGGGATCCTGTTAAAAAGAGAAATTCCTAATGATGATAAGTCTAACAGCTTTTGACCAGATGATTCCAGATACTCTCAAGCTCCTCTATAGTGTAACTAATAAAATTATTTTACCCGAGTGCTTTCAAATAATTCCTTATTAGTCCTCCAGGATGTTAACAGACAGAGTTACATCTGCATAGATGTATTCCTCCATCCTTCTAGCTTTGCTAAGGTATGTTCATTGAACCTCAAACTCTAGAAGAGCCTGACAGCTCACTGAGAAGCCCCGTGTCTACATTAGCAAAGTCCATTTCCCATGGAGCTCTACCTCAGGTCGCTCAATCAGTAGCGGCAGCCAAAGGCTTGACTAGCTAGCACTGTTTCACTAGTAAGCCAGCTGCTTTTACATCTTCAGAAAAAAATAATTTTTTACTTATGAAGTCAGAAAATGCCAAAATACTACCCCACCTCTGCTGAAGTATAATGAAGTGTGCTATTGTGATTGATATCAAAGTCACTTAGAAGAAAAAGGTGAAGGTCTGACAACTATGCACAAAAGGATCTCTGCATTTCCTTAAAGGAAGCATTTTGAAAGATAATTTTAAAATCCTTCTCAAACCACTGAAAATGAAAAAAATAAAGTAAAATAATTTTAAAAAAAATTGTTCTCCAGAAGCAGAAACAAAGACCTTATCTACAGCTATAATGCTGGCCAACCAAAAGATCATGATAATACACTCCCATTTGTTGGTATTTTAGTTACTGCCACCTTCCAAAGCACTCTAACACAACGTCTACAGAGGACACATAAGCCACTTGAAATGTGCAAAATAGAGTTCTATTCAAACAGGAGTACCCAAGAGTTCAGGCATGAAATGTTGCCAGAAAACCAGAGCCATACTGAATCAGCATAATAATAGTAGTATTTAGATGCAAACTAGTGCAGTACCAGGTGGAGTGAAAATAATAAGAACTTAATAAGGTTTATTTTTAGCAGTTACACACAAGCAGGGGAGATGTCAAAGAAGATGTCAGGAAAAGAATTCAAGCACCTTCCAGAAACTGGGATATTAAAGGAAAAAATACTTCATTGCATGAAATAGTAACATCCTGACCTTCAACAGAACCATTTAAACAATACCAAGACAAGGAAGGCAGGCAGAAGACTAAGGTACTAGAAGCCCAACAAAGAGACAAGTTAAAAAAAACCAACCAAACAAAACAAAACCCAAAACTCTGAAGAACAGCTTGCTTGTCTAATCTCTGCTAAATTCTCATTGCTAGATTAAATAATCTTCTCTTTCTCAGTTTACAGTGAACTTTTACACATTTAAGTTATTCTCACCTTTCAAACTTGTCCTTACCAGAACTACATGTTCACTCAGTCTAGTCTCTCTGAATCTTCTCTCCTTCCTGTTGTTGCAACTAAAACTTCACTCTTTCACAGTATCAGCAAAGGAAATGAAGGAAGTTCCTAGAATTAGTCAGAAACCTCTATACACGTTCCACTTAAACTTTCCTCCCGTACAAATCAACTCGCATGATTGACGACTGTACTGGGTCTGGCTGGGATGGAGTTAGCAGCCTTCACGGCAGCCCGTCCGGTGTTTGGAATTTGTGGCTGAAATAAGGTCGCTAACACAGCAGTGTTTCGGCTATTGCTGAACAGAGCTTGTACAACACCAAGGCTTTCTCTTTTCCCAACTCCTGCCCCTTTCTCACTCCCCCGACAAGTAGGATGGGAGGGCGGCCGAGAGGTTGGGAGGGGACACAGCTGGGACAGCTCACCCCAACTGACCACAGGGATATTTCCTACCATGTAACATCATGTTCAGCAACAAAAACGGGGGCAGAAGAAGAAGGGGGGATTTTCCAAGGTGGCTGTTGCTCGGAGGCTGGGCATCCGTCAAGCTCGTGGGAGGTGGTGAGCGGCTGCCTTTGCATCGCTTGTCCCTGCCCCCTCCTTCCTTCACCTAATGAACGGTTTTTATCTTGAGTCACCAGTTTTCTCACTTTTGTTCTTCCAGTTCTCTCCCGCAGCCCACCTGGTGGGTCAACAGTTGTGTGGGCTCTTGGCTGCTGGCCCAGGGGAAGCCACCACGACATCTCAGAGCACCTCCAGCGCGGGAAGTTTGTGACCACAACAACCCCCAGCTGGTTTCTTGGACCCGATGACGATATTACATTAACCATTAGCAAAAACTCAAGCTTTAGAAAGCCTCACTTTCTTCCTTTCCATTCCCATTACTGTTAACCGACTGAACCTCAATGAGACTGGGTGAATCAGAATCACAGAAGGGTTGAGGTTGGAAGGGACTCTGGAGGTCATCTTGCCCAACCGCCACTGAAAGACCTAGTCTCACCTGTTTTCACAGTCCCCAAGTACCAGCTAAATTGCAGCACAGCTGAAAAAACTTCCCAATCATTCCAGAAATCTGTTATTAGTAAATGAAACGGCAACTCTGAAGGTACTGTCACCAATCAGGATTTCTCTGTGAAAAACTGTATGATCTCCTTCAGTTGATTCACTATCAGTTTTCATAAAATCATGCTGCATATATAAGAGCTCTGTTTAATATGCTCTCACAGAATCTACTGATTATCACAGTGAAGCGTTTTTGGCAACACACAGCCTGTCTTTTTTATTTTAGTTATCAAAAGGATTACATTTGTGTTTCATCACCTTCATAACAGTATTTAGTGTCATATTGCACTTCTAAAGAAATATAAAGTTGTTAACCAAGTTTATTGATCTTGTCTTGAATAATTTGCATCTTGGAAACATGAAGCGATAGGTCAATTTTTCTCTAGATCTCAATACATAACACTTCTTTTTCTAGCATTAGGAAGCACAGCTACATTGCAAAGTCATTTGACAACTTCCCTTGTTTCAGAGCATGATCTTTGTTACTTTTGTCATTATTCACTATTATTGCTTTGGTAGTACTTCAAACCCTTTATTTCAATCTTTTCTTGCAGTTCTGTACACAATCGTAACATACTCCGATGTCTTTTTCATCTGGAAGTGTTTCGATCACTAATAACTGCCTTGAATTGCCTTTAAAAATTAAATTGGATTTTTAAAGTATTTTTTATTGTATTTGCAGCTTTTAACCCTGTTCAGAGTTGCTCTATAGCGGAAATTCTTGGTGAAGATGTAGGATGTTCTACTGCAGTTACTTTGCTAATCAGTTCATAACCTTATCTAAGCAGACACGCAGATAGGACTAAGAGTGATGCCTGTCTGCTTTTGGTTTTTTTTCAGTCACACTGTCTACTGTTATGCTAGACTGCTGACAACATTAGTTTTAAGCAACTTTTCATAAAACAAAAACTCAAAGTTAACTTCTTGACTGAAGACCAAGATTCACTAGAAAATGAGATAAAACTGGTTTATATTCAGATCAGGTCTTCTGTAGGTAGAATTGTGTCTGGAGTTTGATTTCAAATTAACAATTAGCAACTATAGTGAACAGAACTTTATTCTAAGCTCTTCATCTTTAGTTACTATTTCTTACTGCAGAAACAAAGCTGGAAAAAAAAAATATCAAATATCCGAAGAAGGTTCATCCCATTGGATAGTTTACTTTTTTGCCTTGAATCTGACAGAAGGAGATACAAATGACAACATACTCCCTTTCTCTACTGGCAACAGAAATTTGTTTTTCTCCTTCAAGACACGTAAAATAAATCCTATCATTGCGAACCTTCACATATATAACCACTTCTTATCTGTCAGCAGGAAGATTATTGCAAATCAGGAGCTTGACAGATTTCTGGTGCTTATAACCTCATTTCCTAATGGCATCATCCCGAGTTAAAAGCAAGCTACACACTGTCAATGGTTGTTTAACAGTCACTGCCCAAGTGTCACTGTTTTTAATTTAGCAGGTGGATGACAACCATGCTCTGAAGCCCACACAGGCTGGAGAAGTTCCAGCGAGCGCTTCCCAACGGGACTTCCACTTAGCCAAGTAAACCCCCGAAGGAGACTTTTGTATTAGTTAATGGGCCAGCAACAAGGATTCCCAGTTGCTGTTTTCCACTAAGCAGCAGCTAGAGATTTTGGGAACGTTCAGGCGCTTGTTATTTAGCTCACAGCTTCGTTTTGCATTGTGATAGGAATAGAAAACTCTTCACAACTCAGAAGTTTGTCCGAGACTGCTACCCACAGCGTAGGGCGTTGCCACACACCGAGATGGGGAAATACCTGCAACTCTCAAAAAGACAATAGAGCTAAGGTAGCCAAACTGATTTACAGGATTGTCCATTAAAATTAAACACGCACCTTCTATCATGAAATATTTTATATGGTTCTGTATTTCATGCTCTGTACTAAGACATGTGAGCAAACTCCTGCTACTCCTCAGCTTCTCAGGTTCTTACAAATAATTCATTTCTTGCCCGCAAAGCCAAATTAAAAAAAAAATCTAATATCCGCATATAAAAAAGGAACTAAGAGGGAAAATAAAAACATTAAGGACTATTCCGAGGATTAATTCATCATTTGTACTGCAAAGCACTTCAAAATCCTCAAACGGAAAGCCTGACGGAAATGCTAAGTATTATTCCCACATGTGTTACGTTAAGTTACAGATAAGCTTCTATTCTTATATTTTCTATTCCTCACAGTAGCTTGTAAGCCTCTTTAGTAGTATATTAAACTATCCAACTAATATTCATCATATGCTGTTCTGGGCATCATTTGTTAACCAGGGACAGACGTTGCACAGTGCTTCATTCTGTTACGCATTTTAAAAGGAATAAATTATCCTATTAATTCTGCAACAAGAATTCTAATTAAAAGGTAACTAAAGAGAACAGGAAATTTGCAGGTAAGGTATTTTCTACACTTATTCTATTACTGCATATTTTATTTAATGCACAAGCACGCAGTAAAAATGAGACTATTTTGTGTAAGAAATAATTAATAAGAACAGCAGCCCTGATGCTTTCATATGTCTGCACCAAAAAAATGTAAGTTCATCTGAAAATGATTGTATGACGTACCAACCTACTCAATGATAACAAGCTACATTTTACTCATTTGTCAGGCATGCCTCTCTCTGCTGAACAGTAAAATACTTCTAAAATTATGAATTTACTGAAAAACTGGAGATACCAGAATGCTTGTGAGAACTGGGCCGTGGTGCTTTAACTATTGCACAGTTCATTTGAGCAACCTGGTCTAGTGGAAGGTGTCCCTGCCCACGGCAGGGCGGTTGGAACTGGATGACCTTTAAGGTCCCTTCCAAGCAAAACCATTCTATGATTCATTTTAGTAGAAGTCACAGGGTGATAAGGTAGAAAAACTTGAAGGAAGGCCAGAGTTCACCTCCATACTCCAAATACTAATATCATTCAGTCCAAGCTGATACCTACAGCCTGCTTCTTACCTGGCCATCCCAACACCACAGATATAAAAAAAACCAAACTATTTGGTGCAGCACAGAAGCATCCCAGCTGAGACCCTTTCCTTGACTAAACAAAAACTAGGAAGGCAAGAACAACATACAACCCTTCCCATAAAGAACACTGTCCCTGCACTTCCTGAAGCCAAAGGTCTGGCTAATTTCAGCCAAATGAAATTATCCATCGCAGGGAAACAAAACAAACAAACAAAAAAAATGTGGTTCAAAAATCTTGCCCATATAGTTACCCAGATCTAATATAACAGCATTCATCCTACACTGAACCATCCAAAGTAGATCAGTTTTAGCTCAGTTTTAGATTCATTTGCTCAACTTCAGCTGTCACTCACCCAACATATAGAAAGCAAAACAGATATGCAAGAAACCACTATTTCCTTTCAAAACTGAGGGGTTTGGAGGATATAGTTGTTTGTTTCTCCCCCCAGGTAAGCTAGGATTTGAGTATGTTTTGTAGGCATTTTAAGAGTTTTTCCTGAAAACATCTGCCTTGAAAGCATCAAATAAGAGGCTGCCGAACTGCTTTGGCCTCCAACTCTCAGTTACTAGTGGGGGAACCAACAACACGTTCTCAGTAACTACACCAGTGGAAAAAGAAATGAAAATATAGTATTGAAGTGCAGCATTATGAAATTGAGCACAGATGACATTAATGTTGAAGATGCTCTATTTGCAACTTGTTTCAGTTGCCATTTACGTCTGTATACATACACAAGATGGAAATCTTAAATGAAACATCCAAAGTCATTCAGTTAGGAACAAAAGAGCAGTCTAAAGAATAAGCCATGCAGCCCCTATCTTACAACTTAGCAACTGTTACCAAGATCTGCATTTCAGAAAAAAATTGAAGCCTACAGCTTGTCACTCAAGACCATTGTATTTCTCCAAAGCTGTCTTCTTCAAACACTTAACAAAAAAAGTCAGATGGACTCTTTAACAGATAGACTGAAAAATTATTTCTTTAGTACTAGCAAAAGAGGTAGATCATGTTCCTGCATCATTATTTCAGCAGTTTGGAATTTATTTAAAAAAAAAAAAAAAATCTCTGTGATGGACAGATCAGTGATGCTCCAATGTTTTTTTTTTGTAAGGAGAGTCACTGATGGCTAATTTTTAAAGAACCAAATCACACAGATGTTTTGTGTTAGTCAAACATCCATTAAAAGAGAAACACCACATCATAAGGTAATGTGCAAGAACTCAAGTTATTGTTCATTACTGACAATAACCAGAAAGAAAGCTGAAGTATTTTCACTTAAAACAGAAAAGCATTGCAGAGTTGTACAAAAACCTAATGTATTTCTTTGATCTTATGCAGAATTAGTATCAGCCTCTGAAGTTCATGCATAATTTGACTAATGTCATAAAAGGGAAAGAAAAAAGAAAGCAATTTGTGGAAATACTACTCTTGTGAAGAATAGTGGTATACATAGACTCATCCCACTCAGTGTCATTTTTTTTTTCTGCTCTACTTATGACTTGCTACAGTTTCCAAGAACTCCCAAGCTGAATGGTGTGAACAGCTAGGCTCCCGCAACCGCACGATAAAATCATGCTTTTTTGTTCTCTATTTTTTCCTACTGTTCTTTAAACAGTTACTTGATAAGGTTTGCTTCTAATTAGATTATAAATTATTCATGGCACGGACTGTATCTCCTACTTGTTCGTTAGGTACCTGGCACTACACAGCCGTGCTGCTACTGAAGTTCCCAATCTCAGCAGGGGTAATGCAAATAAAAAAATAAGCACAGTGCTATGCAGTACAACACATCCAGATGAAGTGATTAACATCAAGGTGATTCAAGTTGCTGTTTCAGAGCACGATTAAAATCCACAAAAAGGAAGGTGGATCTAAAGAACCTGTTTATTTTTCTTTCCCACATTTTGAACTCGCAATCTCCCCTCCCATGCTTGTAAGTTTTACTCTGCTGCTAAAAATCACTAAGTAACAAAACTTTTATCCATCTCATTATATGGAAAGTGTCAATATATCCAGGCCTATCCAGGATGTCTTTCAAAACAAAAACCAAACAGGAACAACCACCAAAAAACCAACAACCCACCAGAAGTTTCTCCTCCCTTGCAGAATCCCACAATCCTGTTTCCCTCCCCTGGCATATGTCAGAAATCGGGAGGGATGAGAGAGTATCCTTGCTGGTAAGAGGTTTTTTAGTTGTGGTAGGAATGCCAGACTGGCACTAAAAAGCAAAATTTCAGATGTATTTTCTAAGTGCAATTTTTCTTCAATTGTGTTTTCTTTTATTTAATTGCATTCTTCTGAGGCAAGTATTTTCAAATGTCTTTTTCACAGTAGGTTTTTTTCTTAAGGGAAAAAAAAGTTAAACAGTGAGCCATGCATTATTAGTAGATTTAGGACTATCAGCAACCTACTTAAGTAGCTAATAACAGTAAGTAAAAACATAAATCAGTTATAAAAACTATTAGATATCAGTTAATGAGAAACTTACTAAGCTTGATGTTGTCACTGAATTCAGGAAGTAGAGAGCACTTTGAGCTTTCCAAAATACTGGGTACCGGCAATAAATACTTTCCCCATCCTCAGTCCCTCAGCTTTTGACAAGAGGCCAGACCAGATCAGACCAGATCAAATCCTTATCCAGGTGCCACTAACTGTCAGCTGCAAGTATTTTTCTCCTCTTCCCCTGCCCCAAACGAGTTCTTCCCTTCCACTCCCCTCCCCTCTCTCCAGTTAAAGCAGCTGAAGTACTCCACTGCTAAAGCTCATTATTGTGGCCATGGTGAAACTGCACTTTCAGAAGTCAGAGAGCCTGTTCCCCGAAAAGTATTTACATAGATTAATCTGATAACACAGTTGCTGCATGGATCAACGGCTCAGTCTGCATCATTACCACTACTCTCAGAGAAGTATCTTCAGCCTAATAACCTGAAATTAGAGCAAAAGGATTGGACTGTTTCCCAACAGCTGAAAAACAGTTACACAGAGGTCAAAAGCAGATGATACTAATTTATGCCCCCTTTTTTTCCCCCCTTCTCCATTTAACATCTTTACCAGTGACCTGGAAGATGTGATGCAGGTGTAAACCCTTATCAAGTTTGCAGGTGACACCAAGTTGGGGTGAGGAAGGGAAATCCCAGCTGGGAGTCAGGGCTGCCATTCACAGAGGCCAAGACAGGCTGGAGGCCAATGGGAACTTCATGGAATTCAGCAGGGACAAATACAAAGTCCATAACTCCTGGTGATGGTGCAGGCTGGGCAGCAGCTCAGCAAGGAAGGACTCCGGTGCACACACCAGCAGCACCCGGGCAGCAGGACCACAGCCCATCCATCCAGGGACAGGATTATCCCCCTGTTCTCAGTGCTCAGGAGACCACATCCCGATACTGCGTCCAGTTCTGAGCTTCCCGGTACAGGAAAGATATCAATAAACTGGTGTGAGTCCAGTTGGGGTAGGGCGAGGGGGCCCAAGGGGGTCATCTCTGGAGCAGATGCCCCACGAGGAGAGGCTGAGCGATGGGGCTGGCTCAGCCTGGGGGGGAGAGGGCTCCGGGGGGGGCTGGCAGCAACCCCCCTGTACCTGAAGGGAGGTGGTCGAGGAGAGGGAGCCAGAGGGACGCGGGGCATCGGCTGGACCAAGCAAAAGAGGTTCCGATAAGGAAAAGGCTTTTCCCTGGGGCCGGAGAGGGGGCAGAGGCGCAGGCTGCTCAGGGAGGCTGTGCCGGCTCCGTCCGACCGTCTGGGGGGTTTCCACTGGACCAGGGACCTCCTCGGACCTCCAAGACCAAGTTATCCTGCCATCCCGTTAAATTCAGTACAGATTGCACGTGTTTACCTGAATTTTACAGAGCAAGTAAACCGACCTGCTTCTCCCCATCGACAACAAGGATGCGACTCAAATTCCAGCCCAAGATTGCGACTGTTTAAAATATTTCAGATGAGAATTACAAGTTGTGAAAGGTTTTTTCCCAGCACTCAAGGTATTTTCTATATCGAGTAAACTACTTCAGCTATGCAAAACACTGCCAGCTCATTTCTGACAGGAAGTTAAGAGCTATCTGCTTATTGCCTTAGTATAGAAAGATTAAAGAACAACAATTAAGATAATCAGACCCTGGCGAAACATGAAGAAGAAAGATCCAGTGTCATGTACAAATTCATCATTTCTGCTCGTTTCACTTCTACTTATCTTGGTCAGGACTGATCAAACAGTTTACCCAGGGCCACATTTGATTTCAGAAGAAAATAATTTTAAGAAAGATTTATTTCTGCAGCCTTCAAACTATCTCCAGGAAACACAGGCTGTATTGTAGCAAATTTTCTGAGGTGAAAATCTGTTGTTGTAAATTAGTCATCACATCTCTCTGTACAAACAGTGAAAGAACCACCACAACAGAAAACACATATCAGGTTTTCTTCTTCAGCGGTTTTATCATAGCATTCAAAACTGATACTATAAACCTAAATATTACCATTCTTTGCACGGCATTTGTTTTCCTCTTGAAACATTCGTGTCACTACCTGGCCTGTGGATCCTGACACAACCAGTGCTGGTGAAGTTCCTAAATTACATGACACTCAGGCCTTACACCTTCTGCTTAATTCCACTACCGCAGTATATACATGTTACAGAACAGTGACCAGATTTGTAAGTTAGCTTTCCAGTTCACATAAACACATCTGCAAAAAAAAGTAGTAAGATACTTGTCCTCATGCACAACAGATGAAACGTACCTACTGGTGTCTCTAATTTCCTTCATTCAAGCTGGAGTTAAGGATGACAGCTTAGAAATGACACCTTTATACTGGAAAGCATATATATGCAGTGAATCCTTTTGTGGAAGGATACAATTTAAAAACAACCTTAAAAATCTATGCAAATCTGCTTTTACATACTAGAAGTAATTTAACCCTTAGGTGGCATCTCTTCCAGTGCTATACATAGCGTACTAATGCTTTACACAATATTTTTCTTATATATCCAAATGTTCCTCGGCAAGAAGCCTTTACAAATGAGAGAGCAAATTATAGTACTGGTAATATTTCATCAGCTCTACATGTATTTGAGAAGAGCTGTCACAGGCTTATGGAGAATGTCTGCTCATGCTTTCATGACAGGCAGAAGAAATCAGATGCTCAGTTGTACAAGGAAATAAATGGAAAACCATAAAACTAATATGCAATTAAAGTAGCCAAGATGCATACTAGTGGTCTGTTCCAATCACGTCCTGGCAGTAGCGGATACAGAAGAAACAGAAAGAATTCAATTAAGAGGCACAGAGGTATTTTCCTCAATAGAAAGGCCAAAAAATAGCTCTACTTATTTGTAAATGGACAAAAAGAGAACAAGACAAAAGTAAAGGCATACAGAAAGTAAGGGCTCCTCCTGAACATCTTTGTAAAAGAGGAAAGAAGAAAATGAAACACACAAGTTTCGTTACTGAAAAGGCAAACACTCAGGAATCATTGCCAGAAGATACAGACAGCGACAACTTAACGGGATACTGAAAGATTTGAGAGAGCAGATGGTCATAGTGGCCCAAATTTCATACTGCACTACCTAAGCTGTTAACAAAAAGTGCTTCAAATGCCTTATAGCTTTCACAGCACAAATGGAGCGTAATTCCAGTTTGTGCTATCTGTAACACAGCTAATGGCGTGATGACTTTCATGCAGTGTAGTGTTATTAGGAGGAGACACTTTCCACCCCACCCACCCAGTAGAGACTTATTCCCACAACGGGCAAAAATTTTAGCTTTGCACCGCCATCTAAATTCACCAGTTTCTCAGCATGTATGGTACCTCACACAAATACATAAGGTATCATAAAAAAATACAGAAGATGCACTGCTCCTCAACAACATAGTCAAACAACTGTCTGAAATTTCTGTCCCTTCCTAAGCAGGAACAGGGAAGCCAACTACAGAATTAGCAGACCTGCAAGCTTGCAGAAAGGAAAGACCTTGGATGGGACTTGTTTTCCAGCACACAGTACTCTCTTAATTCTCTTGCTTTTTTTCAGGCAGGTATGTAAAACCACACAAGTTTCCCAGATCAGTTCTGTTGATTCCACAGTTAATTTCAAGTTCCCAAAAGGAGATCAAAGTATTTACTTCACTTAAAACTACAATACAGAAGAGACAAAGTCTTTGCTCCCCCTCAAACTGTTTTGGATAGTTCAGCCTAAACTATCCAAAATAATCTAGGGAGTTTGCTGCAGCTATTCCTAAGAAATACTTCACAGATAAGCCCAATTGTGTGGCAAAAGTGAAAACAAAACATCCAAATCGTCATAATTTAAAAAAAAAAAAATAATACCTATGTCAAGTCACGGAGCTACAAAGTGTCTGATAGAGTAGAGCTGGTGGAGAAGGTCCCTGTTGAAAATCCAACTGTCCATGTTTAAAAAGCAGTGCCACCTTGCCCCAACAAAAACAAACAAACAAACAAAAAAACCCAAAGCCACATTAACTTCACTTGCTGTGGCTAGAAAGCCAAATTTGACAAGTCCCTTCCAGGCAGGCTGATGGGTGAGGAGCGGAGCAGGCAGGGACTGAGCCTCCCCAGCAGCCTGCTTGACAGGTCCTGTCAATTTTCATTTCTGGTTTACTGGCTGCCCATGAGCAAATTTTGTAAATTCTGAAGAATCTATTTTTGGGTGAAACTTTTTTGGAAAATAAATAAATTGTTCTTTTGTCTCACATTTCTTCCCTGAATCACAAATTTTTTTTCCCACAAGAAATGTTCTCTATCCAGCTCTGGGCTTCATCCCTTTTCCACATCTACCCTTTTCCAGCCACCAAGTCCCCTAACCTCCACTGTAAACAGCTGTGGTTATCCCAATAGAAAGACTTTAGGAAATCCCCAGCTACATCTATAGTTATGTAAACACAGAAGCGTATGTAAACTGTATTATTCTGCAATCTTTTCTGGGGCACAGACATAAAGAATTACAGACTACAAGACTTTCTGTACGTCGGGGTAGCACGGGAATGGCATGTCCGGGCTTGTGGAGCCTCTAACAAGGTCACACCAAGAGTGAGATGCTACAGATAACGGAGGAGGAGTAGCATAGATGAAGACGGCTCACCCTGTCCTGTGGCACCACTAAGACAGCAACATGAGAAAGGGCAGGCAGGCACTAGAGATAACAGAAGGGGAGTGCTAGCTTAACAGAATTTACCAGTCGACAGAATTGAGGCCAGTGGGGAAAGGGAAACAGGGCTGAGATGTTCAGCTGGGAAGTGATAAGGATGGTAAATGGAAAGAACTTGGAAAGGGAGAAGGGAATACAAGGGGAAACAAATCAGGTGTTTGAGGGCACATTATCAGCGCATCTTGGAACAGGACCATCAATCTGTCGATGCTCTGGACATACCTGCATCTGACTTAAGCAGTGAGGGGGAACCTGGGTGCTCTCCCTCCTGCCGGTGAGGGAACAGCTAGAGGGGACCTCCTGATGTCCTAACAGACCTTTCCCCATGTTTATAGCCCGTTAACTGAGCATTTGGGTAATACTAATGTAATTCTATTTAAGACAGGTAGGAATTCTGTTTGCACCATTCTGAAATAATTCCAGCATCTACCTTCAGGACCTTTTTTTGGTTGTTGTTCCTCTCTCAAAAATAGATTTCTCTCAGTACAAGCCAGGCAACAACCATTCCAGTTCTCAGAAGATTCCCAACACAAAAAATGACTGCTAAATGAGAGTCTAAAAGGCTTACTACAGCTTCCTACCCCTAAGAAAAGTTTAGGAACAGTACAAGCAAACAGAAATACTTCTTATGAATAACAGGAGTGTTCAGAGCTTGAGAGTCGGAGACTCTCCGAGCCAGATGTGATGCTTGTATGATTAATAATCCCCAGTAGAGCTTTCTTTCACAAAATTACTCAACTGTTTTCTGACTTGTGTAAATTTTTTATATTCACAACATCCTGTAGAAAGGGCTCTACAGCTCTACGACATAATGTGTAAAGAACAGGTTTGTTCTGATTTTGTCATCTCGTACTTTCATTTGAGGTACCCAACATTCGACAAACAGGAATATTTCTCAGAATAGGCTTAAATAACACCACTAAATACACCATAAAAAAAGATGTGTTATTATTACGCCTTTCTCCCAATTACATTAGCTTCCTAAAAAACACTGAATATATTTAATCTTAAAATTTTGAAACAAAGTATGCTTTTATTATAAATTTTGGTAAAGATCATTGTGGTGGAGAACAGACTGTCAGAGATGGGTAATTCAGCTTCCTTCTAATTATCTACTATTTGTGTGTTAGAAGGAGCTAAAGTGCTTTAAATCTAACTTAGTTCCTGCATTGTAAAATGGGGAGGCATTTCTGATTTTCTCTGAAATGCTTCATAAGATCTATCCATAAAAAGCTTACATAAAATAGCCATGTGTTATCATAGCATCCAGTTTCTACACCATGTTCACGAGCAGCACCCTTTTACTAATACTGACACACAGGTTACCTGCCTATGACCTCACTGTCTCCATACACTTATTGATTTCAGAATCAAATTACAGAAATCCAGAGCTTTTAACTTTTAAGGATTCAAATGTAACATTTAGCACATTAAACTAACACACCTTAGAGATGACTGTTTAAGACAACAGAGGTTTCAATCCTTCTAAGAATATTACACTACTCCAGAACTACACAAAACTCCCTTTTTGAGCACAGTTGTTCAACATACAAGCTATTTTAGACAGCTTCTTATAGTCTTCTCAAAACTGCAATGCTTTATTCCTAGAACTTACTCTTTCATAACGCTTCCCTTTTAAAAATGAAAGGTGAAGAAATAGTTATTCTAATACTACATTTTCACAAAAATATGACGTTTCACTCTGACATCAAAGAAATTTGAGAGACATTTCATCCCTTCCAAATGTCCCCCTGCTGCTGTGCTTGAGACTAACACAGAAAAGCTACATCAGTTTCTCATTCTGAGGTTTCCACCCTGTAATGACCACTTGAAAAGAAAACCATCACAACCTCCTGACACATCCCTAAGTCTTGTCTTGTCTGCCCACTTTCACAAAATGCTGAATTATATTTTCCACATGCACAGGAGATTATTGACCACACAGAGAGAGCTCATCTGCACATCATGACTTGGATCCATAATAGTAATTTTTTTGTTTGTTTCTTTCTTTGTTTTAAAACCAGGACGCTTTGGAAGGCATCACTTGTTTACAGTAGAACACAATGTATCCTAGTTGTTTCCTGTTAATCATGAAAAGCAAGCCCCATCACCCTCTGCACCCAGTGATTTAGGTCTGCCAAGCACATGGAATATTTCAGGACTCTCTTTGTTTGACTGTCGAGGCTTACAAAGGCAACCTGGAGATCTCTGCTCTGGCTATCCAAGTTCGTTTTAACAATTCTTTCTTGATTTGGACAATATTGTTAGGAGCTAGTTCAGAATACCTTAAAATACCTCATTGCTCTTAATTTTTATCAATGCAGTATTGCCAGGACATATCTATATATACACCACTTTGGAGAAGTAAAAGGAAATATTTTTCTTTAAAAGGTATGGTACTAATTTAGAACCCAAGCAACCTGCAGTCCACTATGGACAGGCAGTAGGAGACTTAATTCAAGAGTCCACTGACTTTCACTTCCTTTTTGATACACTTATCTGATAAGCTTTTCATGAAATAGCAAACCTGTATGTATTTGAAATATAAGCTGAGGGCTAGTACAAAGAAATGTGTGTCAAAATCAAAATTTGACTCCTCTACACAATTAAGGCACTACTCTCTAACAGGGAAGTAGAACTTGTTCTAACAAGTAAATTACCTTCTAAAACAGCAGTCAAAACACAGGATGCTCTGTGGCCAGGAAATTCAGACTTGACAATTAGCTTGACACTGAAATAAAAAGCTACTGGTCTAAAGCGTCATTTTTAAAAAAAGCAATCAGTTCTGTGAGATCTGTTAAGTAAAAGTTAAGCCTATCACTAAAGGTGGAAACTTTTCATTAGGTTATGAGCGAGCAGCATACCTAAGGATGGGAAGATGCACTTCGTATCTACCACAACAGAACTCCAGTCCTGGAAACTCGACGCTGTGCCTGGAAACTCAATGCTAGTGTACTACCACTGATTCTGCTGCCATAGTAACAGCTCTTAACACTAACGGATAGTCCCAGAAAGATTCTTGGAACCAGGCCAGGTGTATCAGGTCCGCATGGCACGGTTTTGGTAGTGAGGGTGCTACAGGGGGGGCTTCTGTGAGAAGCTGCTGGAAGCTTCCCCTATGTCCGACAGAGCCGATGCCAGCCGGCTCCAAGATGGACCCACGGCTGGCCAAGGCCGAACCCAGCAGCGACAGTGGTAGCGCCTCTGGGGAACAGATTTAAGAAAGGAAAAAAAGCTGCACAACTGCAGCTGAGAGAGGAGTGAGAATATGTGAGAGACCCCCAGGTCAGTGCAGAAGGAGGGGAGGAGATGCTCCAGGTGCCGGAGCAGAGATTCCCCTGCAGCCCGTGGTGAAGACCCTGGTGAGGCAGGCTGTCCCCCTGCAGCCCAGGGAGGTCCACGGGGGAGCAGATCTCCACCTGCAGCCCGGGGAGGACCCCACGCCGGAGCAGGGGGATGCCCGAAGGAGGCTGTGACCCCATGGGAAGCCCACGCTGGAGGAGGATCCTGGCAGGATCTGTGGCCCCATGGAGAGAGGAGCCCACGCTGGAGCAGGTTTTCTGGCAGGACTTGTGAGTCCACGGGGGACCCACGCTGGAGCAGTCTGTGCCTGAAGGACTGCAGCCCGTGGGAAGAACTTACATTGGAGAAGTTCGTGGAGGGCTGTCTCCTGTGGGAGGGACCCCACACTGGAGCAAGGGAAGAGTGAGGAGTCCTCCTCCCCCTGAGGAGGAAGGTGCGGCAGAGACAAGGGGTGAGGAACTGACCCCAAACCCCCATTCCCCTGCACTGCTGGGGGGAGGAGGTGGAGAAAAACAGGAGTGGAGTTAAGCCCAGGAATAAGGGAGGGGTGGAGGAAGGTGTTTTAAGATTTGGTTTTATTTCTTATTATCCTACTCTGATTTGACTGGTAATAAATTAAACTAATTTCCCCAAGCTGAGTCTGTTTTGCCCATGACAGTAATTGGTGAGTGATCTCTCCTGTCCTTATCTCGACCCACGAGCCCTTTGTTATATTTTCTCTCCCCTGTTCAGCTGAGGAGGGGAGTGATAGAGCAGCTTTGGTGGGCACCTGGCCTCCAGCCAGGGCTGACCCACCACACCAGGTGAAGCCTATTTACAAACTTTTAGCTGGCATGGTTAACTGAGAGTTAAAAATTTACCTGCACCAGATAAGGAAGGCAATGAAGTGCTGATGTGGATATTGAAGGGGAAATGTTATTGTCCCATCTGTCAGTCATAAAAACAAACAAACCAACTCTGTCACTGTCTTACCCTGCTGAAACAGAAGAGCCTCATTTCCTTGTATTCTACTTGTACCCATTAATAGCCTACATTCTTCTAAGGCTGTCATTTCTTTGAGACATCAGCTTTGAGTCTAGTCCTTTTACATGCACTAGCATAGTAGCTTTGACAAAACCTACTAGGCAGCGTGTTCATCTGCTACTGACTCTGAAACAGGTCACCAACCATTGCTCCAGCTAAATCAAAGCAGACCCCTCCAGAAGCGTCACACCAGTCAGAGCCCACAGCTGAAGTGCTGAAGCCTGGAGCTCTTCACGTCCCATCCGAGAGCAGCGGGACGTAGCAGGAAAGCCTTTGGGCTGTGCAATACAGGAGAGAAGGCTTTGCTCTGGTGTGTGGTGCATCTGGAGCTGGTCTCATATCAGAGCCTCTGGCCAAAAACTGAGAGCCAGAGAGCACGCCTGTTGTTGGTCCCCCATACACATCGGTGTAATTAAAATACGCAGCAGCTCAGACTTTCAATTTCTGTAGCTGACTCCATGCCTACCTTATATATGATGCTACTGCTATCTTGCTAATAGGTAATAATAACCAGAAGCCACAGCAAGAAACCATCAAGTTTAAATACTGAGGAAGTATTTTACATTTTTTGAGGAAGTTTTAAAGTCAGCATCAAATGTACATACCTGCTTCTAAAAGTCAATGCCTGCTGGTGCAAGCTAGACTGCAAACTAAACCCCAAGGGGGTGTTGAGCATAATGGAAAAAGAAGGCTCTGCAAGAGAGGCAACACATCAGAAATATATCTGCATTTGAAGTTTCCTGACAGTATTAAATAAACTCAGATTCAAAAATTACAGTTCTCCAAAACACTTGCCCTGAAAAACTTGTTTAATATTTGCAGTCTAGTGGGTTTTTTTGCATTGATTTTAAGAGAAATTGCTTACTGCTTGCTTTCTGGAGAACAGCAGTCCCTGTGGAGTAGCATTTGCCTTGTTCGAAACTGACAGCTAGGGCCAGAAAGAAAGGGAGCGCTCACCCACTGCAATGCCCCAATTCTTACCCGTTTCCACTCTCAATACTGAAGAAGGGATATTAGAATGCTTTAAGAAAGCATTGGGAAAAGCCAGCTTCACGCCATCATGTCATGGGTATCCTTAAAATGTAGGCAGTGGGAGAGATTAATCCCTTGCCCCAGCTGGAGGGATCTGCTGGTGATCCCATGCACATACACTAATATTCTTCTTAGGAGCAAACTACTATAATCAATTTGTTCATGCAAGGTATGGTTTTTACAGATCAACGTGAACTATAGTTTTAGTTAGCTTGGCTTTCATCCACATTATAAAGCAAATAAAGGAATGCATGTTCATCATATGACCAAAGCTGCAAGAAAAAGTACAAATATTCCGCAATCTGCATTCATTTCCAGAAACATTTGGCCCCTGCAGTCCAACTGGCTTGGCACCAAGTGCACGTACATCTCTTCTATGATCGACACCAGCACATGCACTCTGCCTTCAGGGAAGAGGCTTTTTCAGTGGCAAGGTGTGTACCAAAAAAACACTGGGTTTTTTTTGGTGAATTTGCCTCCAGCTCTGACCTGGCAGAGCCATGGCTGGTTAGGTTTTTAAGCGTACTGCCAAAGCCCAAGGGAGAATGAAAGGAACATGTGTTTGTGCTGATTTGGGGAAAGTGGTTGACTGCATAGATCTTAAAAGGTTGTGAAGACGTAAAAATTACTTGCTTTTCCTCACAACATGTATTTTCACTATTTGTCCATAGAAACAGAACCAAGTAGGTTTAGGGATAGATGCTAAGAGAAATGAAAATTCTGCTAGAAAAAAACAAAAATATTTCTAAATTCACCTGGAGGTAGTACCGAGATCATAGCTGCTTCAGTAACGCTAACCATATCACAAAAGCTGGAGAGCATGAATGAAACCGAGTATGTCCCCAAGTAAGAGGGATTAACTACATGGATTAACTGTACAAAGTAGTTGCTATCAAATTCCTTGTATAAAAAGCTGATCGAGAACTGCTGATTAGGATTTTCAGTAAGCTATAAAATAGTGAATAAAATTTATTTTTAAAGATGTTGTGACTTGCAAGCAAATGCTGTTCTTATCCAAAGAGGTCTGTATTTAATTAGTAGTAGCACTTCTGAAGATCAGAAATGTTATTCCCGCCCAGCAGTCCGAAGGGCAAAAGGTAAGATATACGAATAATAAAACATTTAATCAGACTTCACACGATAAAGTCATTAGTACATCTTCATACATAGCTATACAGTATGTTTCAAGAACTACCTTTCATCATCCAAGCTACCAAACACTTCCTCCCTACCCACCAGCTGAAACGAGGGCATTTCCCAGGTTTCAGTCTCATATACAAGCCCGAATGGCTGTGAAACACTCACGCTAATTACAGTAAGAGCAAATACAGACAGTATTTGTACAGATACAGCATGCTACGACCCTCTTTACCGTGTTTAAAAAGCTGGCAAAAATTATAGTTTGGCTCTATGTTTTTGGCAATAATTCTACATATTAAGGTATGAGCTTTTTCTTTGGTCTCTTTTTCATTAACATGCATTATGTATTTATATATACATACACACACACACTCCACTTCACTCCAAACACTCTTTTATATGCTAGTTTCTTTGGTAAAATGTAGGACAGCCGTGATGTTCCCAGTTGTTAGTTTTCAAATGAAAGATGAGCAAGTTTTCTTTCACATTACTTTCATTGTTCCTTATCCCATCAGAAAACCCACAAAGTTTCCCTCCTCCTTCTATACAACATCTTGGGGGAATTCAGTCAAGTCCTTAACTATTTTAAAGAAGAGACAGAAGCTGAAATTTGAGTGGGGTTTTTGGGGGGAGGGTAATGTGGTGGTAGAAAAGGTAGCACATAACAAATTCCCAGTTGTTTTGAAAACAGCACATACAATGACACCCAGGATGTTTCCTACAAACAGCGTATTTGAAACTGGATATTAAAGCACAGCAGGAATATCCAAGAGAAACTATGAATAAGTTATTTTCTTTCTGATTATAGCACATTCACAGCTCGTTTTACAGCCTGCAGAAGTTCCCCACATAACACAGGACTAATGGCAATGTGAAGTTACAGAGTACAAGAGAATCATTATCGGTGAAGCTGCAGTAAAACCAGCTACAAAGTTCTTAGGGAAATGTTTCTCCGTGTGGACATAAGGTAGGGCTGGTAAAACAGACACTGGGCGTGCTTGACATTGAGGTAATAGATCACGTCCCCGTTTATTTGCACCGCAGTGTTCACACGAACACGGAGGACTTTCAAAGCTGGTTTTGAGACATCAGCCGCTGGCCTTGTTCCTTCCTCAGAAAATAAAACATACTCATTTTTCAAACAGTGGCATGAATCTGAAGTGTGTAAGACTCCTCACGGCAAATAAAGAATAAAATAGGCATCACAAAAACACTGTGTTCAAACAGAAGGGAAGAAAAAAAACTCCACAAAATCCCCCCCATCACAGAACACAGTCACAGGGAATTAGCACACCGGGAAGCTACTATAGTGTCACTCCGAAATGAACATGTGTTAACATCTTGCAGTCCACTACTATGTGTTTAAAATAACTTTGTAATAGTTGTGTCCTTCTAGGTTCTCATGATCAAGACTACAGCTAACAAAAAAAATGTTTTTTCAATGCCCAGCACATATAGATCAGAAGACCATTCATCTAAAGTTTCTCTTCACATGCAAGAGACCGAAGTGGTGTGACCTTCAACAGATTAGACTACAGGACCTGCTTTACATCAGAAAATGAAATGCTGAATTTTCACTTCAAGTCACAGATCAAAAATGTAAAAGTGGAGACGCAGCCACTGGTCATGCTTTGGATTGCTAAACAAGATCCAGAATAACTTACTTTCTTGATGAAACCTCCATACACACACACGTAGTAGACAATTTAAGGAAAAAAAAGTCCAACAAAAGTTAAAAGAAGCTTGACTCCTTTCCAAAACTCAGAGACCCTTTCCTCAAACTTATTCCCACCAGAAGCACTCCTGTAGGTTTTACAGCTACCTTTCCACACTTTTGCTTTAAGTGCCAAATAAAAACTATGGGTGATCACTGTTCCCATAACAAAGGATCATAAAGTTGGGGCAAAAGGAAGGTTATATAGTCCCTGCTATAGCTGGAAAGAGCTTTGCTTCTCACATCACAAAATCAGAATAGGCATGTCAAATTGAAGGGATGCTCATGTATCGCTGTAATACTGGAAACCTACCCTTTTAGAAGTGCCTAGTGAGTTTGGACGCTGAGCATGCGGCAGTATAAAGAAAGACTTCATTTTGAAAACCAAGCTTCCGTAAAGCCAGACCTCTTTGCGATGTCAAAAGTGACAGAAAATCAAATGCTGAAGAGTTGGACTCTTGTGAACTGGTAGTGCAGTGCAGTAGTACAACCCTACTGTAAAAATACCGACAGTGTCTGCTGTAAACCACACAAGTCACACAAAACCGATGGAAATTTAATCAAAAAACATGGTTGTAAGCTAGCAATAAGTATTTGCTAATTTTAAGTGCTTACAAATGAAGTTAGACCCTTAAGAAAGAAATCAAACAGAACTGTGGTTTAAATCTAATTCAGTGGTATCCATTTCAGTTACAATCCAAACTTTGAACCTCTCAATTTTAACTGACACTGTATTAGCTTTCACATCCTTAGTTTTGTATCTGCAATGCAAAAATATCAGGTCATTGATATTTGATCAGAGGTATGTAGAAGGAAGAAGCTTCAAAACAGCATATGATTCTTGGATGGCACATCTCCCAGCCCCTGTCAGTACGCTAGTAACCCATTCACACCCACAGAAGTGGCAAAAGCTGCAACTAAGAGTTCTGTTTTTCATCAATAGCTTGTATTTCAAAAATTCAAAGGGAAATTCCCTATATTGACTGTATCAGTTTGACCAGTAACCATTTCCTCATTTTTAAAAAATTTCGAAATACCTGCTAACATGCAGTTGCCTGCTGGGCTTCCCTAATGAAACCAAGAGGTAGCACAGATGCAAATTAGCCAGAAAAGGCTACACACCATTTCCCTCCACCACCCCACCTCCCATAATCAAAGCTCACTTCAAAATAACTAATGCATGAATGCAAAATGTCTAAACCCCAAGCCTATTTAAATGCTAGACAGGAGAGCTGAGGATCCTGAAGGAACTGAGGAAGGCAAGTAATAAAGACCCCAGTCTTCAGGGGGACAAGCTCAATTTGTTCAGGGACCTGATCCGCAGGATCCCACAGGGGAGTTGAGTTCCCTGTAGGGCTAAGGTGCCCAGAAGACGTCGTCGACGTTCAACGTCCCACGGCAGGAGAGCAAGGGGGCTGCACGAGGAGGGGCTTAGGTGGCAAGAGGCTGGGGAAAGGTGTTGGGTAAATGAAGACCAAGCTAGGAACAGAGCACTTAAGCAAAACGGACGCTCAGAAATCCATGGGACCAGATGAGATGCTTCTGACGATGCTGAGGGATTCGGCTGATGTCACTGCAAGGCCTCTCTAGATCACCTTTGACAGGCTGTAGTAACCAAGAGAGGTCCCTGGTAACCGAGGGAAAAAGCAAGAAGGAAGATCCAGGGAACGACAGGCCAGTCAGCCTTATTCCAAACCCTGGGAAGAAAACGGAGCAAATCCTCCTTGAATCTATTTCCAGGAACATGAAGGTCAGAAGCACCTTTGCGAACAGCAAGCATAATTTCCCAAGGGCAAAATGTGCTCAACCAACCCAGTTACTTATTATGATGAAGCCACTGGCTGTGTGGATGAGGACAGAGCAGCAGACTTCACTTACCTTGACCTTAGCGTGCTTTCTGATGCACTTCCCCTCGGCACTACAGCAGCCAAACCGGCATGGATGAGATGGCCGGTCAACAAGGTTGCTGAAAAAAAGTGGCCGGACTGACAAGCTCAAGACAGCAGTAAATGGGTCAAAAATCTAACCGGCAGCTAGCTAGGAGTGACATTTCTCTGGGGTTAATCTGAACAACAGAGCAGAACACACCCTCACCAACCTCGTGGGTAACACCAAACTCCAGCAGTCAAGAAGCTGGGGAGTAGGGCTCCCACCTGAAGGACCTCAACAACCTGGAGAAGCGAGATGACAAGCTTCATGAAGCCCAATAAAAGCAAAAGCAAAAATCTTGTACCTATTGCGGAATAATCCCACGCCACAGAACACGATGGGAACTTACAGGCTAGGAAACAGCTTTGCAACAAATGTCCTGGGGGTCCTGGTGAACAACCTGTTGTTTCAACGACAGGCAAGCAAGGCATCCTGGCCGTGATGAAGACTAACTGTATAGTGGGCTCCGTTACCAAGACTGCTTGTGAGTGATGGGAAGTAATTAACACTTCCTATGCGACATTCCTGATGCCTCAATGGGAGCCCTGTTCTTGGTCTTCAGCTCCCTTGTACCAATTAGAGATTTAAAAAAAAAAACAAAACAAAAAACCCCCACATGACATATGAGAAGACATAGATGGTGCTGGGTTTGTTCAGACTGGAGAAGAGAAGGCTTCTTAATGACTTAGTGGATGCCCACAGAGAAAAGGTAGCCAAGCTCTTCTCAGTGGTGCACAGTGAAAGGAGAAAAGGCAGTGGTCACTGGTTGCAGCAAGCGAAACTCTAACTAGATACAAGAATAATTTAAAAAGCCTACAATAAGGGTCTTCAGACACTGGAATATGTTTGTCCAGAGGGACTGCTGAATCTCCCTCCGCAGAGATTTTCCACGCTTTGGTACCCGAGACTCTGAGCAACTTGATTTAATTTTGAAATCAGCCACGCTCTAAGCAAGAGATCAGGCCTCCAGAGGTCCAGTGGCAAGTCTGAATCTCCCTCCTTCTCAACAACACAATCCTGTGGTAAGGAGAAGGTTGGGAGAAAGAACAAACAGGACTACAGCGTGCATAAATGCAGACCAACCATGTCTCCATAATGCTTTCAGATGATCAGGCTGCATATGAAAACTGTTCCCATGAAGTCTAAAAAGCTTTCTCACAGAGCATCTACTTTCTGCAAGGTTTAGATTTATATAACAAAAAATAACTTGAGCAAAACTGATTATTGAAATACAAGGATTTCTTTGCTCCATCCTAATGTTCTGGATTTTGCTTGCAGTGTATGTTTAATTATCTTTTCAATTTAGATGACTATTTGTGCAAAAAACCAACCAACCAAATCAAACGATGCCTTTTACTTTTTCAAGGTGTTTATTCACCAGAGCTTGCCCCGAACAAACTACATTGTCAGTTACGGACAACAGAATTTATCATTTACCAACTGTACAATATATTTGGCTCTTACGTAAAACATATATATGGAGACAGAAATGAATACAGTGATTTTTTTAAAGAAACTGCATGAAGAGACTTACGGGTTTTTCTTCAGAAAGGTCATTTTTTGAAATGCCCTGCTTGATCTGTGATGTCACTTCAGCCCTTGACAAGATCACACACATTTCTATGAAGAGTCCGTTCAGGTTCAGTGCCATGCTTACTCTAGAGCTTTACAGAGTAAGACATAAAAATATCAATTTGCAGTTTGTCTTTACATAGCGTAGTTTCTCCCGTGGTGATTCTTCAGACGATCTCACCAGAACAAAGAAAGCAGTATGCCGCTTTGAAGTATTATGACTTTTTAAATATGTAATATGTATAAAACTCTTCTACTCCCTAAATGGTAATTAGGCTTTCTGTTGCATGATGGGGGTGTGGGGGGGCGGAAATCCATCACTGCAAATGATTAACATCTATTTCTCTTCTTTAAGTTTTCGTTGAACAAATCTAGTATTACTATCTAGGTCCAACACAAAATTTAAAGTGCAATTCTCAAAATCACAGATGGGTGGAGAACTATAACCACAGTAACAAGCAGCAGATTTCCCTACAGACAGCAATATGGGCAAAGCTTTATCATTAGTATCGCTATTCAGTACATCAACAGATGTCAGTGCTCAAAGGCAGTGAGAAAACTGACAGTGGAGTTAAAGACTGGGTCTGCATCTGCATGTGTGTATCGGTGAATAGTAAAATTACTATCTCCTTAAGCACTACACTTTGAAAGCAAAATGTTTTTTAGCTTGGTATTCTTTTACACAAGCTACTTCCTATTTCCTTGGAAGAAAGCAGTCTCTGAACAAAAGAAATTTCAAAAGGCACAGAGATGTTTATTATGCAGTGGACTAAGCGAAAGAAAAATATGCAGATACTTTAAAAAAATAGCCACGCAGTGGTCTGAATACTAATTAAAGAAACAAGCCACACTGATCTAATGCAATTTTATTGCAATGTTTTAAAAGCACATACTGACTTTGAATAAATAATTGAAAAAGAGGGTTTATGTTGCCAAGCAATAAGATTGCCCCTACCCAAGTCAGTTGATGTAAAATCCTGGAAAAAAGTATCAGACATTCTCTCCTTTCTACTGTATTCATATAAACAATACACAGTACTGCCTCTAACCTAAATGCCAGCGACATGTATCTTTACATGAGAAGCGCAAAGCTGCATGCTTTTACATTGAAATTGCAACTTCTGTTTCTGCCCCGCATCGGAGAAAAAAGTTAATTATTCTGAAATAATTTTTGAGATGTGCACAGGAAGTCTTGTAACAGCCAGATGTTCCATAGTCATCAGCTCATTCACTGCACAGAATCATTTTGGTCCTTTGTTCAATATTGCCTACCATCTCTTCCAATCGCCATGTATTTTCTTACCTTATTAGAGATTTGCATTAAAAAAAAAAAAAGGGCCCAAGTTTCTCAGAAGCCAGACTTCCATTCACTTGCTTTATTCCTAAGACAATTTAAAAGCCAAGGTACATATAGTTTCCAAGAGGGAGTGGGAGGACAAATGAAAGTAGATTTTACACTTGTAGTTACCTTTGCATAAGAGACTGCATATCTCAGTGTTCCCACAAGGGCTGTGAATGTTTAACTTTAACAGTTATAAGAATGTAACAGCAGGTTATGTGCTCATCCAATCTGTTTGAAAAGCTTTTAAAATTAGAGGCATCAGAATGAGCAATACCTGTATCTTCATAAACACCAGCCATAAAATCCAATCAGCTTACTGCAGAGAGTTATAGCAAGTTGTCATATTACTTCGTACAAGCATTTCTTGGTTACAACAGAGTTCAAACTGAAGATTTCAAGATGCAAGAAGGCAAACGGGGCGTTTTACTACCCTACTTGCCTTCCTTCAAAACAGCACTGGACCAGAGCATTCGATTTCAACTATTGCTTTAAAAGCTTACAGCCAGCGACCTAAACGCAGAGCCAGGGAGTCTCAGGTTTAGCCTCCCCCTGTAATAAACAGCGCGATTAGCAGCAGTTTAGTGGCAAACCACAGCTGCCCATGTGCAGCCACGAACCGGACTCCAAAACCCAGGTTTAAGCTTTAGCCCAGGCTAAAGACCTGCAGCATGGGCAGAAGCAAAGTCAGCCTTCGCCCAGCACACAGCCACAGCCCCTGGTTTAGTGGGGGAACAGCCAAACAGGATCCAGGTGGTCAAGTTCTGCTCTTCAACCTGTCGCTGTGCAAGTCACTAGACCCCGCTCACCCCTGGAAAACCAAACTCCTTTCTCAGAACGGTAAAGTCTTCTGGACTCTGCAGGCAAGGCTGCCGAGCGCTGTGATACAACAGCGGCTTAACCGCAATTCTGTAAAAGGTTTCATTTAATCTGGTTCAGGCAAGCGTGCGCTTTATTACTCACCAATTATGTTTTCATGACAGACTTGCAGACCCAATTATAAAAAGTCATGGAAAACAGAAAAAGAGATGCTTCTAAGAAGCGTGCATGCATTCTTTACATCACGTGCTTAAAAAAAACCAAGCAAAACAAAAAACCTAAACAAACTTTGTAGATAAAGGAGATTTTAACACAAAAGAAGGAACCCCTAAATTGATAATCTGGTACATTGCCCATATTGCTTAATTCATAGGCCCACCTCAACAATTATTTTCTTCATTTGTTAAATGACAGTTCTAGAAATAACTTAGAAATAGATCAGAAAATCCTTCAAAACTGAATGTCTAAAACATACTTTACACAGAGACACATTTGAGTAGTTGAGTTTGTTAGCACAAAAGCACACAACCAGAGTGTTTCATCATCTCTGTACCATCTCAGGCAGCAGTTTATTGCCAGAGAAGTGCTGCACCGTTAGACAGCAGCAAACACTGAATCAAAGCCACCTTCCCGAAGTATTACTCCTACTCTGCCAAATAAGTTAGGGAGACAAATGGATTATTTGTAAATAAAGGAACTACTTGTTAAGATATTCTATTTAAGATGAAAACCACAGAAATTTACACCTATGCTGTCTCCCCAAGCTAGAAAACAAACAAAACCAACCAAACAGAAAGTTAACACACACAACAATTCTTACAACAGTATGTTTCAGAGAGCTTTAAGAAAAGGCCTGTCCATCCAACAGTCACACAAGTGCTTCTGTAATGACGTTAATTACCTTCCACAAGAAGTGCTGTCTCCTGTCTGTCCATGATTTCCTTTTCATAGTGCTGTGCTTTCATTAACATTCAAAGAAGCTATCAAAGCCTGGCTGTCTAACCACTCTTATTTTCCCCCTGAATGAGATAAGACATTTTTTGGCCTTAACGGTAGATTTTAATAAACAAGTGGAATTTTTCTGCTTCAGTTTGCCCACAGCACAGAACTACAGCCTTAAGCAACTGTACTCACCAGCATTACGATTTACTCAATTTCTTTATATTAAGTGGCTGCCATAGGCAGCGATACTAACATTAAATACGAAATCATCACCATGAGAATAAAACTTTTGCCAAAACGCAGGAGACATTTAAAGCTTTACCTCACGCCTTTACATTACCTTATTTAGCTTTCACAAAAACAGTCCTGTGCGTCTGGAATTTACGTTTTGCCTTTACATAAAATGTGCTCGTGGGTTTTCAGTTAAAGAATTAATCATGTGCTTGATTTTTTTGTGAAAGCCAGATGTCTTCCACTGAACGTTTACAGCCTTTTCATCTTCCCCACAATTCTGAGGATCCCGTTACATAGGACGTTCAGTTGGTTTTGGTAAAGGTACCTCTTGAGAGCATAGACCAAGTCTGAATGTAAGAAATTAAATATTCTTCTTATCTCACAGAAAACAGGTGTAAGGCTGAAAAAACATGAACTAGCAATAGGAACACACCCTATCCCGGTCAGATATGCACACAGACACTCACTGAGATATCCCTCCATCTCATGACCGATGTTCAAATCAGACAGGCATTCGCCTGCACGGCAGAAACTTCAAGTCACTTGACCGAGAAGAGGCTGGCAGGTTCTCAAAAAAACCCAACCAAAACCCAGAGCTGAAGCAACTCACCTGAAACAATGTCCTCCCGTGAAAAGACCTTAAGGGCTTCCAGCAGAAAGAACATTAATCTGGCAAAGGCATACCCTATTCCGTGTCTTGTGGACAAAAAGATGCCTCAGTCCCATTCTCCTCCACTGTGCTCTCCTTTCAAACGCTTTGGCTTAGTGGGGGTCCACTGCTTCCACTGTGCTCAGACCTCCACTAAAGCCATTTTGGCTCCTACCCCACCAGGCCACGAACCCAACAAAAGCTGGGGGAGCTTTCTGCCTGGTTGGCGGGTTGAACTGGCTCCGCATAGGGTCTGCCAAGTGACAGACCCAAAAGGTTGTGAATCATACAGGACCAAGAGTCGCAGTGAACCATACTTAGTAACTCAGATGAAGCTTCTCTGTGTCTTGTAGTGACATCATCCCTAAGCAAGTAACTTTATTTACTGTTTTGTGACATTTTAGGTGCCATAAGATAAGCCCTGCCACCCCCAGCTGCCACTTCACAAGAGCACAAATCTCCCCCCAAACCCAGGAAAAGTGCCTATGAGGCCCATGAGGATGCCCTTAAATTAGGGGTATGAGGTACCTATCTACCCACCATATTTAGGCACTTAATTCACCTCCCTAGTGTCTTTAATAAAACCATTTAAAAAAAAAAAGAAAAAAGATAAAAACTACAATAAACAGTCTTTATCTGGAAGGAAGGCACTGCAAAACACTCAAAAAGAACTAGTAGATACAAAAATACTGAAGATTATAGGTAGGTAAATAAAGCTTGGGTGGGGGGGAAGACAAAATTAATTTTAAACTCCTTCGACAAACTAAATGAAAGCTACAAGATGTCAGCATTAAGGTCACAAAGTACTTTAAGAAAACTTCTTTCGAAATACATTGCATCATCAGCATGTCACCAGGAATCGCCACATTGCTTACTCATTACATGTTAATTCCTTTCCTTTCACAGTATCTTGTTCTTAAAGAAATGTACCATCAAGGCAGGTGGCTTTTTCTGTTTGAAACCCAAACCACTCAATGCTTCCACAGCTGCATTTTAACTCCTTCCCTTCCTATGCAGGCCCCCACAACCTTCCTCCCAGTAAAAGCACTCTGAATTTGGGTCTACAGGAGCTGGGGCTTCAGTTAATTCCTGCCACCGTGTTTCTTTTCCCCTTTTCTGTTCTGAGAAAAGGGGCTGGGAGGTAACAGCCTCCTGAAGCGCAGCACTTCAGCCTGCTACGGAAGGTTATTACAGTAGATTGAACCTTTACTCTGCAAATGTCACACTGCGGAGATTCAATTTTAATGGAGAAGCTAGGCCAGAAGATCAGATACCAACTCCTAAAACAAGGTTACTGACTGAAAGAGGTTTCGTAACTCTTCCATCTACCGTTCCCTCGCCACAACCAAAACCAGCACCAAGTCGATCCTTCCGTTAAGGCCTTCAACTCGCCACTCGCCAACTCAGCAGAAAACCATCCAACTTTTTTTCTCTGGCAGCTTTCTGCTGGTTTAGCGAGCTGAACCAGCTTACGGAGGGCTACAGTGGAATTAATGCAAAGTAGACAGTGGGAGAATGCAGTCGAAAGAGACTTCCCCTCCTCTTTTGTCAGCAACGAGTATTAGTGAGCTCACCGTATCTCATCAAAATCACCAAAATGAAATGAATCTCCCCCCAGCCTGGCACCGGACCCTGCCAAGCAGCAGCCCCAGGACACCAGCCCATAGGAAAGCAAGCAGTGGGAGCAGGCAGGAGGGCACCGGGGGCCAACCACCCTTCTTCAGCAGTGAGCCACCTCCTGTAATTTTGCCATCACTCCTCCTTGTTAACAGGAGAGTTCTGATTACGCCCAAGTACTATGTCAAGTGTGTATTAGATCTCTGATTAGTGCTTTATTTCCATGCTCGCAAGCTTGCTTTCCTCCAGATACTTCTGAACTTCCCCACAACATTACTGAGACTTCTTGCTTAACCCAATGACTTCCAACTAAACTACATAAAAGCCACCACAGAAAACAATCAAACAAACAAAATGAATGCTGAGGACTTAGGAGGCGCCAGAATTCACACTGCCAATGCAACCTCAATTCAGTTCTTTATAGAAAGACAGTGTGAAGTAATTAATCTTCAGCTGTGGAGTCTGTTTTGCTGACGTGCGACCACTGCCCTGTTGAGCTCAAAGGTGCTCAGGAATGACCAGAGAACCAGTGAATAAAATTCTCCTCGCCAGGCCTTCTACTAGATGACTGTAACAGTTGAGAGCTGTGCAAGTATTTGGAGCACCTCATGATCATGCTCTTCGGACATCGATTCCAGTTTATCAAGGAGGCTTTTATCTTGAAAACTTGTCCAAACAGCTCCAAACAATAATATGTACAGCTTCCAAGAACAGCACAGCTGCATTAGTATGATGCTCCACCAACACCAATAGCTTGCTGTTCAGCAGGATTAATTAGCCTGGGCAGAGCACCGCACTAATGTGATTATATTGCTTCTAGTACCTGCACTAGCTCACTCATTGTTTTCTATTCCTTTTCTCTGAAATAAAAAGCGTTCCGTTTTTGTTATTTTCTTAACACCTAAATAATTCAATCACTTTTTTTTTTTTTTGTAAGAGAGAGGAATGAGACTTGGAAAAGATTCAAAGTCAGATTCTCCTAATGGAAACAGTGCATCTCCTGCCTCCATAGCCTGTTGTGACTATTACCATCCTCTTCTAATCACTTCTTTTGTTCATATCAAGCTGCCACCTTTTCCAAACTGCCTACGTACCTGCAAGTCTTCCCTGGACGTCAGAACTAGTCACGTCCAGCCACAACCAACAGTGACAAGAGCAGAGACTGGAAGCCTTTCAGCTTGAGTGGAACAGAGTCATCATTGCCTTCCACTCTCCCTTTTTTTACAGAAGGGGAACAGATATCACAGGAGGTACTTGCTCAGAAGAGGGGCCACCTCTCAAATCAGTGAGTGGAAGAACAGGACTACAAGCCTCATTCACAGCCTGGGGCTCCTACCAGGACACCAAAAAACAGAGACCAGTGTGAGGTGTACCAGGTACCCAGACCCTGCCCCAAGTCACGGAGACACCAGAGCATCAGCGGAACTGCCCGAAGAACTCAAGTTCTGACAAAATACAAGTGCACCGCTCTGCTCAAAAGCGGCTGTGCCTCTTCGCTCAAGCCTTCCTGAAGCATCTGGCATGAGGAAGACGCTCAGAGCAGGCACCATCAGGTCAGCCAGTAAAAAATTCAGCAGTTGCAAGCAATCAACAGCGGTTTTACAATAGGAAGTACTGGGCAAACCCCACCGCTGGCAGTACTGCCAGCCCCTCTTTCTTTTGAGTTTGCCTGTAACTCGGCATCAGAAGAGAAACAGAGGAATACGGCAGTATCTCTGGTCTTTGGCCCACGTCCCTTATCTGCAGAGGCGCACCTGTGGGTGTAACACGGCGGGACGGTTACCACACGCTAGACCTCGAGAGCAACTGTCTCATTCGGACGGAGTGGAAGGCAGTGACAGCAACACCATCTCCACTTCGCCCACATTTCCGCAAGACTTTCACTCGCTCGATAAGCTTCTAGCAACTTATTTTCCTAGTTATTTGTCATACTATGTTGGTTCCTATACTAAAAAAGGTTCAAGAATCTTTATATTCCCACCTTTTTTAAGTTTCAGGTTTTTTTTAAAATACAAAAGACTATGCCATAGAAAAAATGGTTACAAATTTCTATAACAAAACTTTGTTAAGAAATGCTATAAAGTCATGGCATTTCATTGTTTTGTAATAGCAAACCATATTGTACTGGCTAGAATTCTAAACACTTATTTCAACTTAAAATTTAAAACAGTAAATGAACAAAACCTCTCTAAGCTCTCTCCCCTCTCAGCTTTATGTCAGCATGTTGATGAGACAGAGCTCTTCCAGGACAGAAATGCAGGGAGGAACAACCGTAGGTTTTGGCATTCTTTTCTTTTAAAGTAGCCTGCTTTCTTCTCCACATGAATAGTTTCAAATTTTGAGTTCTAGGTATACGACACACATCATACAACGCAGACGCAAATTCCAGGCTCAAAAGACTATGAAAGCTGATTCTTTAACATTTGCACCTCCAGCACGCAACCACCAGGCAAAAGGAGAGGAGCTTTAAGGGATAATTCCAGCTTTGGTGCATGTACAGTGTAGTACAAAAGTTCATACTTTAAAGAGTTACAATTTAAAACTGTTCCTAAAAAGACTGCAGATTAGAATTCCAGCTTGACGGTAAAGTATCAACATAAAGTAGACAAGAGTTTGCAAAGACAGAGAAAAGCAACATAAAGGCCAACACATGAAACAATGTGAAGCAAGGTAACACGTAATAGGAAACACTTTTTTTTTCATTGACTGTAAAAGTATTCTTTAAGAAAGAAAAAATGAAACTAGTCAAGGTACTGCAAAAATGCAAGAGCAATTAAGTAAACAACATGTTAAAGTCACATACTGAATCAGGAGGAAAAGAGACTGCCAGAAAAAGCACATAATATTGAAGAATTATACTGAGATATGAAGAAAAACTAAAGATCTGGAAACAAAGTGCAGTTCCTCTGTCATCTCTTGTGCTTACACAGCCAAAAATCTGGTTTGGGGGGTTACTGTGTTGTCGGTGGCTCCTGTGTAGAAGTGAAGGAGAAAGAGCGATGGAATGGAAAGGGAGGAAGGAAAATTGAAGAGATACTGGGGTATGTATGTACACATGCATATACACCCACACATACAAATATATGCACACATACACACGTGTATCCGTTTATAATAAAAGATAACTGGGACTACCCGGCACAGAGCGGGGCCAGCAAAAGCAGCTGTATATTTATCTTCTTCCTCCTGCTTATTTACTTGTTGCAGTCTTCTATACTACAGAATCGCGTACATCAGGTCTGGAGCCTCGTTACTTCTAAACACTTCTACATGGCAATTCAAGATAAGTGGAAAAAGAGTTTGCTGGTATTTCTAATTGTTCCGTATGCCTCAGGGAGGCTCTGTGACTAAACCAGAAGACACCGTAGCCTCTGCGCACTTCGAGCTGCGGTCTGTACCACGCACTCCTGAGAGTTTCTCCCTTCCAAATACCTCTGCGTTGGCATTTACTGCTTATGACTGCCGCACGGTTTGCTAAAATAGTTAAACTGATGCAAGGAGTCCAGAGCACAGAACACAACTTGAGATTTGTGAGAGCTTATTATCTGGTGCTCCGTGCGATGTCTGGGCTCACTTTTCAGACCGCTCTGCGCAAACGCACCATAAAAATAAATCAGTCGGAATAAGGCTAATGATATTTCGCAAAGACAGAAATACTCAGGAGTTATAGTCTCACTCCTACCTCATTTCCATCACCACAGAACAGGAAACATATACTACTAATTAATTCATAAACCCTCATCTCTGCCGGCAGCTGCAATCGTCAGTTCGATAAATAAACCGGGCAGTAATGACGGGAAGTTGAACAATATTATCAAGGAAATTCTTCTGCTGTCAGAGGACCCTGTCAAGCGCTGCTCGCGACAGTCGTGCCTATACCCAGTTTGGCGAATTTCCCCACGGACGGACTTGACCGCGGTACCTGAACCGAGCCCGCAGCACGAACGAGCGGGGCAGTTCAGGGAACCGGCCGGAGCACATCCAGCTCGGATGCTGTGCCGCTATAACCCACACTGCCTCCGTTTCACCAAATCCCCTCAACTCTTCCAGCCAGCCCATGTCGCGACCCAACAGCGAACCGCGCGACACCGAGGCGGATCGCGACATCCCTGAAGCGACCCTTCCTCCGCCACCGGGAGGACGCCGTCCCCCCGCACCCGAGGAGGGGTTGGGGACGGGACGGGGACACTCGCCGCCCACCCA